>NC_090442.1:111366540-111674456 GCF_031143425.1 Pleurodeles waltl
TGAAAGCTGCACTGCTAAACGTCCTGTGCATTTTCACACAAACATTTCAACAGGGGATGTTTCGCTTTCTTCATACACGGCAGCATTTTTCCAGAGCAGCAACACTCAAATGTGCCTAGTACAAAACTGTGCTGCAGGTGCAGAGCTGCTTTCGGGCCTTAACCGATTCTGTGCCTTGGACGAGATGATCTCGTCCAAGGCTACAGTTCCCCTGTGTCTTGGACGAGATCACCTCGTCCAAGGCACAGGGGAACTTGGGGGAGTGCTAGCGTGCCCCCCGTGCACCCCCCTCCCCCCCAAGGCGGGGATGGAAGGAGAAGACCTTCCCCTTCCACCCCCGACCCCTCCCCCCGGCAATCCGATGACATCAGCGTGCGCACAGCGCGCCGACGTCATCTAGTGTTGCCGGGCGCGCTGGAAGCCATTTGCTTCCAGCGCGCGAGGAGGAAAGGACCGAAAAGGTGAGTCCTTTCCGTTTTTGGGGGGTGGGTGAAAACAGACACGGGGGAAAGGAAAGGGTTTTTCCTTTCCCCCTGTGCCTGTTTTCACAAGATTCCTGCTCCACGATAGCGGGCAGGGCAGACACCAGGGAATTTGTTTTTATTGTGTTTTTTTGGGGCGACCCCTTGGGCAAGGGTGGCCCCCCCGGGTCAATTTTTTTAGTGTTTCGCCCCCCCATGGGGGCAGATCGCCTTTTTTCAGCCGATCTGCCCCCCGGGGGGTTGAAATCCACTAGACACCAGGGATTTATTTTTATTGTAAAGTTTCTTTTGGGGGCGACCCTTTGGGCAAGGGTCGCCCCACTCGGGGGCTATTTTGTTTTGTATTCCCCCCCCCCGGGGGCAGATTGCCAATTTTTGGGCTGATCTGCCCCAAGGGGGGGGGGGCGCGAAATCCTCTAGACACCAGGGATTTTGTTTTTATTGTTTATTTTGGGGGCAACCCCTTGGGCAAGGGTCGCTCCCCTGGGGGGCTAATCTTTTTTTTCTGTTTCGGCCCCCCCCCCCCCGATGGCAGACCAGCCATTTTTTGGACGATCTGTCCCCCGGGGGGGTGGAAGCACACTAGGCGCCAGGGATTGTGTGGTGTGTGTGTGTGTGGTGTGTGTTTGGGGGCACCCCTTGGGCAACGGTGGCCCCCCTAAAGTGGGGAAAGTTCGTATTGGCCATCTCTGCCCCTATTTTTGTAGGCCCATCTGTAGGGCAGAAACCACCAATACGGCAGGGATTTTTTTGTTTTGTTTTGTGTTGTGCTGGGGGTGCCCCCTTTGGGAAGGGTCGCCCCCTAAAGGGGGCACAGAGGTGTTGCCCATTTCTGCCCCCCTTGGGGGCAGATTGGCCAATTTCTTTACGTCCATCTACCCCCGAGGGGGCAGGATCCACTTAGATACCAGGGACAACTTCTAAGTTCTTGGTGGTGGGGTGTTTGTCAACTGGCAAAGTATTTGTATTTGTGATTATAACAATTTATTTCTTCTTTTTCTTCTAGTTCAACGCTTTTGCTTCCTTTGCTGTGGATCTTTGCGGTTTTGGCAGTAGTTGTCCTGCGGTTTGCATAGTTGCATGTTTTAGGTAAGTGAAAGCAATTTACTCCAAAGGAGTATTGTTGACATGCATGAATGACATGTTTGTAGGTGGTGTACTAAATGCAGTATTGTGTGTTTGACATTGTCCTTAGATTTGAGCACAGTGATGTTTGTGTTGTCATATGTCTAATTTGCTTTTTTCTTTTTTCTTTTTAGTGGGATATCATTGGTGATTGCTGTGTCTGTGCAGAGTAGTTGCTTGGTGAGTAGCTTTTTCAGGCAAGTGAGTGGTATAGTTTTTTGTAGTACATAACTCTTTGTGATAAAGCTACACTTTGTTTATTACTTATTTTAGTGCTAGTTGTTGTTGGCAATCCATTTTTGTTAGGATCATGGCTAGCCGCAAAGTGACCGCTCAGCAGGTTGTTTGCATGCTCTTTGAGTCGTCTTCAGACCATGAGTACGACACTGACTCTGCATCTGAGGCAGAGGAGGAAGCAGGAGATTCTGGAAGTGAGTTTTCTGTCCGAGAGTATTCTTCTGATGAGGAAGCTACTCTCAGTACAGATGAAGGGCCTGTGTTAGAGGAGGACATTGATGTGCCAAGAGTGCAGCAGCCTGGGGCTGAAGGGTTTCCCATTAGAAGACCTGACACCTGGATTGCCCCAAACATGGAGCAGCCACAGTTACCTGCATTTACTGGTCTCCCAGGGTGTAGAGTTAATACGGAAAACTTTTTGCCTGTCCATTTCTTTCACTTGTTTATGGACGATGTATTTTTGGAAGAGATTGTGGAGCAGACAAATGTGTATGCAGAGCAATATTTGCGGGACAACGCTGCCAGACTCAAGCCTCAGTCTAGAGCTACTCAGTGGGTTCCCACATATCTGGAAGAGATGAAAAGGTTTTTAGGTTTGTCTTTTTTGATGGGGTTGATCAGGAAGCCGTCACTGGCTTCTTATTGGTCTACTAGTCCCTTGATGGCAACTGCTATATTTCCTGCAACTATGACACGTAATCGGTATTTGCTTCTTCTTCGTATGCTGCATTTTGTAGACAATGCTTTAGCCTTGCCACGAGGTCACCCTGATTGTGACCGCCTTTAAGATTAGGCCTGTCCTTGATCATTTGGGGATCGGTTTTCAGAGGTCTATGTTCCAGGGAAAGAGATAAGTGTGGACGAGTCTTTGGTCCTTTTCAAGGGGCGTTTAGTTTTTAAGCAGTACAATCCTAGTAAGAGGGCACGGTATGGGATTAAATTGTATCTGCTGTCAGAAAGCAGTACAGGATATGTGTATAATTTCCAGGTCTACACTGGTAGGGATTCCAGTATTGACCCTCCTGGTTGTCGGGCCACTTTGGAGTTAGCGAAAAAATTGTGTGGGAACTTGCTAGACGGCTGTTTAACAAAGGTCACCATTTGTACGTAGATAATTTCCACACTGGAGTGCAGTTGTTCAAGGAGTTGTTTAGGGTGGACACTGTTGCTTGTGGCACAATCCGTTCTAACCGGAAAGGCTATCCAAGGGAGCTTGTCTGTAAAAAACATGAGAGGGGACAGTGCAGTGCCTTGCGGAATAATGAGCTGCTTGCTCTGAAATTTTCAGACAGGAGGGATGTGTACATGCTATCGACCATCCATGATGAGAGTACTTCCCCTGTGGCTGTGTGGGGTCAGGTTGCGGAAGTGCGCAAACCTGCGTGCATTTTGGACTACAATAGGCACATGGGTGGTGTTGATAGAGTAGATCAGAGGTTGGAACCTTACACTGCTCTTCGTAAGTCTTATGTGTGGTATAAAAAGTTGGCCCTACATTTATTTCATTTGGCAACTTTTAATGCCTTTATTGTATACAAGGATTGTTCACCTGAGTCAAGGATGACATTTGTTAAATTTCAGGAGTCGGTGATAGAAAGCCTTATTGTGGTGGAACCGGCAAGAGTTCCTAGAGTAGACGTGGTGGAGGATGTGGCTAGATTGAAAGATCGGCTCTTTCCAGATCACATTCCTCCCACTCCCAAAAAAGACATGCCCACAAAGAAATGTAGAGTATGTGCCTGGAGATCAATCCGGAGGGAGAGACGGATGTACTGCCCCGAATGCCCTTCAAAGCCTGGGCTGTGTGTGCCCAGCTGTTTTAGAAGTTACCACACAAGGAAAAACGTTTGGGAAATACCGTGAGCGTAAGCTGTCTGTTTTATATTTTCATATGTTTCACGGTTGGCATCTCTGTCATGTATTTAGTTAGAGCTTTTGTGTTTGTAGTTTTGTGCTTATTTTATAATTAGTGGTTTCTTTGTTGTATATAAACAAAAAAAGTGATGGCGGTGTGCGTGGGGTGGCGCTTGGCTGACGGTGTGCATGGGGTGGCGCTTGGCTGGCGGTGTGCGTGGAGTGGCGCTTGGCTGGCGGTGTGCTTGGGGTGGCGCTTGGCTGACGGTGTCCTTGGGGTGGCACTTGGCTGGCGGTGTTCGTGGGGTGGCGCTTGGCTGGCGGTGTGCGTGGGGTGGCGTTTGGCTGGTGGTGTGCTTGGGGTGGCACTTGGCTGGCGGTGTCCTTGGGGTGGCGCTTGGCTGGCGGTGCCAGCCAAACGGCAGCCCACACTCCCATCAGCTGGTGTGATTCTTGTATCAGGCATGTGGGTGTATGTAAGTGATGGGCCCTTGAGTGGTGCGGTCTGTCGATGTGAGTGTTGTAATGTGCTGGGCCTGTGGCTGGCGGTGTGAATGGTCTTGTGCGTGTCATGTATGAAAGGTGTGTGAATGGACTGTAAAGCGGTTGGTGCCTTGTCGCAACTTTACAGCTCACGAGCTGTGAGTCATTGGTTCAGTTTTTTGCCTTTCGGTTATTAGCAGTGCATTTCATTTTTGTGAAATCTCTTGTTAATAAAATTTGATCCACTGAACCATCACTCACCCTCGTGCCAAATCCAACCAGTATGTGTGCTAAAAATGACAAAACCTGCTCCGCTGTAATCAGGCGTCGCAGCACACCTGTGACACGCTAGGTGCCTCGGTTGGGACCCCGATGATGAAGCATGCCACCAACTTGGTTGGTGGGTGAGGGGTCTTCTTCACATAACCTAAGTGTGTTTCTTTTCACAATTTTAGTGTTTGGCACATCACGGACGTATGTGCACACATCAAAATGATATATTACAAAAATACCTGTGTTTGGGGGGGAGGGCCCACCTATGTTTTTGGTCCTGGGTGCGACCTTCATCTAGGGAAACCTACAAAACCCAGACATTTTTTAAAACTAGACACCCCAAGGAGTCCAGGGAGGTGTGGCTTGCGTGGCTCCCCCAACATTTTCTTACCCAGACTCCTCTGTAAACCTCAAAATTTGCATAAAAAAGCATATTTTCCTGACTTTTCTTAGTAGGATCACCGCTCCAGCACAAAATTCCTACTCCCCAGTTTTCCCCTCAGTCTCCCAAGTAAAATGACACCTCACTTATGTGGGTCCCCAAAGCAGATTCCGTCTAAAGATGTATAAAAGAATATGACCTTATAAACTTGCTGTGCTATCCCTTCTATCTCTTCAAGTTTTGGGCCTTATTCTGTTGCGAGCACCTGGCCCACCCACACAAGTGAGGTATCATTTTTATCGGGAGACTTGGGGGAACGCTGGGTGGAAGGAAATTTGTGGCTCCTCTCAGATTCCAGAACTTTCTGTCACCGAAATGAGAGGAAAGGGTGTTTTTTTAGCCAAATTTTGAGGTTTGCAAAGGATTCTGGGTAACAGAACCTGGTCCGAACCCCACAAGTCACCCCATCTTGGACTCCCCTAGGTCTCTAGTTTTCAAAAATGCACAGGGTTGGTAGGTTTCCCTAGGTGCCGGCTGAGCTACAGGCCAAAATCCACAGGTAGGCACTGTTTTCTTTCAAAAAATGGGATGTGTCCACGTTGCACTTTGGGGCATTTCCTGTCGCGGGCGCTAGGCCTACCCACACAAGTGAGGTATCATTTTTATCAGGAGACTTGGGGGAACGCTGGGTGGAAGGAAATTTGTGGCTCCTCTCAGATTCCAGGACTTTCTGCCACAGAAATGTGAGGAACATGTGTTTTTTTAGCCAAATTTTGAGGTTTGCAAAGGATTCTGGGTAACAGAACCTGGTCCGAGCCCCACAAGTCACCCCATCTTGGATTCCCTTAGGTCTCTAGTTTTCAGAAATGCACAGGTTTGGTAGGTTTCCCTAGGTGCCGGCTGAGCTAGAGGCCAAAATCTACAGGTAGGCACTTCGCAAAAATCACCTCTGTTTTCTTTCAAAAAATTGGATGTGTCCACGTTGCGTTTTGGGGCGTTTCCTGTCGCGGGCGCTAGGCCTACCCACACAAGTGAGGTATCATTTTTATCGGGAGACTTGGGGGAACGCTGGGTGGAAGGAAATTTGTGGCTCCTCTCAGATTCCAGAACTTTCTGTCACCGAAATGAGAGGAAAGGGTGTCTTTTTAGCCAAATTTTGAGGTTTGCAAAGGATTCTGGGTAACAGAACCTGGTCCGAACCCCACAAGTCACCCCATCTTGGACTCCCCTAGGTCTCTAGTTTTCAAAAATGCACAGGGTTGCTAGGTTTCCCTAGGTGCCGGCTGAGCTACAGGCCAAAATCCACAGGTAGGCACTGTTTTCTTTCAAAAAATGGGATGTGTCCACGTTGCACTTTGGGGCATTTCCTGTCACGGGCGCTAGGCCTACCCACACAAGTGAGGTATCATTTTTATCAGGAGACTTGGGGGAACGCTGGGTGGAAGGAAATTTGTGGCTCCTCTCAGATTCCAGAACTTTCTGCCACAGAAATGTGAGGAACATGTGTTTTTTTAGCCAAATTTTGAGGTTTTCAAAGGATTCTGGGTGACAGAACCTGGTCCGAGCCCCACAAGTCACCCCATCTTGGATTCCCCTAGGTCTCTAGTTTTCAGAAATGCACAGGTTTGGTAGGTTTCCCTAGGTGCCGGCTGAGCTAGAGGCCAAAATCTACAGGTAGGCACTTCGCAAAAATCACCTCTGTTTTCTTTAAAAAAATTGGATGTGTCCACGTTGCGCTTTGGGGCGTTTCCTGTTGCGGGCGCTAGGCCTACCCACACAAGTGAGGTATCATTTTTATCGGGAGACTTGGGGGAACACTGGGTGGAAGGAAATTTGTGGCTCCTCTCAGATTCCAGAACTTTCTGCCACAGAAATGTGAGGAACATGTGTTTTTTTAGCCAAATTTTGAGGTTTGCAAAGGATTCTGGGTAACAGAACCTGGTCCGAGCCCCACAAGTCACCCCATCTTGGATTCCCCTAGGTCTCCAGTTTTCAGAAATGCACAGGTTTGGTAGGTTTCCCTAGGTGCCGGCTGAGCTAGAGGCCAAAATCTACAGGTAGGCACTTCGCAAAAATCACCTCTGTTTTCTTTAAAAAAATTGGATGTGTCCACGTTGCGCTTTGGGGCGTTTCCTGTCGCGGGCGCTAGGCCTACGCACACAAGTGAGGTATCATTTTTATCGGGAGACTTGGGGGAAACCCTTGTAGGATCTACACAAATGACCCCTTGCTGAATTCAGATTTTTGTCTACTTTTCAGAAATGTTTAGGTTTCTGGGATCCAGCATTGGTTTCATGCCCATTTCTGTCACTGACTGGAAGGAGCCTGAAAGCACAAAAAATTGCAAAAATGGGGTATGTCCCAGTAAAATGCCACAATTGTGTTGAAAACTTGGGTTTTCTGATTCAAGTCTGCCTGTTCCTGAAAGCTGGGAAGCTGCTGAGTTTAGCACCGCAAACCCTTTGTTGATGCCATTTTCAGGGGAAAAACCACAAGCCTTCTTCTGCAGCCACTTTTTCAATTTTTTTTAAAAAAAACGAAATTTTCACTGTATTTTGGCTAATTTCTTGGCCTCCTTCAGGGGAACCCACAAAGTCTGGGTACCTCTAGAATCCCTAGGATGTTGGGAAAAAAGGACGCAAATTTGGCTTGGTTAGCTTATGTGGACAAAAAGTTATGAGGGCCTAAGCGCGAACTGCCCCAAATAGGCAAAAAAAGGCCTGGCACAGGAGGGGGAAAAGGCCTGGCAGCGAAGGGGTTAATGGGTAAGCGCCCCTCAGCCCTTTCTGCCCAGAAAGTAGTCCACTGTCGAAAGAAATCTGATCCAAATAATTCACAAAAACACTGGGATTGATTTAAAAATTGTCTGCCTTCATGCCTTGGAAAAGGCTTATCTCTCACGTTTTCCTGTGTAATGTACACCATAGAAAAACGAGTAAGACACTCGTGAGACCCTAATCAGTTTTTTTTAACTTAAGCCACCCCAGTGGGGGTATCAGAGTGTGCAAACACCCACTCAGTATTAACTCGATGGTGGATCAAAAACATTTTGCAAAGCAATTTTCCACAATTTTCAGGGTGTGACAAATGCAGTGTGGTCACTTGTTACACGGCTCAGTGACCTTGCAGGGGCTCTATGCTCACCTCAGATGGGACACGCCCTGGACCGCAAGTGTGTTGGGCCTAAATCCACATCATCGATCTGCTGCTCTTTTGGGGATATTTCACCTCTCGGTTTTGCCAGGATCTAGCCCCATGTCAGGAGGTTTGACTTCAACCAGTGCACTTTTTTTTATACATGCAGATATCATTCTTCTTTGATCTGCATGACATTATCATAATGGGAAAAAACATAAACTCACAGAAATTAAACTTATGTTTATTAAAAAGGCACAACCACTTTCATAGCATTAGGACCATGATTCTTTTCTGGGAAACGCCATTACTTTAAACAAGTGCTTAATTTGTGAATAAAAAGATGCGGATGCCCAAAGCCCTCCTCTTAAACTGGCGGCTGCTGCAATTAAATATGCGAACACGGAATACCGAGGCAGCGTAAACCTGAAGCATCTCGGGCCTTTTTAATCCATTTACAGCCACTTTCTGCCCCTTCAGGCCACTCTGGCAGCTTTCTGCTTTCTCTCTTTGTGACGATTTTTGGTATTTCTCTTCCTCCGTCTTTCTCATATGTGTCTTTTGCTCGCAGAAAATGCTTGAGGCATAAAAATAAGCGCCCTCAAAAATAAGTGCCGGTGCTCCGCACCGGAAACAGCAAGCACAAATTAAGCACTGCTTTAAACTGTGGCAAGTTTCATGTCCTGTGTTTGTGCTCCAGTCAGTTGATGTTTTAAAGCGCCGAGGAACACACATATCATTGTGCTAAAATACCATTATTCACCACAAAAGTACTGGCTGCCTATGATACGCAGGTGCTGGCACACTATAAGGAAGAGTGGTTTAACTAAGAGAGCCTGCCTTATTTCAAGACAAAAGCCCTCGCCCACCCAGTGGCTGGCATGCTTCATCATCAGGCCCCTCCTGGCACTGCTCCAATAGAATGAGGTGTAAGCCACTACTCACCAGTTGGTTGGGGAGCTTGTAGGGTAATAGATGGTGGATGGTTTGCTATGCCACCTGTCTGCTCTGTCCGTGTATGGGGGAGAAAGGTGGAGGGGAAGTGAAAAGTATATGTAGGGTAAAACTGCCTACTGGGCAGTTCCCTTTGGAAAATCTTATTGTTGAGTTGCCCCATGCTGGTGATGGACCATAGGGTCCTGTTGGATATTGCGATATAAGTTGCTTGTGATAATGATTTGCATCGACTTTGTCCCTTCATTGAATCTGCACTACTGAGTATTTCTCTCACACCTTTGAAAATGATATCAAAGAAAGCAGTTTCCTACATATTGATTATAACACAATTTAAGTTGGTAATAACCCTATGGACCCCAGAAGGACGACATTTTGATTCAGCTATGTCAGGATTAGAACCTGCAGCTCAGATACAGACCTGAGCATCAAGCAATCCATACATTGAGTCATCTTCTCAGGTTATGCAACCAAACTTAACACAGTCACAAATGAGAGCTATTGAGGATTCTTTTACTTTCAACTATGGCAAGACAAATTGCAAGTTTCCAATAAAATAATGGCAGCACTGCTGAAAAGGTTTGTTACTGTCCACGTCTGTCTGCTGGCAGAGAATTGCTGGCACTCATCCTTTTAATCTAGAGAAGAACTGCTGGGAGACGTTGGTACATTCAGGCAAAGGAATAGATGCCTTAAATGTCCTTCTAAAGTACAACATCCTGGGTGAGAAGTGATAGCTCTCTAAGGTGAAAATCATAGCCACCATTGTGAGAAGTGTTGGCATTGTCTAATAAATGTATCTCAGCCCTGCTCAGAAGATTGGATCCAGTCTGTAAGAAATCGCTTTCATTGGAAATGTTGCCATTGTTCAAAAAGGGGTATATTAGCCTTAAGAAGTGTTGGTAATTTCTGTAAGAAGCACAGTAGCTCTGCTCAGAAATTATGTTACTTCCCATGATAATTATATAGGAATTCTTAGAAGTGTTAGTACCATCCCATTAAAGGCCTACCAGCCATGTAGATCCCTTTATCAAAAATATCAAATTGTCCAATGCCAACTGACTAAAAAACGTTGATATTGTTTAATGCATGTAAGCCAACACTATTGAGAAGTTTTGCTACTGTCCATAAAAAGTATGGCTGGCCTGCTGAAAAATGCTGGACCAGACCCATAGCCACTGAGAAGGATCAGTAACTTCTGCACTCATCACTGATATCTGCCATGGTTTGCAGGTTTAGAGTTTGCATGCAGGCACATCTAACAAAGTTCTCCATTCGTACTAGGTAGGAAAATCTTGCAGCATTAAATTGGATAATAATTACATCATAGTTTCCAATCAGTGCTCACATGATGCTGAAATGATGGATTGCTGATTTACGTTTCACCTATTTTTCCTATGAGCAACACAATGAGGCGCAAGAGAATATATTTTCTATTACCTGTGGTAGTAGAACACCTTCAACCAGTGTACAGTTATACCACAAAAAAGAGGTCCCCCAGTCACACCCACCATGCATGAGAAAGAGATATAGAATGAGAAAGAAAGGAAAGAGCAGGAGGCTGGACCCAAACTGTAGAAATTACACCCACTGCCAGAAGGTCATGTTTGAGGCTTTGAACCATGGATAGCTGGGTTTCTTCATTAGCTCTGGTCAAAGAAGATAGAGATGGAGCTAATACATCCACACAAGGCCATTGTCCTTCAATCTGCTCACCAATTAGCTCATGCTCACGCTGTCTTTCTGTCCCTCTGCAAATGGTCCACAGGAACTCCGCTGCAGGAACTAGTAAGGACCTCTGCTGAGTTACCTTGCTATATGGATAAGAAGCACGTTTGTATGTGTTTATCTGTGTGTCCACTCTTTGTCTCCTTGCTGTACCTATGCATACGCCTCTGTCTGCAAATTGCATTATAACTGGTTGGTTTTAAAACCCATAGTTTTCAAAGGATCGTTTGGTGAACTTCTCTAAAATATGCCAAATTTTCCACACATTTGCAGCATTTCTTTGTAAGGTGGATTGCCAAATATGGGTAAAACTGTGTTAGAAATGGGGTCTCTGGTTGACAGTCAGGTTACCCCCTGTTCAAGCAAGGACCCTCACTCTAGTTAGGATAAAAGAGAATCACCCTCAGCTAACCCCTGCTTACCCCCTTGGTAGCTTGGCAGAGCAGTAGGCTTAACCTCAGAGTGCTGGGCGTAAAGTATTTGTACCAACACACACAGTAACTTAATGAAAACACTACAAAATGACACAACACCAGTTTAGAAAAATAGGAAATATTTATCTAGACAAAACAAGACCAAAACGACAAAAATCCAACATACACAAGTCAAGTTATGATTTTTAAAAGGTTTAAAATAAAAAGAGTCTTTAGGTAGTTGTAACACCACACTAGCGCTGCTAGCGTGAAAAATGTACCTGGTTTGCGTCAAAAATAACCCCGCACGGGCGGTGTGCGTCGAAAATAACCCTGCACGGTTATATGCGTCGAAAACAGCTCGGCACGGCGATGCGCGTCGAAAAAGCCAGCCACGCGACGGTCCGAAAGTCCCGCGGCGCAGGTTGCGATCTCTCAGCCTTCGTCAGCGATGCTGCGCGTCGTTTCTCCTGCTCCGGGCGTCGATTCTTCGGTCGCGTTTCCTGCGGCGTCGTTTCTCAGCTGCGGAGCCGGCGTCGCGTCGTTTTCTCAGCCGCGATCGGATTCGCGTCGATCTTTTCTCCGCACGGCGCTCGGTGCGTGTATTTTTGTCCTTTGGCTGCCAGCCTCTCCTTTCAGGGTCCCAGGAACTGGAAGGGCACCACAGAGCAGAGTAGGGGTCTCTCCAGAGACTCCAGGTGCTGGCAGGAAGAAGTCTTTGCTATCCCTGAGACTTCAATAACAGGAGGCAAGCTCTACATCAAGCCCTTGGAGATTTCTTCTTCAAGATGGAAGGCACACAAAGTCCAGTCTTTGCCCTCTTACTCTGGCAGAAGCAGCACTGCAGGAAAGCTCCACAAAGCACAGTCACAGGCAGGGCAGCACTTGTTCCTCAGCGATCAGCTCTTCTCCAGGCAGAGGTTCCCCTTGATTCCAGAAGTGTTTCTAAAGTTTGTAAGTTTGGGTGCCCTTCTTATACCCATTTTAGTCTTTGAAGTCACCTTTCTTCAAAGGGGACTCACACCTTCTTGTGAAATCCTGCCTTGCCCAGGCAAGGCCTCAGACACACACCAGGGGGCTGGAGACAGCATTGTCAGAGGCAGGCACAGTCCTTTCAGATGAGAGTGACCACTCCACCCCTCCCTCCTAGCAGAGATGGCTAATCAGGAAATGCAGATCACACCCCAGCTCCCTTTGTGTCACTGTCTGGTGTGAGGTGAAAAACAACCCAACTGTCAAACTGACCCAGACAGGGAATCCACAAACAAGGCAGAGTCACAGAATGGTTTAAGCAAGAAAATGCTCACTTTCTAAAAGTGGCATTTCCAAACACACAATCTCAAAATCAACTTTAATAAAAGATGTATTTTTAAATTGTGAGTTCAGGGGTCCCAAACTCCACATGTCCATCTACTCTCTAGGGGAATCTACACTTTAATCATATTTAAAGGTAGCCCCCATATTATCCTATGAGAGAGAGACAGACCTTGCAACAGTGAAAACGAAATTGGCAGTATTTCACTGTCAGGACATATAAACCACATTACTATATGTCCTACCTTATCCATACACTGCACCCTGCCCTTGGGGCTACCTAGGGCCTACCTTAGGGGTACCTTACATGTAAGGAAAGGGAAGGTTTAGGCCTGGCAAGTGGGTACACTTGCCAAGTCGAATTTACAGTGTAAAAATACACATACAGACACTGCAGTGGCAGGTCTGAGACATGATTACAGAGCTACTTATGTGGGTGGCACAACCAGTGCTGCAGGCCCACTAGTAGCATTTGATTTACAGGCCCTGGCACCTCTAGTGCACCTTACTAGGGACTTACTAGTAAGTCAAATATGCCAATCATGGATAAACCACTTACATACAATTTAAACAGGAGAGCATATGCACTTTAGCACTGGTTAGCAGTGGTAAAAGTGCTCAGAGTTGAAAAGCCAACAGCAACAGGTCCGAAAAAAATAGGAGGCAGGAGGCAAAAAAAGACTGGGGATGACCCTGCATAAGCAAAAGTCTAACACGACCCCCTACCAGCCTAAAGCCAGGGGAGAACAATCAATACCTTGATGTACTTCCCTGATTGGGGCGATAGAACAGGGACCCAGGCCCACAACAGCAGGGGCATGTTCCAGTTCTACGCCTTCCTGACTCCAGTCGGATCCCTCTGTCCATACTCTCAGGGCCCACTAAGCTAACCCATGGGGAACCCTTCTCCACATCTACAGACACCATCTGTGCAACACCTAACTTTACTTTGCTCACAGATGTATTGCAATGGGCAGATAGTACCACCAGGGCCAACACAGTGGTGTTGCCCACTCCACCCCCGGGGTGTGACTCTCGTCCTCCCCCCCCAGGGGCAACTCTGTCCACCAGGACAGCAAGCCACAGTGGCCCCAGACAACTGTCAGGGATGAAAGCCCGACCTCAGGCCTCTCTAACCACTGTGACTGTGGAGAGTGGGGGGTGGTAGCCCCAGGTGCCTGGCACCCTTTGACCACTCTCTCTTCCACCAGGTCAGGGATGTTAACCTGACCCTGGTCCTCTCCTCTGGGGCTCTGTACCCTTCCTGCAGAAGCGGCACCCCCAGAGTCAAAAACTGTCAGGGTGCTTGTAGAAGCAGTCCTGCACAATTCTTCCATCAGTGCAGGGATGTTAACCTGCAACTGATCCTCCAACCTGGGGTCTGTACCTTCAGGTTGGACCAGGGCCAGGGGTGAGGCTTCCCTCCCCCTGCCCTCTCTTCTGGGGTCCTGAACCACCCAACTAGGAGTGGCCCCCCCAGAAGACAACATGGTAGGGGCACTGTTAGCAGTAGCCCCTTCCTCCAGGTCAGGGGGGACACCCTTAACCTGGCCTCCCAATCCAGGGTCTGTACCCACAGACTGGATCACTGCCTGGCAAACCAGGACTTCCTGGGGGGCATACCTACCCCCTACCAGGTCAGAGTTTACCCTCTGAACCTGGTCATCCAACCCAGGGTCACCACCCTGCGGTTGAACCACTGCCTGGCACACCAGGACTTCCTTGGGAGCACACTTACCCCCCATCAGGTCAGAGTTTACCCCCTGAACCTGATCATTCAACCCAGAGTCACCACCCTGCGGTTGAACCATTGCCTGGCACACCAGGACTTCCAGGGGGGCACACTTACCCCCCTCAAGGGACACACTGTCCCGAAGGGCCACACAAGAGTCTGGCTGACGCAGGTCTCCTGACCTCTGCCCATCTGACAGAGTCTGGATTCCCCCCAACCCAGAAATGGTCTCACCAAGGTCATTCATGGGGGGCTCTGCTCTCAGAGCTGACCCCTGACCCTCCAGGTTCTCCACTGGGGTCCGCAACCCCCTCTCAACCCTCTGTCTGGACTTCTGCACCCCCTCACTAGGAGTGGTACTGCCAGACACCAGAACTGGTGGGACGCTGGCTACAGCCGCCACCCCAAGTTCTCCTGACACTGTGGGGTCTCCCTCAACAGATGGCCCTATGGTACAGGCTAGGCTCCCTTCCTGGTGTTCCCGCAGGGAACCCTCCAGGACCTGGGACCGGATCTCGGGCACCTTGGGCCTCAACCCATCCCCATTCCCTCTCCTCTGAGACTGGACATGGGGTCCCTCACCCATCCCACTACACTGGGACCTACCTGGGACACTACAATCCTTCCCTACCTCACCTGGTTGGGAACTACCTAGACCACTCCTCTCAGGAGCACCCCCAAATGCCTCTTCAGACTCTCTGGTACTCACCCAGAAGTCTGCCTCCATTGTAAGCTCCCTGGGGTCAGAGAACTCACACTCCACCTGGTGTTGGCATAGCTCTGGAAAATAAGGACTAGACATATGCTCTCCAGCAATTACATCACTCAGCCCCTCACATGAATTAACCAAAGTACCCTTCACCCAACCATCCAGTGACTCTGCTTTGACAAAGCACCCCACATCACCCTCCTGAGACTGGTGAGACAGTACCTGACTGTCCCTGACACTCAACCCACACTCTTCTGGGATGTCTTCACACTCCATAACCAGGACTTCTACTTGGGGGGAACCCCTCTCCCTGTCACTCTCACCTAGAGTCAGTAGAGTGTCCCTCCCACCAGTAGGAATATGACTCCCCATGCCAGTTCCCCAATCCACCTCAGGGACCCTGTGCATCACTGGAGCTACCTCATACCCCTGAACCTCCTGGCGTGTGTTAACTCCCTCCTTCAAGTAGGGCACCACCTCTCTGGGCATGTGCACTTCTGCAGCATCACTGGATACAAGATTTTTGCTGCCACCATCTGAACTGGATTCAGCCCTCATGGCCTCCAGCTTCAGCTCTTCACAGCTCAGCTCTTGAGCTGCAATCCTTTCTTTTTCCAGGACTAAGGCTCTCTGCTCCTCAGCCCTCTCAAGCTCTGCATCTAGCTCTTCCAGACTCCGGATTCGAGCTAGGAGCCAATCATCTCTTTCTGTTCCCTCCTCAGGGCCACTGCCCTCCTCCTCGGAGTAGTCCTCCTCCTCAGAGTCATTTGGTGGTGTTGCCTGACAACGTTTCAATTCATACTGAAACAGGGCTGACTCAAGATCCTCCCTTCTGGATTTCTTGTTCACAGCCAGTCCCCTTTCCATGCAGAATGCTTTAAGCTGCCACTTTTTATACATAAATAGGTGCCAGAAATTGACTTCCATTCTGCAAAGGCTTCACAACCAAAAAACAAAGTCCAAAAATATTAGCAATACTTCCAGGAGGACATCAGAGAACAAAAAGCAGAATCACAAGACAAGTAGTATGTGGTCACGTAGTGGTCTGAACTCAAAACAGTAGTGTACACTTAATTACTGTATGTCAAGTACAAATACAAGTCCAATCCCGACCGCTGGTCACCAATGTTAGAAATGGGGTCTCTGGTTGACAGTCAGGTTACCCCCTGTTCAAGCAAGGACCCTCACTCTAGTTAGGATAAAAGAGAATCACCCTCAGCTAACCCCTGCTTACCCCCTTGGTAGCTTGGCAGAGCAGTAGGCTTAACCTCAGAGTGCTGGGCGTAAAGTATTTGTACCAACACACACAGTAACTTAATGAAAACACTACAAAATGACACAACACCAGTTTAGAAAAATAGGAAATATTTATCTAGACAAAACAAGACCAAAACGACAAAAATCCAACATACACAAGTCAAGTTATGATTTTTAAAAGGTTTAAAATAAAAAGAGTCTTTAGGTAGTTGTAACACCACACTAGCGCTGCTAGCGTGAAAAATGTACCTGGTTTGCGTCAAAAATAACCCCGCACGGGCGGTGTGCGTCGAAAATAACCCTGCACGGTTATATGCGTCGAAAACAGCTCGGCACGGCGATGCGCGTCGAAAAAGCCAGCCACGCGACGGTCCGAAAGTCCCGCGGCGCAGGTTGCGATCTCTCAGCCTTCGTCAGCGATGCTGCGCGTCGTTTCTCCTGCTCCGGGCGTCGATTCTTCGGTCGCGTTTCCTGCGGCGTCGTTTCTCAGCTGCGGAGCCGGCGTCGCGTCGTTTTCTCAGCCGCGATCGGATTCGCGTCGATCTTTTCTCCGCACGGCGCTCGGTGCGTGTATTTTTGTCCTTTGGCTGCCAGCCTCTCCTTTCAGGGTCCCAGGAACTGGAAGGGCACCACAGAGCAGAGTAGGGGTCTCTCCAGAGACTCCAGGTGCTGGCAGGAAGAAGTCTTTGCTATCCCTGAGACTTCAATAACAGGAGGCAAGCTCTACATCAAGCCCTTGGAGATTTCTTCTTCAAGATGGAAGGCACACAAAGTCCAGTCTTTGCCCTCTTACTCTGGCAGAAGCAGCACTGCAGGAAAGCTCCACAAAGCACAGTCACAGGCAGGGCAGCACTTGTTCCTCAGCGATCAGCTCTTCTCCAGGCAGAGGTTCCCCTTGATTCCAGAAGTGTTTCTAAAGTTTGTAAGTTTGGGTGCCCTTCTTATACCCATTTTAGTCTTTGAAGTCACCTTTCTTCAAAGGGGACTCACACCTTCTTGTGAAATCCTGCCTTGCCCAGGCAAGGCCTCAGACACACACCAGGGGGCTGGAGACAGCATTGTCAGAGGCAGGCACAGTCCTTTCAGATGAGAGTGACCACTCCACCCCTCCCTCCTAGCAGAGATGGCTAATCAGGAAATGCAGATCACACCCCAGCTCCCTTTGTGTCACTGTCTGGTGTGAGGTGAAAAACAACCCAACTGTCAAACTGACCCAGACAGGGAATCCACAAACAAGGCAGAGTCACAGAATGGTTTAAGCAAGAAAATGCTCACTTTCTAAAAGTGGCATTTCCAAACACACAATCTCAAAATCAACTTTAATAAAAGATGTATTTTTAAATTGTGAGTTCAGGGGTCCCAAACTCCACATGTCCATCTACTCTCTAGGGGAATCTACACTTTAATCATATTTAAAGGTAGCCCCCATATTATCCTATGAGAGAGAGACAGACCTTGCAACAGTGAAAACGAAATTGGCAGTATTTCACTGTCAGGACATATAAACCACATTACTATATGTCCTACCTTATCCATACACTGCACCCTGCCCTTGGGGCTACCTAGGGCCTACCTTAGGGGTACCTTACATGTAAGGAAAGGGAAGGTTTAGGCCTGGCAAGTGGGTACACTTGCCAAGTCGAATTTACAGTGTAAAAATACACATACAGACACTGCAGTGGCAGGTCTGAGACATGATTACAGAGCTACTTATGTGGGTGGCACAACCAGTGCTGCAGGCCCACTAGTAGCATTTGATTTACAGGCCCTGGCACCTCTAGTGCACCTTACTAGGGACTTACTAGTAAGTCAAATATGCCAATCATGGATAAACCACTTACATACAATTTAAACAGGAGAGCATATGCACTTTAGCACTGGTTAGCAGTGGTAAAAGTGCTCAGAGTTGAAAAGCCAACAGCAACAGGTCCGAAAAAAATAGGAGGCAGGAGGCAAAAAAAGACTGGGGATGACCCTGCATAAGCAAAAGTCTAACAAACTGTCTTAAAGGTCTGTGCAGTTTCGACAATGCCCTTACCTACTGTTCATTCAAAGACATAATTTGCCACTAATTGTGTCACAAAATCCTTGATGCAGAATATAAAGTGCATTGGTAAAACTATTCTTAAATATCCCAGAAAATTCTCAGGAGGAATCACCACAACCCATTCACATTATTTTCCAGACTATCATGGACGAACAATTCATTGTACTAAGATACCATGACTCTCTGCAAAAGAACTGGCTGCCTATAATATGTAGGTCCTGGCACACTAAAAGGAAGAGTGGTTTAACTAACAGAACCTTCCTTATTTAAAGACGAAAGCCCTTACCCTCCCAGTGGGTTGCGCACTTCATCATCAGGACCCTCCTGGCTCCTCTTCAGTAGAATGAGGTGCAAGCCACTATTTATCAATTGATTGGTGTTAGAAATGGGGTCTTTGGTTGGCAGTCACGTTACCCTCTGTCCAAGCAAGGGCCCTCACTCTAGTCAGGGTAAGTCACACACAATCCAAATTATCCTGTGCGCACCTTCTGGTAGCTTGACTCGGAGCCGTCAGGCTTAACTTAGAAGGCAATGTGTATAGTATTTGTGAAATAAATCATGAAATAATACAGTAGAACACCACAAAAATACACCACACAGTGTTCAGAAAAAATATGATATTTATCTGTTAAGATGCAGGTCAAAACGATCAAGATTAAATAGGTATTGAGATATCACTGTAAAAATGATATACAGTGTCTTTAGTCTTTTTAAAAAGCAAGAAGGGACTCTTGCAAGCACAAAGCACCTGGTTTGCGTTCAAATTCTCTGTAAGGTACCGCAGAGGAGGAGATGCGTGGAAAATGGGGAGGTGTGCGTTGATTTGTCTGGTGCACACAGATGATGAGTCGTTGAGTTTTCACGCAGGGCAGGCTTTGCGTCAATTTCCAGCACGTAGACTGGGATCCACTTCGGGTTGCGGGGCTTTTGGACACCCCCGGGACAATGTGTTGAAATCTGTTGCTTGCAGGATGAAGTCACAGGGGCTGCGTCGATCCGGTGGGCGATGCGTGGAAATTTCTACCGCACTGCAGGCGCTGCATCGATTCCTCTCAGGAAGTTGGGCGCCTCAGCTTTGCATCAATCCAGTGGGCTGTATGTTGAATTTCTGGTCGCAACGCTGCGTTGATCTTCTCCTTGCGAAGTTGGGCTGCGTCGTTCCGGTTCGGTATGTGGTGATATTTCACCGCAATGCAGGCTTTGCGTTGTTTCTTGCAGGCTGTCTGTTGATTTCTCACCGCACAAGGAGTTCTTTGCAGAGATGAAGTCTTTTTGGTTCTGAAACTTCAAGGAACAAGAGGCAAGCTCCATCTAAGCCCATGGAGAGCACTTCTCAGCACATCCAGAGAGCAGCAAGGCAGCAGGGCAACAGCAAGGCAGCAATCCTTTTCAGAAAAGCAGTCCGGGTTAGTCCTTTGGGCAGACATGCAGTACTTCTTGGCAGGTTGCAGGTTCTGGTTCAGGGTTTCATCTCCAGGAAGTGTCTGAGTTGGTAGGGGCAGAGGCCCTGTTTAAATACCCAACTGTGCATTTGAAGTGGGGGAGACTTCAAAGAGTGGCTTAGAAGTGGACAAGGTCCCCTTTCATTTCCATCCTGTCTTCCAGGGTCCCAGTAGGGGGTGTGGCAGTCCTTTGTGTGAGGGCAGGCTACTGTCATTTGACATGTAAGTGTCAGGCCCTCCACCCTCCCAGCCAAGGAAGACCATTCAATATGCAGATGTATGCAAGTGTGACTGAGCATCCTGTGTTTGGGGTTGTGTGAGTGAATGTACAAGGGAGATGTCAACTAAACCTAGCCAGACGTGGATTGTACGGTGCAGAAGGATTTAAGTGCAGGGAAATGCTCACTTTCTAAAAGTGGCATTTCTAAAATAGTAATATTAAATCCAACTTCACCAGTCAGCAGGATTTTGTATTACTATTCTGGCCATACTAAATATGACCCTGTTACTCCTTTCAGATCAGAAGCTACCACTCAACCAGTATGAGGGTAGCCCTAATGTTAGCCTATGAAAGGAGCAGGCCTCACAGCAGTGTAAAATTAATTTAGGAGTTTTACACTACCAGGACATGTAAACTACACAGGTATATGTCCTGCCTTTTGTCTACACAGCACCCCTGCCTTAGGGGTTACCTACGGCCCACTTTAGGGGTGACTTATAAGTGGAAAAAGGGGAGTTTTAGATTTGGCAAGTACTTTTAAACGCCAAGTCGAATTGCCAGTGAAACTGCACACACAGGCCTTGCAATGGCAGGCCTGAGACATGGTTAAGGGGCTACTTAAGTGGGTGTCACAATCAGTGCCGCAGGCCCACTAGTAGCATTTAATCTAAAGGCCCTGGGCACATATAGTGCACTTTACTAGGAGCTTGTAAGTAAAGTAAATAAGGCAATTGGGTATGATCCAGTGTCACCATGTTTTAAGGGAGAGAGCATATGCACTTTAGCACTGGTTAGCAGTGGTAAAGTGTGCAGAGTCCTAAAACCAGCAAAAACAGTGTCCAAAAAGTGGACGGAGAAAGGCAAAAAGTTAGGGGTGACCACCTTAAGGCTGTCTAACATGTGTCCCCCCAGCTGAAAGTTGGGAGAGCTACCCAACCTCCTGGGAGCTCTCATCGCTAAGGAATCTGGAGACACCATCAGCGTTGGCGTGGTCAATCCCCGGGCGATGCTCCACCGTAAAGTCCATCCCCTGTAGCAAAATGGACCACCTCAAGAGTTTAGGATTCTTGCCCCTCATCTGCGTGAGCCATCTGAGGGGCCTGTGGTCTGTCTGAACCCGGAAGTGAGTCCCAAACATGTATGGTCTCATCTTCTTCAGTGCCCAGACCACAGCAAATGCTTCTCTCTCAATAGCACTCCACCTCTGTTCCCGTGGTAATAGTCTTCTGCTAATAAAGACTACTGGTTGGTCTAGGCCCTCCTCATTTAGTTGTGCTAGAACAGCCCCTATGCCAATGCCCTGAAGCGTCTGTCTGTACAATAAATTCCTGGGAGTAGTCAGGGGCCTTGAGCACGGGGCCATGCACATGGCTTCCGTCAGGGAGTCAAAGGCTTTCTGACAAGCCTCTGTCCAATTCACCAACCTAGGTTGCTTTTTGGAAGTAAGTTCTGTCAAGGGTGACACAATGGCTCCATAGCCCTTGACAAATCTACAGTAATAACCAGTGAGGCCCAAGAAGGCTCTCACCTTTGTTTGTGTTCTAGGTGGTTGCCAGGCCTTGATAGTTTCAATTCTTGGCCTGGAGGGGCTGCACCTTGCCACCACCTACTAGGTATCCCAAGTACACCACGGAACCCTGTCCAATCGGGCACTTACTGGCCTTGATGGTCAGGCCTGCCTGTTGCAGGGCCTGAAGCACCTCCTTGAGGTGGAACAGGTGTTCCTCCCGGCTAGAACTATAGATGGCAATGTAGTCTAGGTAGGCTGCGCAGAAGGCATCCTTGCCAGGTAGGACCCCGTTCACCAACCGTTAGAACGTAGCGGGGGCATTTTTCAATCCAAAGGGCAATACTCTGAACTGAACGAGTGAAAGTGGATCTCTCTTGAGCCCCTTTAGTCAAAGTGATCTACCAGTTCCTTGACGTGAGGTCAAAGGTACTAAGGAACTTGGCAGTGCTGAGCCTGTTTACGAGCTCATCAGCTCTGGGGATGGAGTGAGCATCTGTCTTTGTGACAGAATTGAGACCCCGGTAGTCCATGCAGAACCTAGGTGCTGACTTGGCACCGGGAGCAGCTGCCTTGGGAACCAACACCACTGGGCTGGACCAGGGACTGCTGGACTTCTCTATCACCCCAAGAGCCAGCATCTTGGAAACTTCATCCTTGATACTGGACCTCACTTTGTCTGACACCCTGTAAATTGTATTCTTTACAGGTGCATTGTCTCCTGTGTCAATGTCATGGACACACAAGTGTGTGAGTCCAGGAGTGAGGGAGAACAGGGAAGAGAACTGCTCCAACACCTCATAGTAGTCTCCCTTCTGATCTAGAGTCAGGGACTCAGAGAGATTGACACCCTCCAATGACCCATCACCTTCTTTGGCAGAGAGAAGGTCGAGGAGAGGCTCACTCTCCTCTTCATGCCCTCATCTGTCAAAAGGAGTATACTGACCTCAGACCTCTCAAAATGAGGCTTCAGTCTGTTGTGGTGGAGAACCCATTGGGGGTGTCAAGGGGTCTTGAGGTCCACTGGGTAATTAGCCTCCCCCTTTCGCTCCTTGATTTCAAATGAGCCAGTCCAGTGCTCCTGGAGAGCTCTAGGCTCTACTGGCTCCTTCACCCACACTTTTTCGCCAGGTGAGAATTCAACCAGAGTGGCCTTCCGGTCATACCACTCCTTCATCACCTCTTGACTGGCCTCGAGGTTGCTCTTGGCCTTCTTCCAGAATCACTGTGTCTGGTTGCGGAGGGCCTGCATGTAACTGACCACATCCTGGGGTGGTTTCTTGGGAGCTTTCTCCCATCCCTCTTTTACTATGCTTAGTGGTCCCCTGTCAGGGTGACTATAGAGAAGTGCAAAGGGGCTGAACCCCACCCCTTTCTGGGGCACCTCCCTAAAAGCAAAGAGGAGGCATGGCAAGAGGACGTCCCATTTACACCTCATGGCCTCAGGTAGGCCAGTGATCATGCCTTTTAGGGTCTTGTTGAATCTCTCAACAAGCCCATTGGATTGAGGATGGTAAGGGGTGGTAAACCGGTAGGTTACCCCACACTCATCCCACATGGACTTCATGTACGCTGATATGAAGTTTGTGCCTTTGTCCGACACAACCTCCTTTGGGAACCCCACACGGGTAAATATTCCCATCAGAGCTCTTGTCTCGACCGGTACAGTCACTGTCCTTAGAGGGATTGCCTCTGGATAGCAGGTGGCATGGTCCACCAAAATCAGGATAAACCTGTCGTCCAAGGCGGTTTTGAGGTCCAAGGGCCCAATGACATCAATGCACACCCATTCAAAGTGGGGGCCAACGACGGGGTGTAGGATCAGGGGGGCCTTAAGCCTTTTCCCTGTCTTCCCACTAGCCTGGCAGGTGGGGCAGGCCCTACAGAAGTTATCTGAGGCTACCCGCATTCTAGGCCAATGGAAGTGGGTGACAAGCCTGTCAAAGGTCTTGTCTTGGCCCAAATGTCCTGCCAAGGGGATGTCGTGAGCCAGGCCCAGTAGAAAGTCCAGTAACACTGGGGAACCACCAGCACACGTGCTGCCCCAGGGGCCGGTACCTTAGGCTCACTGTATAGGAGATCATTCTCCCAATATGTGTGGTGATCACCAGAGGCTTCACCTGCTGCTTAGGGTGAGGCCTGTTGCCTCAGACCCTCAAGAGTGGGGCACTCCTTCTGCGCTTTGCAGAATTCCTCACTGGTTGGCCCACCCTCTACCTTTCAGCCAGCAAGTTGAGGGAGGTTACCCAGGTCGGCAATATCCTCCCCAGTTGGCTCAGGGGCCTCCTCCTCTGGGACCCCGTCAACCACTGTGGGAATATCTGGGGCGGGTTTCCCGCGCCACATGCCCTTCCTCTGGGCAGCTGTCTGGGCCATTGTTCCAGGCTCCAGACGCTCTTGACTCCCTTCCCGGGCAGCCATAGACCTTGTGGTCATGCAGGTAAACCTAACATCTCCAGGTGGGATCTGAGCTCTACCTCTTCCCAGGCAGTAGGCTCAAGATCATTGCCTAACAGACAATCTACCGACATGGCAGGACTCACAGCTACCTTTAGAGTACCAGAGACCCCCCCCACACAAAGGGAACCAGAGACACCAGTAGGTGACTCTCGCGATTGTCAGCGACTATGACCTGGTGGAATGTATTAGGGATGATTTGCTCTGCTGACACCAGATGACCCTTGACGGTAGTCATACTGGCTCCTGTGTCACGTAGAGCCTCTACCCTTTGCCCATGAATGGTGACCCACTGCCTATACTTGGAAGTATTGGCAGGCATGTGGGCTTTTTGCACCGTTTCCCTATCTCCCAGGGATACAAGTGACACCTCTATCTGCTCCCCAAAGCTAACTGGGAATGTCTTCCCCTCACCAAGCGCTACACTAGCCAACCCGGGTGTCTGCCCTCCAGTGGGGGGCTGTGCCCTCTTGGGACAATGGGAGTCGCCCTTACAGTGTCCCTGCTTGAAGCACTCTAAGCATTTGTTGATAAATTTCCCTTGCTTTTAATCAAAATATCCTGGCTTTTTCTCAAAGGCAGGGTGGGACTGGGCACTACCACCCTCCTGGGAATTGTTTTGGGGACCTTTGGAGTACTCCTTCTGTTTAAGTTCCCCCTCCCCCTTTTTCTGTTGGGAACCCTGACCACCTTTGTGGGTGTCCCCCCAGGTACCTTTTTGAACACTCTGGTGTTAACCCAGAGGTCTGCCTCCTCAGCAAGCTTCCTAGGATGAGTCAGCTTACTGTCTACTTAGTGCTGGCGCAATTCTGTAAAACAAATACTGAGCTTATGCTCTCTCAGAATCAAATCATATAATCCTGTGTAATCATTTACTTTGCTGCCCTGCACCCATCCATTCAGTGCCTTTTTGGAGAAATCAAAACAGTCTACACAAGTTTGTGTGGAGAGTTTGGTGCTGTCCCTGAACCTCTGACGGTATCTCTTAAGAGTCAGCCCAAACTTGGCAAGTAAAGCGGCTTTCATGGGTGCATATACATTTTGATCTTTTGGATCTAGTGTAAGAAGTGTGTCCCTCCTCACTACTGGTACATAAAACCAAAAGGCCGCCCCCCCATTGCTCTTCAGAGACCCCATAAGCCCTTAGTGCAACTTCATAAGCAGCCAACCACTTATCAATGTCATCTCCCACCACATAACTTGGCACTACACTTTTGGGTATACGAGCCTTTCTTTCCCCAGCAGGTCCTACACGTATGCTGCCACCATCACTGCTGGGCTCAGACTGCTTTGCCTTTAAATCCAGCTCCTTGAGATTCAGTTCATGACCCAACAAAAGTTTATTTTCAGCCAAGGCTTTCTCAGCTGATGCCTCCGCTCCCTCAGCTTCAATTTTTAACTTTACCATTTGCAATTGAAATTCTCTCTTCTCCCTCCTTTCCTCTGCGGCCAGGCCATGGCTAGAGACACTGCTCCCTGGTTTGGCAGGGGGCACAGTTACAGGGGTATCCCCCCCTACTGGCTAGAAATCCTCTGAGGGGCCACCCTCTGGACTCTCTTCCTCAACATCCTCATCAGAATGGGCTTCTGCCCAGGCCCTCAGCGCCATTTGGAATTCCTCCTTTCTGGAGGAACCTTGGGTAGGTACTCCCATATCCTTGCAGAACCCCTTCAGCTGTTTAACAGTATATGTCTCCAGTATGGCTAGGTCAAAATCTTCATTTCCTGCTTGAGATCCAGCCAGAGACATGTTGAATGAGGATTTTAGTTAATAATGTCAGGCAGAAAACGAAATTGCAGAAAAAAGATTTAAAAAATCAAGTTGACCTTCAACTGTGGGTAGGTAGTGAACACTTAGCTATTGTATGTCACTGCACAAATACAAGTCCTATCCTCACCACTGCTAACCAATGTTAGAAATGGGGTCTTTGGTTGGCAGTCAGGTTACCCCCTTTCCAAGCAAAGACCCTCACTCTAGTCAGGGTAAGTCAAACACAATCCAAACTATCCTGCGACCACCCTCTGGTAGCTTGGCACTGAGCAGTCAGGCTTAACTTAGAAGGCAATCTGTAAAGTATTTGTGCAATAAGTCATGAAATAACACAGTAGAACACCACAAAATACACCACACAGTGTTTAGAAAAATATATAATATTTATCTGGTAAGAAGCAGGTAAAAATGATCAAGATTCAATAAGTATACGTTGAGATATCACTGTAAAAATTATATAAAGTGTCTTTAGTCTTTTTAAAAAGCAACAAGTGTCTCTTGCAAGCACAAAGTACCTGGTTTGTGTTCAAGTTCTCCACAAGGGACTGCAGAGGAGGAGATGCGTGGAAAACGGGGAGGTGTGCGTCGATTTTTCCAGTGCACACAGACGATGCGTTATTGAGTTTTCACGCAGGGCAGGCTTTGCATCAACTCCCAGCACATAGACTGGGATCCTCTTCCAGTGGGGGGGGTTTCGGATGCCCCGGGGATGATGTGTTGAAATCCGGCACTTGCAGGAGGAAGTCACAGGGGCTTCGTCGATCCAGTGGGCGATGCGTGGAAATTTCTACCTCACGGCAGGCACTGCGTCTATTCCTCTCAGGAAGTCAGGCGGCGTTGTTCTGGCTCAGCCTTGCGTCGATCCAGTGGGCCGTGCATCGAATTTCCGGTGGCAATGCTGGCGCTGAGTCCATCTTCTCCTTGCGAAGTCGGGCTGTATCATTCCGGTTCGGCGTGTGGTGATTTTTCACCGCGATTTCGGCTGTGTGTTGTTTCTTGCAGGCTGCGGGTCGATTTCTCACCGCACAAGGAGTTCTTTGCAGATATAAAGTCTTTTTGGTCCTGAGACTTCAAGGAACAGGAGGCAAGCTCTATCCAAGCCCATAGAGAGCACTTCTCAGTGCAGCCAGAGAGCAGCAAGGCAGCAGGGTAACAGCAAGGCAGCAGTACTTCTCAGAAAAGCAGTCCAGGTGAGTCCTTTGCGCAGGCAGGCAGTTCTTCTTGGCAGGTTGCAGGTTCTGGTTCAGGGTTTGTTCTCCAGGAATTGTCTGAGTTGTTAGGGGCAGAGGCCCTGTTTAAATACCCAAATGTGCCTTTGAAGTGGGGGAAACTTCAAAGAGTGTCTTAGAAGTGCACAGGGTCCCCTTTCAGTTCCATCCTGTCTGCCAGGGGTCTCAGTTGGGGGTGTGGCAGTCCTTTCTGTGAGGGCAGGTTACTGTCCTTTGACATGTAAGTGTCAGGCCCTCCACCCTCCCAGCCCAGGAAACCCATTCAATATGCAGATGTATGCAAGTGGGACTGAGCATCCTCTGTTTGGGGTTGTGTGAGTGACTGCACAAGAGAGCTGTCAACTAAACCTAGCCAGGTGTGGATTGTAAGGCACAGAAGGATTTAAGTGCAGAGAAATGCTCACTTTATAAAAGTGGCATTTCTAAAATAGTAATATTAAATCCAACTTCACCACTCAGCAGGAGTTTGTATTACCATTCTGGCCATACTAAATGTGACCTTGTTACTCCTTTCAGATCAGAAGCTACCACTCAAACAGTAGATGACAGTAGCCCTAATGTTAGCGTATGAAAGGAACAGGCCTCACAGCAGTGTAAAATGAATTTAGGTATTTTACACTACCAGGACATGCAAACTACACAGGTACAGGTCCTGCCATAGTGGTTACCTAGGGCCCACTTTAGGGGTGACTTATATGTTGAAAAATGGGAGTTTTAGGCTTGGCAAGTACTTTTAAATGCCAAGTCGAAGTGGCAGTGAACCTGCACACACAGGCCTTGCAATGGTAGGCCTGAGACAAGGTTAAGGGACTACTTAAGTGGCTGGCACAATCAGTGCTGCAGGCCCACTAGTAGCATTTAATCTACAGGCCCTGGGCACATATAGTGCACTTTACTAGGGACTAATAAGTAAATTAAATAAGCCAATTAGGTATGACCCAGTGTCACCATGTTTTAAGGGAGAGAGCATATGCACTTTAGCACTGGTTAGCAGTGGTAAAGTGCGCACAGTCCTAACACCATCTAAAACAGTGTCCAAAAGTGGAGGGGGACAGGCAAAACGTTAGGAGTAACCACCCTAAGGCTGTCAGGTCTAACAATTGGGGAGCTTATGGTGAAATAAATGGTAGATGGTTTGCTATGCCACCTGTCTGGTCTGCCTGGGTGTGAAGGAGAAACACAGAGAGGAATAGAAAAGTGTATGTAGGATAAAACTGCATACTGGGTAGTTCCCATCAGAAAGCCTTACTGTTAAGTGGCACACCATGGTGGTGATGGACCATACAGTCCTGTTGGACATTGAGGATATGTTTCTTGTGATAATGATTTGGATTGAGTTTGTCCCTTCATTGAATCTGCGCTACTGGTGGTCTAGTACTTGGAGTGCAAAGTTGAGTATCTTTTCACAAACATCATGAAATGGTCTTTGATCGCACCTCTTTGTAATAATCATGTGTTATGGGTGAATAAGTAGGTTTGTGCAAAAATTGGGTAACATCTATTTTGCGTTAGAAATTCTTTGGTCTCTGTTATACTTTTATTCAACTCTTCTAAACATTTTTTTTAAATGGTAAAATTAATTGTGGCCCTTATGTTTTTTATCCAAGATCTGAATTTGGATGTTCAGTTCATCTGAAATCCTCTCAGTTCATCCAAGGTCTCAACTTTGGATGTTTCTGATGGGACCTCAACAAGGTACTCCCTTCCTGACTCATTTTGTACCAACACCTTTTTTAAACGAGACCAAGCAAGAGGAAAAAGAAGGCAAAATCAACAAACCAGTTGGAGCCCGCCATCTTCTCCATGCCAGACACAGAGCCACACCTAGAATCAACAACCATCAACCAGCCAGAGCAACTGATCATGAATTTGAGCAATTACCAACTATCTGATGAAGAGAAGAGAGAACTCAGCAAAGACATAGGATTTTTCTCATGTATGTGGGAGACCCATTCAAGATGAGATTTGGACTAGCAGATTTTTTCAGAAAGATTTGTCTCAAGTGCATTTTTGCTAGCCAAAGCTGTGTGGAGAGAAGTGAAGTAAATACTGATCTAAAAAACAAACCCACTTTCTTTCAGCATACCCCCTAAAGTTATGAGAGCTGTTAATGATCCCCTTCCCTAGCTTAAAATGTATCAGAAACCAAGCTATGCTAACTTGATCTGTGTTTACACTGTCTTCCATCTTGAAATTATGTGGTAGTACACCATGTGATGGCTAGTACTTTTGTTTCTCTCTTCTGAATAAAGAATTGTGAGCTTTGAACTAAAAGACAACGGGCATTCCAAGGAGATTCTCACCACACTGTACATAACTGTCTCAGACTATTATTTATACAATGTGTTGGTTATTGTTGTTAATTAAACTGTGAGAGCATTTGTATTCAATGTGTTAGAAATGGGGTATTTGGTTGACAGTCAGGTTGCCCCCTGTTCATCAAGGACCCTCACTCTAGTCGGGGCAAAAGAGAATCACCCTCAGATAACCCCTGCTTACCCCCTTAGTAGCTTGGCACGGGCAGTAGGCTTAACTTTAGAGAGTTAGGTGTAAAGTATTTGTACCAACACACACAGTAACTTAATGAAAACACTACAAAATGACACAACACAGGTTTAGAAAAATAGAAAATATTTATCTAAACAAAACAAGACCAAAACGACAACAATCCACAAAACACAAGTCAGGTTATCAATTAAAAAGCAAAAAGAGTCTTCATGTAGTTTTAAACACACACTAACACTGTTGGCGTGAAAATGTACCTTGGGTGCATCAAAAATAACCCCGCACGGACGAGTGTGCGTCAAAAAGGGCTTGCGATGTGTCGATGTCACTCAGGAGCGAGACATTGCGTTATTTCTCCTTTCGTTGGGTCGGGCGCGTTGTTTCTTCTCTCCGCAGGAGAGCGATGCGTCGATCCGGTCAGCACTCTCAGGTCTGGGCAGGCCTTGCGTTGTTTTTACACACCCAGCGGTACTTGCATCGGAAATCCAGCCGCAAGATGATTCAAAAACCAAGCTGCGCGGGTTTTGATCTCCGAGTCTCCATCAGCGATGCTGCGTGTCATTTCTCCAGCTTCGTGCGTCGATTCTTCGGTCGTGTTTCCGGCGAGCGTCGATTTTCAGCCGCAGATCGGAGTTGCGGCGATCTTTCCCCCGCACAGCGCTCTGTGTTTGGATTTCTCTCTCTTGGGCTGCCAGCTTCTCCGTTCAGGGTCCCAGGAACTGGATGGGCACCACAGGGCAGAGTAGGAGTCTCTCCAGAGACTCAAGGTGCTGGCAGAGAGAAGTCTTTGCTGTCCCTGAGACTTCAAACAACAGGAGGCAAGCTCTAAATCAAGCCCTTGGAGATCTTCACAAGATGGAAGGCACACAAAGTCCAGTCTTTGCTCTCTTACTCTGGCAGAAGCAGCAACTGCAGGATAGCAGGCACAGTCACAGGCAGGGCAACTCTTCTTCCTCAGCTCTTCAGCTCTTCTCCAGGCAGAGGTTCCTCTTGGTTTCCAGAAGTGTTCTAAAGTCTATGGTTTTGGGTGCCCTTCTTATACCCAATTTCTCATTTGAAGTAGGCCTACTTCAAAGCAAAGTCTCTCTTGAATGTGAAATCCTGCCTTGCCCAGGCCAGGCACCAGACAATCACCAGGGGGTTGGAGACTGCATTGTGTGAGGGCAGGCACAGCCCTTTCAGGTGTAAGTGACCACTCCTCTCCTCCCTCCTAGCACAGATGGCTCATCAGGAAATGCAGACCTCACCCCAGCTCCTTTTGTGTCGCTGTCTAGTGTGAGGTGCAACCAGCCCAACTGTCAAACTGACCCAGACAGGGAATCCACAAACAGGCAAAGTCACAGAAATGGTATAAGAAAGAAAATGCTCACTTTCTAAAAGTGGCATTTTCAAACACACAATCTTAAAATCAACTTTACTAAAAGATGTATCTTTCAATTGTGAGCTCAGAGACCCCAAACTCCACATGTCCATCCGCTCCCAAAGAGAATCTACACTTTAATCAGATTTAAAGGTAGCTCCCATGTTAACTTATGAGAGGGACAGGCCTTGCAACAGTGAAAAACGAATTTAGCAATATTTCACTGTCAGGACATATAAAACACATTACTATGGGGGTTATTCTAACTTTGGAGGAGTGTTAATCCGTCCCAAAAGTGACGGTAAAGTGACGGATATACCACCAGCCGTATTACGAGTTCCATAGGATATAATGGACTCGTAATACGGCTGGTGGTAAATCCGTCACTTTTCCGTCACTTTTGGGACGGATTAACACCTCCTCCAAAGTTAGAATAACCCCCTATATGTCCTACCTTAACCATACACTGCACCCTGTCCTTGGAGCTACCTAGGGCCTACCTTAGGGGTGTCTGACATGTAAGAAAAGGGAAGGTTTAGGCCTGCCAAGTGGGTACACTTGCCAAGTCGAATTTACAGTACAAACTGCACACACAGACACTGCAGTTGCATGCCTGAGACATGATTACAGAGCTACTTATGTGGGTGGCACAACCAGTTCTGCAGGCCCACTATTAGCATTTGATTTACAGGCCCTGGCACCGCTAGTGCACTTTACTAGGGACTTACTAGTAAATCAAATATGCCAATCATGGATAAGCCAATTGCAATACAATTTACACAGAGAGCATATGCACTTTAGCACTAGTTAGCAGTAGTAAAGTGCTCAGAGTTCAAAAGCCAACGGCAACAGGTCAGAAAAAATAGGAGGCAGGAGGCAAAAAGATTGGGGATGACCCTGCATAAGCAAAAAAGTCCAACGCAATGTAATAGTATTATGAGAGAATCTGCAAATGTATTCTGTAGTGAAATGTTTCTTCATGCTTGTTCCTCATTGGTGCAGATCCTGAGAACCATGTATTTCTTTAGCAATATATGAAAACCTTTATCTGAAGTCCTATAAAAGGAGGTGCTATATCTCTGTAAACAAAACTCAATTCCCCACCAAGGTGAAACTGTGCTGGATTCTATATTACACTTTCGTGAGTTCTCTGTACTTATGATCTGTATTCTTTATTGCTATCTATGCTAATGAAATATTTCATGTATTTTGTTGAATAATTCTTTATATAAACTCCTTAAAATCTCGATCTGTGTCTGTCATTCTTTCAGAGAATGTTACAGTCCTAATTCTTAACTTGATCTTACATAAGAGAGAGATAGGGAGAGAGACAGGTCCAATCAGGGAGCACCAAATTCGTATAGGGACTACCCATCTCCCAGTCCGGCTTGTTGGTGTGCAGTTGCTAACATTATGAGAAACAGGTAAGCATGCTGACAAACTATATAACTTTGAACAAACCATTACTAAAGATGTAAAGGCACAATACAAGAGTCATCACCTTCCCTTCTTCAATCTATTGAACCAAGTGTTACATATAATACAACAGTTAGGGCAAATACTAGCTGATAAGGATGCCGCAATGGTTCCGCTACAGACTGAAGGCTATAGGAGAGTGTGCCTAAAGCAACTTTCCAACTCCACTTTCTATCAACCTTTGCAGAGAGACCCTACGACAGAAGATTCAACAGGTGACAGAAAAGGCATTAAACAGGGCTGAATCACCAAACATGAAAAATATTTCCTATACAGAGAAAACACATTTGCCCCATACTTGTATACATACCTAAAATCCATAAGAATATTGTTCAACCTCCTGAGAGACCAATAGTGTCTGGAATTGAACCTATTATAGAACCACTATCAAAATGTGTTCATGTTTTTCTTCACCCTTTGGTTCCAAAATTGCCTTATCTTAATGACAGCAAATCAATGTTAAATCATCTTCAAGACTTTAGCTTCCATTTGGAGACCAATATTTTGATGGACATAGATCTTGAATCCTCATATACATGCATACCACAACAGGAGGCACTTACAGTGGTACATTCTCCTGCGAGAAGTGCCAGTCTCATATAGAACACACCTCCATTTCATTGTGGCATGTGCAGGGATCGTTTTAACTGAAAAGTTTTTTTGTCAGTTTGAAGATCAATTATATCTCCAAATATCTGGAACTTCCATGGGCAGTGTTTATAAACGCAGCACTTTCAGGTGAGTCATATCTTTTCATCCATCCACACATCACACATTACAACATGTAAGTGATTCATGAGCAACATTCTAGCCATAATGGAAGGAGATACACACAGAATTTCAGATTTTTACAGTAGATAAATGATCCGGTCCCTCAACTAAGATATGCAGCTCAGTTTAATAAGGAAAGTTTACTTTTTCTAGATCTCTTAATTTCGAGTAAGGATGGCCATTTATCCACTGAGGTCTATAGAAACCCAATAGACAGGGACTGCTTATTGAGATATGATAGCTATTATCCCAAAGCATTGGAAAATAACCTCCCAATAGGACAGTTCCTCTGTATGTGCAGGAACTGCTCAGATAAAACGACCTACACTAAACATTCTGAAATACTACATATAAAATTACAACAAAGGTCTTTTGCTGAACATATCATTTGCAAAGCTAACAAAAGTGCTAGAAACAACAATAGAAAAGCATTATTGAAATCCAATGCAAACTCTTCTATGGATAGACTAGTATGCATCAGTACTTTTATAGCTATTCAAATATTTTTAGATGTCTGATTAACAAATTAGCTTATTCTGAACATATGTAAAAACAACTTTGAGAACCACCTATTTGCCTTCAAGCGAAGCACACATTTGAAAGACCAATTAGTGCATACACGACCTTGAAAGACTATGATTCCTGTACAAACAGAACTTTGAGGTCTCCTGAAAGTATTTGGACTCCATCCATGTGGATCATGCTCAGTGCGCCATCTCACAACAACTACGATAGTCCTTGACTTGGACCTTAACGCTCCATGAGAGTTGAGAAGGATCACATATTGCAATAGTGAAAGTGTCATCTATATGATCACTTGTCCATGCTCACTTCTCTACATTGGTATGACTACTAGAAAAGTGCAGATTTGCATTTACAAACATTGAAGCAATATACGATGCAAAGCATTACCATGCCGACCAATCATTTTCTGAGCATGAATCTCTGAAAATGAACTGACATGGGTGATAATCGATAAGCCTGATTTGAGAGGTGATCAGACTATTTAGACACACTCATTGTTATTTCAGAACAGAAGTGGGCTTAACGCCTTCACACAGACCTGGATAGGCTGAAAGATGATATACCCTGAATGGCCTTCTCCCAGATCAAGTAATAGATTGGCTTACAATTATGAATAGCAGCAATTTCATTCTCATTTGGGACATACTTCTTGCCATTGTCTGAGGTCATTGTGTCCATGCATTTGGAGTTATTTAATTTCCACTAGTGATTAATTCACCGTCATCGATGATACCTTAATTACAAGGTTTCATTTTGTTCACTACTTATTGACAATGTATACACATTCACATGATCATCATTTCACCCATTCATGTTTCCAACTAGTCCTCTAAGTGAGATATCACCCTGGTGTTATGGTAGTGCTCTCATGAGTTATGACCATACTATGGTCACTGGATCATACTTTGTGACACAATATTATATTTGTAAGAACAGAGGGGGGTTGAGTTGATACATTAGAACGTATTTTGACACTATATGATTACGTTCACTAAACAACACGGAGACTGTTGAAAGCCCTTGAGGAATCGGAGACTCCACTTCCAAGCACCCTCATGGTACTTTATGCACTTATACCGCCCGTGCCACATCAGCCAATTCATTAACACATGATTGCTATATGTACTGATGTTGTCATTCAAATGTTCTTCTTACAAACCTACAGCTTACCAGACCAAACTGAGGCGAATACCCGACATCTTTCAAAAACATCAGATGCGGGTAGTACTGTATATACTAAAGTACTGACCGTCATAGTTCTAGCGGAGGGGGCAACTTTAGTCCTGATGAATACCACTGACACCTTTTGAGAGGACTGTATAGGCAAAAACATTTTGACCTCCACTTGTAGGTAAAATTATTCCCCATTTTTCTTTTACTCACTGAGGGATTCAAAAAAAGTTCTACACTCCACCCAGAAGGCTGTTTTAAATAACATACACTTTTCTCTTCCTCTCTGCGTTTCTAGCCTCACACCTGGACAGACCAAAAAGGTGGCAGAACAAAGCATCTACCATTTATTTCCCGCATAAGCAGCCCAATGGCTGGGTGTTAGCTTGCACCTCATTCCATTGAAGAGGTGCGGGGGCCCGATGATGACCCATGCCACCCACTGGGTGGGTGATGGCTTTCGCCCTGAAACAAGCAAGGTAGTATGTCAGACCTACATATTGTAGGCATCAAGCTCTTTTGTGCTGTATTGTAGTTATGAGGAGGTTGCACTGACTGCCTTGATTCCTCCTATCCCTTTTGTGTGATATGCTAAACTATCATGGCCTAAATACTGAGAACAAAAATATTATGGAGGTAACTGCATGCAGGAAAGTATCTGTTCATTATTTTACTCCACATCTACACACCTTGAAGCTATATATATATAGTCAGGGTGCATATATGCATAGGCAAGTTAAATAAATATATACTTAACTTTTTATACCTTCCTTGACAATAGTTTGCCTGTCAATATTTAGGCCATGATATTTATGCACCACAATATTTAAAACTCAATATCCGGGTAGAATAACCAGACCCAGAAACATTCTGTCAAGTTGTTATCATTTTCTTTGATCCACCCTGCTTCTTAGTGTTTTATTTATACAAATTGCAACTATTCCTGTTGGTAGGACGATTACAATAATGAAAAGTTTCCAAGAGTTGTGAAGTCTTTAAAACCTCTCCATAGTAAACCAGGTAAAGGCACATTCCAGAAGGAGTACCCTGATTCCATCCACCCTAGTCCTTCCTTTATATTTTTGTTGTTGATGGGGGGCCATGCCCCGCCCCCGAAAAATTTGTAATTGGCTACGGGCCTAGTGGTACTCTCAGCAGTGGAGCAAGGCCGATAGTGTTGAATGTCACTGAGAAATTCAAGAGGGTGAGGGCCCTACGCTGCTTTCATTCAGGGCCAGCTTTAGCGCGGTGCGAGCGGAGCAGCCACACCAGGTGCTGACCTGAATTGGGGGGGGCTCTGGCGTCAGGGGGGCGCTGAGTTTAGTAATAACTTAGAAACTTGCGATTCAAAAGCACCTGCTGAAAAAAGTTCCATGTGCGCCCAGCCTTCAGGAAGCAATGAAAATGTAAAGATACTTCTTGTGATTAATGTTCCTGCTAGGGAGAGAGATGGGAGTTTTGTCTAGCGGCAGCTTTGACTCACCATAAAGTAGCATAGAGGGTCAATGTGCCTGCTGCAAAGAACAGAATGATATTTTGCGTAGATACCGGAGTGGATTAGTAAAGCCAGCCTTCACAAGCATTTAAAACAAATGAATGTATGTGAAAGGGGGCACATGGAGGGATGAGGGGCACATTTGCCGGGTGGTAGTGAGAGACTCCGAGGAGGTGGTCATGGGATGGGGGGGCATAAAAGAGTGTTGCACAGGGTGCCGCAAGTGCTAAAGCCATCCTTGCCTCCATCCATCTATCTCCAACTTAAGATCTTTCCAGAGAGTACTTGCTGCCAAGAGTCTACTGTGGTCAGGTCTCGCCTGTCCTGTTCTAGAATTAACAGTGGTATGTAAGACATATTTTGCTGGGTGCAGCTGACTGTTGTCTCAGTTAAAATTAGAAAACTATGCTGGTTCTGTCAAGGTTTCTTCAGCAAATCGCAGGAAACTCCTTCGATTCTTGAAACCATCTCCTCTTCGTCCATATGGCTAGTTTGTCATCACTTTGATCTTTGCCTAAGGTGAATCAGCTCTAACTCGTCTTCTATTTTTATTTTCTGTACCCCACCCATGTTGTAGTCACCCAGTAATTTACATTATGCAACAACGGAGGTGTGCCACACTTATGGAAATGTTAGAACTCTGATTATACTGTAGTAAACAGCAATACAAGATGTTACAAACAATCTACAGAGTAAAGCAGGTAAACAGGCCGGAGACACGGATTGGATGCAGATCCTGTGACGAAGGTTACAATGAGGCATAGAGCCGCGGGCACTGATGGGAAATAAGGAAGCACTGAGATAAATCACTGGCAGTCTGGAGCGGCTGGAATGGCTCGCGAGTGTGTTGAGGGACTGAGATCCTAACCAATCGTGAAGTCAATAACTGGGGTGAATGTTCCTGCACTGGGAGCAGGAAAGTGACTTTAAAACCTGCGACTGCAAGTTTGATCAAGGTAAGTGTGAAATATGCTTTCTGAAGAAAGAGTTTTGACACGGGTTTTGGGGTTGGACTGCTCGGAATTTTAAAACTGATTGGAGAAGAGAAAAGGCACCGTGAACCTATTGTGCAATGTAGTGATTCAAGTGCCATTTTTTTTATTTTACTGAAAACCTGAAATGAACCATCACATCTTGTACACACAATTAAGAAGACAAATTAATTGCTCCATGGATTGTTGGCTCAGAGAGTGGGAGCAGGGAGGTGGGTCGAGGAGCACAGTTAGTAATAAAAGTAATAAGGATACTTTATAGAATGGACTTCCCAAAAATATCATTTGTATTGATCCAACAGGGTAATGCATCACAGGTTAATTCGTTGCAATGAACTCCAAGAGCTTGAACAGTGCCTGAGAGGAAGGCACAAGGGAGACCCCACAAACCAGTGCCCTTCAGCTCTCATCCCCTTCCCTCGGCCTGCTCTGCTCACCTCCCCAACATAGTCAGTGCCCTCCCCCCCCCCACTTCATTGCACTGCCCCACCAAGCTGCATACCTCCTCCTGCACTCTTAGCCCTGCTTGCATTCCAACAAAATATTACATAATCTGTGTCTTTTTTAGAATGAATGATGGTATAAAAGACATCCCTTAAATAGTTTTATGTTCAGACACATTTGTTACTGTTCAGATCTTGGCTGTCTCTGAGCAGATCCGTAGCACTTACCCAAAAGTAAATTAATGAAATCATTAGGGGCATGCCTGTGAGCTGCACTTTGTTTGGCATTATACGCAGAACCTATTCTCTAGAATAATTTGATGAATTTAGAAGCAGTTCCTGGGGCGTTGATTTTACACATTTCATTTTAAATCAATCTTACGATTGTTTGTGTGTTGTTTGTGTTGACAGGGCAAACTTTAAACTGTGCACCACTTTGCAGAGGTCGCGAGAGCTGCCACTGCGATGGAGTCTGGAAACATGTCTTACAATGATTCAAAACTAGGATCTAATGGGACACAACCTGGCCACCAGGAGGCACTTTCGCCAAGGATACATTTGCTGCTGCTCTTCATAGATCTGGTAATCTGTGTGTTCGGATTGGTCGGGAATGGGGTTGTGATCTGGTTCCTCACCTTCAAAATGAAAAGGAATTCTTGCAGAGTCTACATACTCAACCTCGCTGTAGCAGACTTCACCTTTGTCGTTGGTTCTTTGGTTAACTTGATACATTTTATTTGTACCGCATACGATGTTACTATGTCAGACACAGACAGCGATAACCTCCTCCGGGTCACCAGGCTAATGTACAACTTTGGGTTCAACACTAGCTGTTTCATTCTGGCAGCCATCAGTGTGGAGAGATGTCTAGCTGTCCTCTTCACAGTAGAGTATCAAAACAACAGACCCAAGCACCTCTCTGGCATCATATCTGTTCTTCTCTGGATACTGTCCTGTCTGGTCACTGGGCTGGAATATTTTTTTTGCAGGAAAGTAATGCAGGTCCAAGCCCCAGGGAATGAAAGATGCACTCCTGCCCGTCTATTCACCTCTGCATTGTACCTGCTGTTGACCCTCCTCTTCATCACATCCAGCCTCGTCCTACTGGTTGAGATCCGAAAGACCTCCAAGCAGTGCCATCCGCTGAGGCTTTATGTCGTCATCCTCAGCACCGTCCTGATCTTCTTCCTGTCGGTCGTACCTGCAAGACTTCTACATCACCTGGTATATTTTGGAGTTCTCCAGTCACATTCCTTCTCTGTGTATAGATTCTATGTAGAGGTCACCTGCAACTCCATCCACTGCAGCAGCAATCCTTACATTTACTTCCTTGTGGGAACCTGGAGGAAGAGGGGGTTAAGAGGCTCCATCAAGCAGGCACTGGAGAGGGTCTTCAAGGCGGATCGGGAAACATCAGGAAGTAAAGAGGAGATGCGTGGCTCAGATACAGCTGGGACGCAAGGCTGACCAAATGGTTGGCCAAATTTCTTTAATCTTGCAGCAACAGTTTATTGAGAAAACTATTTAAAATGTAATTGAAAAGAATGTTCTGCTGTGCCTAGAGGAATTATAAAAATCCCTCTCCACCTTCAGAGACCTACACAACATTCAGTGACAAGATTGCACATGGTCAGGCTTACTGGATAATAGTTTAAACACAATTTTTCCCCAAATTATGTCCAACTAAAAACTGCTCCCAAGGGGGCGGATGACTATATTAAAAATAATATGAAGAACTCTACCATGGTTAATCACCAATAAAGGCCTAGTTAGTCAATCACAATATTTCTACAGGCAGCACTAGAATATATTATACCAGTCCAGTGAATAACTATCCAGTAAATTTGTTGCACATTGGTCAGGGTGCTTTGGGTTTATTTTGTTGGGAAGTACTTCTAACAGCAGTAATGTCAGTGGCATTTCAGCATCCCTCAATTGGTTTGTTGCACCTCACTCTTTGTTGTCCTGTCTTTCTTCATTACTTTAAATATGTTATTCTATTTGTAATAATTGCTGTCCTTTGAATACCACATATTCCACTCCTGTTATTGCTTACTGTTCTTGCTGTCTGTAAGGCAGTTCATTAATTTAGAGCACCCAGCCCATCAACATTTGTGACGGCTCCACTTCTGTGCAAAGCCAGCATGTGAACTATATTGGCCCTGCACGGAAATCCCTGGAAAACTGAAAGAAAAACTCTAAAATGTGAGAGACATTTGTAATATAGGGCAATGGAAATGTGTGCTAAAAATATACCTCTTGTTTGGGGGTGCGTTTCCAGACTCCACATTTGTGTGGGCATTTCCACTACGCCAGGCCGATATGGCGGACACCGTGCCATGGACATTTCCAAGCACTGGCAACAAAAAGTACTGTCCCGCGGGTCCCGGCATTGATGCGCACTTCTTTTTAGGTAAATGTGCACTTGTGATCAGGTAAAAAGCAGTCCCTCAAGAGTGCATGAGAGCCATTGGCTGATCCGTTCTTACATGCTGCACTGTGAGGAGACCTATTGTGAATGACATTGGAATAGACCAATGGTTGAAGAGAGATGACCCAACGCTCCCTCTTTGTATGTGTTTTTTAAAATGTATTATCTTGTTATTACATGAGGCCAGAGAAACAGCTAAAGTTGTATACAGGCCAGACCTTAAAATTACACAAGTAGATAATTATGGCTATGCCGAGATTAACTTTCTAATGGGATCAATTCTGCGCGGAATGATAATTATGGGTTACAGAAAGCTATGGAATAACTGGGTTAAAAACCACTCAGAGTAATTTTAGTGAGAGTACTTTTTGCATGGATTTAGTATCTAAACAAAGATCACAAGGATTAGGGTCTACTGCTGGTCAGTAAAGTACTGACCGGCAAAATATACATTTCAGAGTGAGCGGCAGGGATGGGCCACTCCAGTTGCCAAATCTAACAAGCGTTTTCTAATGCAGTAGCTTGACATGGGTTGCACTCATTTTAGATGAACACGGACCTTATTTTGTGGAGTAAAATGTATTTTTGTTGGTGCTATTTATTTCTGGAATGGCAATAGAGGCCAACAATACATGTACTGTTGGCAGAGACGTCTTTACTTTTATGGGTAATTTTACCCTTAGTACATTTGTTCCCAACCTTTTGACTTCTGTGGACCCCCACTTTATCATTGCTGGAACCTAGTGACCTCCACTGAATCCTTATTGGAATCTGGGGGCTCCCTCCACCCCCAGTGAGTCATTACTGAAAGCTGGGAACCTAATCTGTAAATATTATTTAATTTTCTAAGCAGTCACAGACCCCCTGAGGGGGCTTCTTAAACCCGCAGTGGTCCCCGGACCACAGGTTGGGAACCACTGCCCTAGTAGTAATCCAGGGGGGTGGAATTTACTGCTGCGAGATAACCTGCCCCTCTAAAACGTCTGGCATTTACCAGTGGCAATAGTTACCAAGGGCTCCAGGCAGGCAGGGGCATTACCAAGATTTTGACAACAAAGCGCCATGTGATCACGTGTAATGAAACTGTGAATTCATTGTTGGAGAACAAGATAATGTTTACTTTTTGTATTAACAAGGGTGGTGGGTAGAGTGAGTACCAAGATGCATTCACAATAAATGAAATGGCGAATGTTAAAAAAGGAGTATTGTTTTATTTAGTGGTTTATAAGCTGGAATGTAGCAATTTAAGAAGGCGTTAAATGTTATGGGAAGCTCAAAATATGACTCTACTGAAGTAGAATGTTTTTATGATTTGAAGGTAGTTCTTTTTATCCAAATAAGCATTATTATTATAAAAATGCTGCTGTTGTAGTTGTGATGTATTGTACAACAGTACAGTCACTCTTTTGTACATGTAAAGATTTCAGATAGCAGTACACACTCTCACAATCATGCTACAGCCCAGCAGGTGGAGTAATGGCCGCATGTAGGTCGCTTTCAAGGGTGGGGTAGGATCATGCTATAACACGTTTGTTTACATTAGCATACATATTACCCCACACAAGGATGCTATTAGATACATGCTATACTCCCCACAGCTGGGCCTCCTCAGGGCCAGCAGGAGACTGTATACAGAGCACTGTGTTCCCTAATCAAACACACTGTGACGTGGCATAGCATGCATCTGTCAATCACACCCAGCCTTTCATTCACCAACTATTCCCTTAAAAGCTGGCACAAAGACTACATTGATGCTCCTGCACTAGACGAGAAACAGCTTGTATTGCTAATAATTTTACACCTATCTTAGATTGCACTCCATCATTCCTTAAAAGTAGCAAGCGTCATATTTGGATGGTCCACAAGGCTAGTGCTTCATTAAGGACATTGTATACAGTTGCCTTATGTAACCACCACAGCTGGCTTCAGGATGGAGCCAGAATTCGACATTACAGACAAAATTGAGGTTAGAAGCAGGGCATTTTTGCTACACACAAACATGGGGGCAGATTTATGAGAGGCTTGTGCTGCAGTTGCGTCACCTTTAGTGACACAATGGCGGCACAAACCTATCAGCCATATCTATGATGCCGCACAAAGCCACTTTGCTTCGTTTTGAATGGCCTCATGGATATGGAGTAAGGTAAGGAAGCAAAAATTAGGGAGCCGTTGCAGTGGGTGTTCCCAGTCAACACCCATGGGTTTTGATGCATCCACAGGTTTACAACAGCCTGTAAACTTGGTGATGCGCCAAAACCTTACGCCTCCCCAGGGGAGTCCAAACGAGGAGAAATATCTTTTATTCTCCTCATGTTCTCTTCTTTCTAGAAACAAGCCTTACGATGCAGACACCCTTTCACTGTGATGCAAGGGTGCCTGCATTGGCACTAGGCAGCCAAAATGGTGCAGGCGCATTGGGATAAGACAGGAATGCGCCGTATTGAATAGATGCAGCACATTCCTGCCCTTTTCTCTTGACGCAGAGCAATGCCGCGAGGTGACTTACTGCACTGCCCTGCACCAAAAGCCCATAAATCTGGGCCATGGTGTCTATTTCTTGTGACAGATGGAAAATGTTGTCATCACAACTTGTCGGAGCAGCAGTGGTGGCCACATTGAAGTCAATTGTAGTTTGTATTAGGGGCTAATATCGATGTAGAAGGCACTGACAGTTCCTTCAAGGAGCTAACATAAAGAGAATCTGGGAAAGATTGTGTGCAGGTCTGAATGTAGAAATACAAAACAAAACACGGGCAAAACATGTCTGCACGTGAAGGCGGAATTTGCAAAAAAACATTTCATGTTAGAGAAGCAAATCTGGAGGGTGGAGGGGGTCTGATTTTATCCAATTCTAGGTATGAATCCCACATTGAAAGAGTTATTGGGTCTATCATCTGAAAGAAATGTCTAAATGCAAGGGGAATACCTCCCAGGAAAGTGCTTCTTGGGTAAATAGATGAAGAAAACACTAATATTAACAGCACTGAGATTGCTAATAACTGAAAACAATGATAGTGCTAGAGAAATGTTTGTGTGCACACCTGTCACCACAGATTTCTTCAGGAAGCTCTGACTAGGTTGGCTTGTTAATTTCATGGAACTGGGTTAGAGCTCAGGTGATGACACCATTTCTAGAAACACATCCTTGGACGTGTACTAATTTGGTAACTAATAATAGCATTCTCTGACGTAAGGGCCTGACCCAGGTATAAAAATAGCTGAAAAAGCACAGTGGCTTCCTACTTAGGGTGGAGGGTTGACAGTATTTGAGGCATCGCCCTCTGGTCGATGACTTGACTTATAAAATGAGTACCCAGACAATTGGGTAATTGGAGGTTTTCTGTAAGAATTTAAAATCTTCATTGTACAAGGTAACTTTTCAGTAAAATAAGTCGTTCTTAGGTAGATGAATGGTTGAATAGGTGAGGGCATTAATGGATGGCAAGACACATGTTTGAGATAATGAATATATATCCAAAGAGATTATACCAATCTTACAGACTGAGGCCGCAAACAGTAGCAATAACGGTGTTATAAAAAAGCAATAATATGCCAGTGCAGGGAATGGGCTATTTTGTCAGCATTACTTGCAGGTCATTTTCAAGGTAGGACTGAGCTTTATGCTACAATAGGTGTGTTTACATTATTATGTTCATGATCTCACACAATGATGCTATGAGATACATGTTATAACTACGGCAGAGCCACATCAGAGCCAGTAGGAGACTGCATACAGAGCATTGGCTTCCCTAATCAAACACACTGTGACGTGGCATAGCATGCATCTGTCAATCACACTCAGTTTTTCATTTACCAATTATTGCCTTAAAAACTGGCACAGAGACAACAGTGACGTCCCTGCTCTCGATGAGAAACAGCTTGAAATGCTAATATTTTAGATAAGTCTTAGATTACATTCCACTGTAATCAGGTTATTTTAGCATCATTTTATGGGAATGTTATTTTAGCCATAGGCCTGCAGCTTGTGCCCGTTAGCCTAGAAAACAATTTTTTTGTTATTTTAGCAGAAGCTTCATTTGGTGCAGGTGTTTTTCAGTCTTTTATCTGTTGTTTGCCCTGCTTAGAAATTGTTTTAATTTCTTAGCACAACATCTTCATTCTGTGCCTGTGCCTGGCTGTTCATGATAATTTTGTTGGTACAAAGCAGAACTTCACACTCTCTTTTGTTTCATGGAAAAATATGTAGTCTTACGTTAGGTCAGTATTCTCAGAACATCAGGTGTTTTATTATAAAAACACCTCTCTGGCCCCATGCGTCAGAGGGAAATTCCAGCCAGAAATTGCCATTGCATGCTGTTCGCTTAATTGCAGCTGTCTGCTGATACTAGACATGTTTTCCACCTACATGGGAGAAGACTCTCAGTAGACCAACAGCCCTCTTCACTACTACCATATTCAGGTCTGGTGAATGGTGTCTTCCAAAGGAGTCCTAAAGGGCAGATTAGGCCTAACACTGCTGTGCTCTAGTATAGAACTTTGGTGGTGTAGGTAGGAATTCCAAAACCTAGCATTGTGATAATATAGTGGGACATTTCTTATGTTTCACTTTTTTCACTACCCCTCTGCAATCATCATGTTTCATTATCCTAATCATTGCAGTACCTTCTATTCTATCTAGGATGCAGTTAGTTCAATAAAGTTAACTGAACCAATTTCTGCTTCTGTTTGTCTTTGCATGTGTGAGACAAATGTAACTGGGAGAAAGGGGTAAGATCTGTTCAACCACGATTTCCCAGAGAAATCAGAATGTCATGCGCATGGCTGCCACAAATCACCTCTACTTGTGGGTAATGGTGAGGTAAAGCTAGCTGGCCGGAAGTGTTAGGCCGACAGATGTCACACGGTGTGGGATTGGACTCAGTTCCCCATAATACGGTGGTGATGCCGCCCAAATCCAGCAGTCTCATTGTTATAATGAGAGCCAACACAACCCCACCAATCCTTAAAAGTATCAAATCAGGCTGGTCTTTAAGGCTGGTGCAACATTAAGGCCATTGTAGGCAGTTACCTTATGTGACCACCACAACTGGCTTCACAATGGAGGCTGAATTCAAAATTATGGCCAAACTTGAGGTTAAAAGGAGGGCACTTTTTGCTACATGCAAACATGGTATCTATTTCTTTTAATAGGTGACAAATGTTTCCAGCTCAACCCTGGCCGCAGCAGTTGAGGCCACATTGAACTCATATGTAAATTGTAAAAGGGGGTTCATAGCGGTGCAGTGTGCCCCCTTTAGGTACTAACATGAAGAGAATCTGGGAATAGTTGTGTACAAGTCTGAATGTACAGATAAATAACAAAAGCTGTGCAAAATGTGTCCGCAAAGGAAGGGGGTATTTTTCGAATTAACATTTCACATTGGAGATGCAATTCAGAGGGGTACCTGCTTTTAACACATGAGAGGAACTTATCCATCATTAGAAGAATAATTGGGTCTGTTACCTGAATGCTGAATGAAATTTGAAATTACAAGGTGACTAACTCCCCTTAATGTGTTTTCTGAGTAAGCACTTGACCTGCAAAAAGATAAAGATATCACCAACGTTGATACCCCTCACACTGCTAATGACTGAAACACTAATAGTCCTAGAGAAATGTGTGTGCACACCTGTAAGCACAGATTTTTTCAGGAAGCTTTTACAAGGTTAGCTTGTTATTTTCTGGGAACTGTGTCGAAGCTCAGGTGATGACACCATTTAGAGAAAAAACATCCTTGGATATGTACTAATTTGGTAGCTAATAATAGCATTCTCTTATGTAAGGTCCGGACCCAGGTATAAAAATATCTGAAAGAGCATATTGGCTTCCGGCTTTAGTGTTGTCAGTTGCCAGCTTTGCATTCCTCTCTGGTCCATGACTTGACTTACAAAATTAGTATCCAGTCAATTGGGTAATTTGAGGTTTTCTGTAGGAATTAAAATCTTCATTTTACAAGGTAAATCTTCAGCAAGACAAGTAGTTCGTAGATGAATGGTTGAATGGGTGAGCATCTATGGATGGCAAGAGGAATTTTTGAGACAATTAATGTATTCAGACAGATTGCACCATTCTCAAGGGCGTAGGCGTCATACAGTAGTGTTAAAAGTATTTCAAAAAGCAATAACATGCTAGTGCAGGGATGGGCTGTGTTGTCAAGAAAGTCCATAATATATACGTAAAGAGAGAGAATTAGCGACTTTGATCTCCTGCAAACATTACACCCGGGACCAAATCCTACAGCAGAGTGACTCTTTGCTCTTCAGACCCTTTCTCATGACAAGATACATGAATTTCCCCTTTAATCTACACTTCTGTTCAAAGGCAGACTCATTAGATATTCACTGTTGATGGTATAGAACACTATATAAAATCTGCCACTTACCCACAAAAACTGTATTCATCATAATGTGCGGACTCTCATTTCTGTACTGACTATTCGGAAAAGGCATACTCCAGCAGAAGGCAAGACATAGATATCCAGGCTTGCTAACAGCTGTACCTTTTCAGGCAAAATGGTCAGAACTCGTACTGGCATCTTTGATTTCCAATGCATTAGTAACATTTGGTGAAATTAAACGAGTAAAAAGTACTTCCTTAGGCCAAGATTTAGCCTGGAAAAATATTACATCCAGATCTAATATCAAAGTTGCTGAGTCATAAACACGATATGAGGTCACTGGGTACACAACTTATTTAGAGGCGGGCTGTAAGGGACAGCCAACATAAAATGTCAGCTATCCCATTCTCACAATTTGTCCCCTCCCCACCCTTTTCCCGCTGCTCAGCTACACCCAGATTGAAGTAAAGTAATACAACGTAGGACAGCAAGTAAAGTTGCTGCACTGCAATGCGTGAACAGGAGAGAACAAAACAGCGACATATCTACTAAGATGTGGTGCTGCTCTCTTCTCTGCCTGTGCCTGTAAACCTTTGTCTGCCATGCACCAATGCAGACACCTTTGTGCCACAGTGCAAGTGTGTCTGTGTAGTTGAAAGCACAAGTGTTGTGCTGGAAGGGGTCTTTTCCAGTACCAAACACTTGCTTTAAGGCATTTCCCAACTTGCATGTGTGCTGTACAATGAAGCACACATGCAAAGTGGGGAAAATAAAGAGAAATGAAAACATTTCTCCTCATTAGACCTGCTTTGAGGAGGCACAAACTTTTGGCACAAATCCCTGGTATTTGTGGCAAAACCCATAGGTGACTGCACCACCCACTGACTGCCCCTTGACACAAATTAGCATAATGCAACACATTGCAAATCTTTATGTTACTTGGGGTAACATTCAATCAGAAATTGTGATTTGTGTTGGATTCTAAATCCCACCACAACACTTTGCGTCTGGTTTTTATTACAAAAGTAACGCACACTCAATGCAAAGAGTTAGTAAATCTGGGCAGTACAATATTGGGAGATGGCATTTGATAGGCACTTGGTTTAGAACGTCGAGTCCTTCAACATTTGCAATGGCACCACTTCTGTGCAACACTGCCAGGCGAAGCATATTGTGCTGGCACAGAAATCCCTGACCAACCAGGGCCCTAGAAATGTGTGGTATATATATACCTCTAATTTGGCAATGCATTTCCAGTACCCACATTTATGAACATATTTCCACTGTGTCAGGCAGTTATGATGGATAGTGATATTCTCCATGCCCCTCTCCTTCAATCAATCAAATCAATCAATTGGAGATTTGTAGAGAGAGGCTAATCACCTATAGGGTCTCAAGGCGCTGTTTGTGGGTGTGCTGCTCAGTCGAAGAGGCAGGTCTTGACGTCTGCAGTCTCCCTGAGTTTGAGAGGTAGCGTGTTCCATATTTGGCTGCTAGGTGGGAGAAGGATTTTCCTCCTGCTGTGCTTTTCCAGATATTGGGGACGCTGCAAAGGCTGGGAAGAATGGAGATATCTGTTATGTACGTAGAAGGCAAGACGGTGGTTGAATTGTGCCGGTTCTGTGTTGTGCAGTGCCTTAAAGATGTGGATCAGGAGTTTGTATGTGATGTGCTTGTTGACTGGGAATCAGTGTAGGTATCTGAGGTGGAAGGAGATGTGACTGGGTCGGGAGATGTCCAGGATGAGTCTGGCTGCTGCATTCTGGATTCTTTGTAGTCTTGATTGAAGTTCCTTGGTGATGCCAGCATAGAGTCCGTTGCCCAGTTTGCTAGTGACGAGTGCGTGGGTGACTGTCTTCCTCGTGTCGGAGGGAATCCACTTGAAAATTTTCAGCAGGATTCGAAGGGTGTGGAAGCATGAAGAAGAGACGGCGTTGACTTGGCAGGTCATGGATAGAGAGGAGTCCAGGATGATGCCCAGGTTGTGTGCATGGTCCATGGGGGTGGGGACATATCCTAAAGTGGTGGGCCACCAGGAATCATTCCAGGCAGAAGGGATGGAGCCGATTACAAGGATCTCTGTCTTGTCCAAGTTGTGTTTGAGGCAGCTGACTCCCAACCAGGCAGCGACTGCACACATCCTGCTACCTTTCTGTTTCCTTTGCAGAGTCCTCGGACAGGGGGAGGATCAGTTTGGTATCGTCGGCGTAGGAGACTATGTTCAGCCCGTTTTGTTTTTGCCAAGTGGGGCCATGTAGATGTTGAAAAGTGTTGGGCTGAGTGAAGATCTTTGGGGCACTCTGCAGCATGTTTCTTTGGGTTCTGATGTGAATGGGGGAGCCTGACACACTGTTTTCTTCCGGTGAGGAAGGACCTGATCCAACCAGTGCTTTATCTCGGATGCTGGCGTCATGTAGTCTGTTGCAGAGGGTGAAGTGGGAGACTGTATCAAACGCAGCAGTGAGGTTGAGGAGGATGAGTGTGGTCATGCCTCCATAGTCATATATGATGCCTATGTTGTCGGTGGCTGCTAAGAGTGCGGTTCCAGTGCTGTGGTTGCTTCTGAATCCGGATTGGGATGGGTCTAGGATCTGGTGTGTCTTGAGGAATTCAGTGAGTTGCTGCTTGACGGCCTTCTCTGTTAACTTGGCTCAGAAAGTGTAGCATGCTGGCCTGGCTTAAAGTGGGTACCTGATGGTACTTACACCTTGTGCCAGGTCCAGTTATCCCCTATTAGTAGATTAGTAGTGTTCTAGCAGCTTAGGCTGATAGAGGTAGCTATAGCAGAGCAGCTTAGGCTGAACTAGGAGACATGAAAAGCTCCTACTATACCACTTATATCATATAGCACTATATCATTAGAATCACAATACTCAGAGTTACTAAAAATAAAGGTACTTTATTTTAGTGACAATGTGCCACAAATATCTCAGAGGATATACTCCCTTTGGAGGGAAGTAAAATACACAAAATATACACACAAACCAAAATCAGGTAAGTAAACAGTTAGAAAAGTAGTGCAAACACTGTAGAATACAATAGGATGCAATAGGTCTAGGGGCAACACAAACCATATACTCTAAAAGTGGAATGCGAACCACGAATGGACCCTAGGGCTAGTGTAGTGTGTAGAGGGTCGCTGGGAGTGTAAGAAAACACTAAGGGTGTCCAAGATACCCCACCCCAAGACCCTGAAAAGTAGGAGTAAAGTTACCTTACTTCCCCAGAAACACACTAAAGTTGTGATAATAGATTCTGCAAAGACAACTGACTGCAAAGCACTGAAGACAGACTCCTGGACCTGAGGTCCTGTAAAGGAAGGGGACCAAGTCCAAGAGTCATGAAAGTGTCCAGGGGGGGCAGGAGCCCACTAAACCCCGGATGAAGGTGCAAAAGGGCTGCCTCCGGGTGGAAGAAGTTGAAGATTCTGCAACAACAGAAGATGCCAGGAACTTCTCCTTTGCACAGAAGATGTCCCACAGCGTGCTGGAGGATGCAGAGTTGTTTCCACGCAGAAAGACCACAAATAAGCCTTGCTAGCTGCAAAGGTCGCAGTTGAAGATAATGGGTGCTGCCCGGGCCCAGGAAGGACCAGGAAGTCGCCCCTTGGAGGAGGAGACAGAAGGGGCACTCAGCAGTACGGAGAGCCCATGCAGAAGCAGGCAGCACCCGTAGAAGCACTTGAACAGGCATTCAAGAAATCTGAGAATGGCGGTCGTCTCGACACTACAAAGGAGAGTTCCACGAAGCTGGTGGTCAACTCAGCAAGTTGAGCAATGCAGGACAGAGTGCTGGGGACCTGGGCTATGCTGTGCACGAAGGATTCCTTGCAGAATTGCACAGAAGCCCTAGCAGCTACAGATCACGCAGTACACAGGATTACTGTCTGGCGTGGGGAGCCAAGGACTTACCTCCACCAAATTTGGACAGAAGGACCACTGGACTGTCAGGGTCACTTGGATCCAGCTCCTCTGTTCCAGGGACCACGCTCGTCAAAATGAGAAGGGACCCAGAGGACTGGTGATGCAGAAGTTTGGTTCCTGGATTAGCAGGGGGAAGATTCCGTCGACCCACAGGAGATTTCTTCCCAGTGCAGGGTGAAGGCAGACCACCCTCAGAGCATGCACCACCAGGAAACAGTCGAGAAAGCCAGCAGGATTATGCGCTATAATGTTGCTGGTAGTCGTCTTGCTACTTTGTTGTGGTTTTGCAGGTGTCCTGGACCAGTCAGTGGTCGATCCTTGGAGGAAGTTGAGGAGAGAGATGCAGAGGAACTCTGGTGAGCTCTTGCATTCGTTATCCGAAGAGAAACCCATAGGAGAGACCCTAAATAGCCCTCAGAGGAGGATTGGCCACCTAGCCAGGTAAGCACCTATCAGCAGGGGTCTCTGACATCACCTGCTGGCACTGGCCACTCAGAGGCCTTCCTTGTGCCCTCAAACCTCTGCATTCAAGATGGCAGAGGTCGGGGACACAATGGAGGAGCTCTGGGCACCACCCCTGGGGTAGTGATGGACAGGGGAGTGGTCACTCCCCTTTCCTTTGTTCAGTTCGCACCGGAGCAGGGACTGGGGGATTCCTGAACCGGTGTGGACTGGTTTATGCAAGGAGGGCACCATCTGTGCCCTTCAAAGCATTCCCAGAGGCCAGGAGAGGCTACTCCTCTCAGGCCCTTAAGACCTATTTCCAAAGGGAGGGGGTGTAACACCCTCTCTCAGAGGAAATCCTTTCTTCTGCCTTCCTGGGACTGGGCTGCCCAGACCCCAGGATGGCAGAAGCCTGTCTGTGGGTTGGCAGCAGTGGTAGCTGCAGTGAAAACCCCAGAGAGCTAGTTTGGCAGTACCCGGGGTCCATGCTGGAGCCCCGGGAATGCATGGGATTGGCACCCCAATACCATATTCGGCATGGGGGGGACAATTCCACGATCTTAGACATGTTACATGGCCATATTCGGAGTTACCATTGTGAAGCTACATATAGGTATTGACCTATATGTAGTGCACGCGTGTAATGGTGTCCCCGCACTCACAAAGTCCGGAGAAATTGCCCTGAACTATGTGGGGGGCACCTTGGCTAGTGCCAGGGTGCCCACACACTTAGTAACTTTGCACCTAACCTTCAATAAGTGAGGGTTAGACATATAGGTGACTTATAAGTTACTCAAGTGCAGTGTAAAATGGCTGTGAAATAACGTGGACGCAAGAATGCTTCAGCCCATAGGGATCTCCTGGAACCCCAATACCCTGGGTACCTAAGTACCATATACTAGGGAATTATAAGGGTGTTCCAGTGTGCCAATCGGAATTGGTAAAAATGGTCACTAACCTGCAGTGACAATTTTAAAAGCAGAGAGAGCATAAGCACTGAGATTCTGGTTTAAACAGAGTCTCAGTGACACAGTTAGGCACCACACAGGGAACACATTTAGGCCACAAACTATGAGCACTGGGGTCCTGGCTAGCAGGATCCCATTGAGACAGGTAAAAACAAACTGACACACAAGTAAAAATGGGGGTAACATGCTAGGCAAGATGGTACTTTCCTACAGAAAGGGAGCAGAGAGATGGGTCTGTAGTTCTTCAGCTCCTTTGGGTTGGTGGTGGGTTTCTTGAGTAGCTGATTGATTTAGGCGTGCTTCCAGTCTGATGGGAAGGTGGCGGTCTTGAAGGATCAGTTGATAGTTCGGCAGAGCTCCGAGACTATGGTGGCGCTGGCCAGGTTGAAGATATGATGAGGGCATGGATCCAGGGTTCTCCCGAGTGGATGGAGTTCATCAGTCTTTGGGTGTCCTCTTTGGTGATGGGGGTCCAGGAGTTCAGAATCTGGTGAGCGATGCTGGCGGGTTGTGGTTCCTGAAGCCTTTGTATATGTCCTGACTTTTTCGGTGGAAGAAGGTGGCGAGGTCATTGCAGAGTTCTAGGGAGGGAGGGATGGATGAGGTGTCTGTCCCAGGGTTCGTAAACTCTTTGACGATGGTGAAGAGCTCTTTGCTGTTTTGAATGCTGGTGTTGAGGCATACTTGAAAGGCAGCTTTTTTTCATGGCTCTGTTTTGGTGGTGTGTGATGACTGCATTCTTGTAGGCTGTGCTGTCTTCTTTTGATTTGCTGATCCTCCATTTCCGTTCCACTCCTCTGCAGGAGTGCTTGAATTCCTGTAGGCCTGCGGTAAACCATTTAGATGTTTTACTCTGTTGATATTCTGCTGGTTTCCTTAGGGGGGTACGTTGTCAGCCCATTCCGATAACCAGCGGTGTAGATTGCGCTGGTTATCCAGAACTTGGCCTCCAATGCAGCATCTCCCATGGTGATGGTGGGCTTAGGGGAAAACTCCTGCCAATTCAGCAGGAAACTGAGAATGCAGCGAACCCTTGCATCCACGTCACACTGCTGTGCAGGTAAGCTGGACATAAAACGTCAGTCAGTGGATAATTACAGCTTAGTTTAACGTTTTGCTGGGATCAGTGCTGAGCAGTATTGCGATTAAGGGTTACAGAAAGCTACAGATTAACTGTACCTAGAAATCACTAATAGTTAAAAATAGTGAGAATACTTATTTACATGCATTTTGCACCTACACTAAGGACACCTGGCTTAAAGTTCAGGCTGGTCAATAAATATATGCCAGGCATAATAAATTATTCAGATTGAGAGGCAGGGCTCTGGCCACTTCAGTGACCAAATACAACAAAAACATTTACGATGCAGTTGCTAGTTGTGGGTTTTGGCCATTTTTATATCAGATTAAAACAGAAATTAATTTAAGCAGTAAATATCATTTTAGTCTGTTTATTTCTCTAATGACAAATGCTGATGACAATTCAATCACGGTTGACAGTGATATATCTAATGTAAGGGGCAATATTACTAGTAGTAATCTAGGGCAGTGTGATTTACCGTTAAGTAATCTGCATACCTGAAATAGGTGGTATTTACTAGTGCAATAATTACCAAATGTCCCAAACGGTGGTACCTCCAAGATTTTGATAATGAAGCTCCATGAGGTCAAAGGTAATTTTACTTTATTGTTAGAGAACAACACGTGGATGTTTGTGTAGTATTGGTAAGGGCAATGGGTGGAGTGAGACTAAAATGCATTCGGGTCAATAAAATGCTGAATTGTTAAATATGATTCTGCTTCTTTCAGTGGTTTATACATTGAAATGTAACATTTTAAGAACTGCATACGCTTTTATGGAAAGCTTGACATATTACTGTAATCAGTGCTTAATTTGTAAATAAAAATGTGCTGGTGCCCACAGCCCTCTGCTTAACCTCATTAGTGCGGGCGACTAAACAAGGCCTTCCTGAACAGGCTTCCTGGCCTTCGTCGAGGGCCAGGAAACCCCACTAGACACCAGGGACTTCACTGGGGGGGGGGGGGAGAAGAGGGAGGTGCCCAGGGGCATAAAAAAAAAAAAAGATTTACCCCTCGGGGACCCTGATCTCACCCCGCAGGGGTTTAAATTTAAAAAACAAAACAAAATAAGAATAACAAAAAAATAAAGGAAATTTATCAGGGGCAATACTTTTTTTTAAAGTTGTATGGTTTTCCTGTGGGCCATTAGGGCCCCCAAGGAAACCATACAGCTATTAAAATATATATAGATCTATATATAGACATATCTAGGTAGATATATATATTTATATATATATATATATATATATATATATATATATATATATATATATATATATATATATATAGCTTCCAAGTGCCAGACATCCAAGGCTGCTATAACGGTGGCGGTCCGAGCGTGGATCTGGCTCTCCACAAACACTCCAACAATTTCTCCCAAAAATATTTCGAAGAACGCTCAAACACAAAATGACGTCCAAAAAGATTATATACTTTAATACAAAATGCCTCCTCACATACAACGCGTTTCAGCCGTAGCCTTGTTCACGTAAATATTTTTGGGAGAAATTGTTGGAACATATATATATATGTGCTACCAGTTCTCTTGCAGTTGCAGCTTGCTTCTTCAAAGCAATGCACATACTTCAACTGACGCGTTTCAACTAGCTTTTAGGCAGCAATAAAAAAGTCAAGTAACTCTTGTGATTATGTTTCTGCTACAAAAGAATCTGACTTTTGTCTGGTGGCAGTTTTGATGCCATAAAGTAACGCAGAAGGTTTATATGCCTACTGCAAAGATCAAATCTGTATTTTATGTTAATAGTTGAGTGAATTAGTAAAGTCAGCCATTACCTGAGCTATAATACAAATGAAATGTATGTGCGGGGGCTATGGAGAGATGAAGGGCACTTTTGCTGGGTGGTAGTGAGTGAATCCGAGGAGGAGGTCATGGGAGTGGGAGCACCAATAATGATTGTTGGGCTGGGAGCTAGAGGCGCTAAAGACTGTGATGATTGGTATGTGACGAGGTGAAGTAATACTGTGTCTTTTTTTGAAAGAACGTGCTGATTGAGAGAAGAAGCGAAGTTAAAGTGACCTCTACTGTTGCACGTATCACACACACGCATCCACCCACCAGCAATTTTGTGACTGTCTACATAGGCTAGTGTTTTACAGTGACAGTTTAGCCGGTAGCAGAGATCTTATCTCATAGGATGAATGGACTGCTGCTCAAGCCTTCACTCAGGTTATGACAGCTGTGACGTAGGATCAGAGACTGAGACAGCATCTTAGGGATAGGACAATGGCGCAGGCTCTGGGAGTGATTTTTCAGTTGTAGGAGTCCCATTTGATAACTCCTCTTCCATTGATTATGAGGAAGGTGATGAGGACGGTCCTGCTGTCCCGTCGCAAGCACAGTCTGTGCAGCGGGACAATAGCGGGTTAGCCTAACCCAGAGAACAGGTGCATGTGGCGGCAAACACAGAGAGTGCTCTCTTGGGAGCTCCCCAATTTAGTTCAGCCCCAAATTCCACTGCCCAAATCGTATTGTGGAGACATCAAAATTATCTATCACAAAACAACCTGGTTTTGTAAGGCAAGCAACTGCGTTTTTGGTCCTGGGCTCGGTGGCCATATAGAGAAACCTACCAAACCCAGACATTTCAGAAAACTAAACATCCGGGAGAGTCCACAGAGGTGTGACTTGTGTGTATTCCCCAAAGTTTTTTTACCCAGAATACCCTGCACAGGTGAAATGTTGAATAAAAACTAAAGATTTTCTTGCATTTCTGTCACATAAATTACAGGAATATGCTGGGATCCACAAAATTCTTACCACCCAGTGTTTCCCCGCCTGTACTGATAAAAATGCTACCCCATTTGAGTGCCTGTACCTAGTGCCTGCATCAGGAATGGATCACCCCAGGGTCAACAGTTGCCCTCATGTAATGATCAACATTGACCGTTGTGTGATCTATTCCTGTCGCGGGCACCGGCATACCCACACAAGTGAGGTACTATTTTTATTGGGAGATTTGGGGGACTGCTGGGTGGAAGGAAATTTGTGGCTCCTCTCAGATTCCAGAACTTTTTATCCCTGAAATGTTTGGTAAAGTGTTTTTTTGCCAAATATTGAGGTTTGCAAAGGATTCCAGGTAACAGAACCTGGTGAGAGCGCCACAAGTTACTCCATCCTGGGTTCCCGTAGGTGTCCAGTTTTCAAACATGCACAGGTTTGATAGGTTTCCCTAGGTGCCGGCTCAGCTAGAGGCCAGAATCCACAGCTAGGCACTTTCCAAAAAACACATCAGATTTCAATGTAAAAATGTGATGTGTAATGTTGCGTTTCCTGACGCAGGCATTAGGCCTACCCATGCAAGTGAGATACCATTTTTATCTGGAGACTTTGGGGAACACAGAATAGCAGAACAAGTGTTATTGCCCTTTGTCTTTCTCTACATTTTTTTCCTTCTAAATGTAAGACAGTGTGTAAAAAAGACGTCTATTTGAGAAACGCCCTGTAATTCGCATGCTAGTATGGGCACCCCGGAATTCAGAGATGTGCAAATAACCACTGCTTCTCAACACCTTATCTTGTGCCCATTTTGGAAATACAAAGGTTACCTTGATACCTATTTTTTACTCTTTATATTTCACCAAATGAATTGCTGTACACCCGGAATACAATGAAAACCCATTGCAAGGTGCAGCTCCTTTATTGGCTCTGGGTTCCTAGGGTTCTTGATGAACCAACAAGCCCTATATATCCCCACAATCAGTAGAGTCCAGCAGACGTAACAGTATATTCTTTTCAAAACTCTGCCATAGCTGGAAAAAGTTATAGAAGAAAACTTGGACAGAAATGGCTCTTCTGTTCACGTCAATATCAATATTTTTTTATTTCAGCTGTTATTTTCTGTAGGAAAACCTTGATACAAATGACCCCTTGTTAAATTAAGAATTTTGTCTACTTTTCAGAAATGTTCAGCTGTCCGGGATCCAGCATTGGTTTCACACCGATTTCTGTCATTAACTGGAAGGAGGCTAAAAGCACAAAAAATAGTAAAAAAATGGGTATGTCCCAGTAGATTGCCAAAATTGTTTTTAAAAATGTGGTTTTCTGATTGAAGTCTGCCTGTTCCTGAAAGCTGGGAAGATGGTGATTTTAGCACCGCAAACCTTTTGTTGATGCCATTTTGAGGGGGAAAAAAAAACACATGCTTTCTTCTGCAGCCCTTTTTTCCCATTTTTCTGAGAAAAACTAAATTTTAGCTGTATTTTGGCTAATTTCTTGGTCTCCTCCAGGGGATCCCACAAACTCTGGGTAGCTTTAGAATCCCTAAGATGTGGGAAAAAAAGGATGGAAATTTGGCATGGATAGCTTATGTGGCCAAAAAGTTATAACGGCCTAAGCGCAAACTACCCCAAATAGCCAAAAAAGGGCTTAACACTTGGGGGGAGGGGCGGGAAGGCCCAGCAGCTAAGGGGTTAAACATGCGGCTCTGCAAATAAATGTGCAAACAGGGAATACTGCGGCAGCGTAATCTTGAAGCCATCTCGGGCCTCTTCAATCCTTTTAAAACCACTCCCTGCCCCTTCAGCTCACTATTCCAGCTTTCTCCTTTCTCCGATTGTGACGCCTTTTCGTTTTTCTCTTCCTCCGTCTTTCCAATGTAAATGCTTGAGTCATTAATATAAGTGCCGGTGCTCAGCACCGGAAACAACAAGTACAAATTAAGCACTGATGTAATGAACTATTGTGTTGTGTTTTAAGGACAGCACTTTATATTCAAGTACATATTATTATTATAATACATGCTGCTATTTTAGCAGTGGTGATGGTGTGGTACTTTGTACAACAGGACAGACACGCTTTTGTAATTCCCAGAGAAGTACTGAGGTAAATCTGCACATGTTAAAAATCACATTACAGCCCAGCAGGTGATGCAATGACAGCTTGCGGGTCACTTTTAATGTAGGATTGTGGTTTCTGCTGCAACCTTTGTGTTTCTATTACAATGCACATGGCCCCACATCAGGATGCAGTGGGATACATACTGTTATCGCGACCTGCGCTAGTTTCACGACAGCAGGAGCAGGGCCACCCTAGGGCCAGCAGGAAACCCTCCTTCTTAATCAAAGACACTGTGAAGTGGCATAGCACGCACCTGTCAATCACTCTCGTCTTTTCACTCACGGACCCTTCTCTTAGAAACAGGCACAGACAGTACAGTGACGCTTCCTCTAGACGAGAAATAGCTCGTAATGGGACTAATTTAAGACTGTCTTTTTTAATTTCCAAAAAAAACGCAACAGTGTTTTGCGTTAAAAAAAGTTAAACCGTTATGCAATTTTTTTGCACACGGTAAGCACTATGTACACAAAGTAGTGCACCGCGACACAAAGCTATGCCTCGTAGAGCGACATCCCAGGACACAACTTCTCCTCGCAGGCCGCAGGTCGGACTTGGGCGCCACAGGTCAGTGCTGAGTCAAACAATGGGCATTTGCGTCGCTTTTTTGCTTTAACAAATGAAGCAAATCACAATATGCAGTGGCCAGGAGGTTGGCAGAAAGAGAAAAGTGAATTCCACTGAGGAGAATGAACTTTTGATTTCTGAGGAGACAAAAACAAGAGAAGTAACTGTCACCTCCAAATAACTATTATGTTAGAAAGATGCCTTCTGAAGAATGATGGTTGATAAAAATAATGCACTACTGTTGTAGAATGCAATAAAAGGTGGCATCCTTGCAAGCCTAGGACTAGGGAGAAACTGGCAAAGAATGGGAAGGCTGCATGCCAAGAGGGCGGAGGTCCTACAATAAATGAGAAATTAACACCACAGGAGGAGCAGGTGGCAGCACCCATCAGACCGGAGATGGCTGCAAGCACAGAGGGCACAGGCATTGCCAATCTGGCGGCATTACCAACATAGCAGGGTAAATGTAAATAAAACATTGATCTGCTCATTTGTTGTTTATGAATGCGTTAAACACAGATGCCTCTAACTAGCGCATGTCAGCCAAAGCAACATTGTTTCCAAAGTCTGTTTCACAAGTTTCTCAAGGAGGTTCTTGAATAGCAGTTGTTGGTTAGTGCACTTAATAGTGCATGCTTGACATTATGTTGCCTGACTGATTTTATTTGCAAGCCAATGGTTTCCTATGAGTTTACTAGGAGAACAAAACTATGGTTGCTCTCTCTCAGCTATATAAATATAGACCTAAAACAACAATTTGTCTTCTTGAAATAATCGTCATGGGTGTATATATGTGAATAGTCATGTGCCACCCACACCACTGTTGCTTCTGTCAAACTCTTGTTAATGGTAGCCTGAGCATAGGAATGATTCCGATTACTTGTCACACTGTGAGCATTAAAATCTTATTTAAAATGTGCAAGTGAGTGTGTGTGTGTGTGAAACTGGGTTGCTGGTTGATGTTGGTGTGAGCCCTTCTTCGGCAGCGGCCTCAATCATTGTCAGGGTGAACTACAAAAAGTCACTAAATAACCCTGTGTTTAACCCTCTGGTAGCCTTGCAGAAAAGCAGTCCAGCTTAGCTAACAGGCAATGTTATACAGCACACAAACTGTGAAAACACAAGAAAAACGCCACACCAATTTAGAAAAATAAAGTAACATTTAATAAAGTATTTAACGCCAAAGCAACAAAAATCCAATTAGTAGAGCTGGATAAAGGGATCAGGTTAATCCCACTGAAAAGGTTTCCTTCTAAAGTCTAGCACGAAGATTTATGTTCGCGGTGGAGGTAGCTGTGAGGAGCGGTGAAAGCATTGCAGATGGTCGCCGCTGTAGCACAAAGAGCAGGCCCAGCGACACGGATTGTCATTGCTGTAGTGCGAACATTCTGTCAAGTGTCACGGACAGTTATTGATGGAGCTTTGCCCTGGCGGTCACCGCGGGCTGTTGAAAGTGTAGTGCAAAGTGCAGCTCTCGTGTTCCCAAATTTTGCTGCTACTTGAAGTGTCAGGTTCACCCGAACTTCGCATTGCCGGCTGACGCAGACAGCAAGATCTTGGTGTGAACTGGCCCGTTCTTAGTCGCATGGAGCCCAAGCCTTCAGGATTTCTCCTTTTTTGGAGGCAGAAGAGTGCACTCTGATGCCAACAAAGGGTCCAGGGCCTGGGGAGGCACCTCTTGGGGATCAGGCACTCACTCTTCCAGAGACCAGCAGTGCACAGGTAGCTCCAGTTGCACGGCCAAGGCAAATGTGGGAGAGTGTGATACAACACCTTACAGATGTCTGCAACACTATGAGAACAGTGCTGCAGGTCTAACATATGTGGGCTGACGTGGTGGCCTAGAAGAAAGATCTGCTGCAACATATAAGGACTGAAGTTGCCGAGCAAATTGGTGTTTTCAAATCAAATCAAATAAAAAAACATTTATAAAGCACGCTACTCACCCGTGAGGGTCTCAAGGTGCTAGGGGGAGGGGGTAACTGCTGTTCGAAGAGCCAGGTCTTGAGCTGCTTCCGGAATGCAAGGTGATCCTGGGTGGTCCTGAGGTTGGTGGGGAGGGAATTCCATGTCTTGGCCGTCAGGTAGGAGAAGGATTTCCCACCTGCCGTGGTGCGGCGGATGCGAGGGACGGCGGCAAGTGTGAGGTTGGCGGAGCGAAGTTGACGGGTGGGCGTGTAGAAACTGAGGCGACGGTTGAGGTATTCGGGTCCCTTGTTGTGGAGGGCTTTGTGTGCGTGGGTGAGGAGCCGGAAGGTGATCCTTTTGTTGACGGGAAGCCAGTGCAGGTGTCTCAGGTGGGCGGAGATGTGGCTGTTGCGGGGTATGTCGAGGACGAGGCGGGCGGAGGCGTTTTGTATTCGCTGCAGACGTTTCTGGAGTTTAGCGGTGGTTCCTGCGTATAGGGTGTTTCCGTAGTCCAGGCGGCTCGTGACGAGGGCGTGGGTCACAGTCTTTATGGTGTCGGCTGGGATCCAGCGGAAGATCTTTCAGAGCATGCGGAGGGTGAGGAAGCAGGAAGATGATACGGGGTTGACTTGTTTGGTCATGGTGAGAAGTAGGTCCAGGATGAATCCGAGGTTGCATGCGTGGTCTGAGGGGGTTGGTGCGGTGCCTAGGGCCATGGGCCACCAAGAGTCGTCCCAGGCGGACGGGGTGTTTCCGAGAATGAGGACTTCCGTTTTTTCTGAGTTCAGTTTCAGGCGGCTGAGTTTTATCCATTCTGCGACGTCTTTCATTCCATCTTGTAGGTTGGTCTTGGCGCCAGTGGGGTCCTTGGTGAGGGAAAGTATCAGCTGAGTGTCATCGGCATGGGCGGTGATGTTGATGTTGTGTTTGCGTACGATGTCGGCGAGGGGGGCTCATGTAGACATTGAAGAGAGTCGGGCTGAGCGAGGAGCCTTGTGGGACGCCGCAGATGATCTCGGTGGGGTCTGAGCGGAACGGAGGGAGGTAGACTCTTTGGGAGCGGTTAGAGAGGTAAGAGGAGATCCAGTCCAGGGCCAGTCCTTGGATACCGGTGGAGCGCAGGCGGGATGTTAGGGTTCGGTGGCAGACAGTGTCGAAGGCAGCCGATAGGTCGAGGAGGATGAGGGCGACTGTTTCTCCGTTGTCCATCAGAGTTCTGATGTCGTCTGTGACTGAGATGACGGTGGTTTCTGTGCTGTGATTGGCTCGGAATCCGGACTGAGAGGGGTCGAGTAGGTTGTTGTCTTCAAGGAAGTTGGTAAGTTGCTTGTTGACGGTCTTCTCTATGACTTTGGCAGGGAAGGGGAGGAGCGAGATGGGGCGGAAGGTCTTCAGGTCGCTGGGGTCCGCCGTAGGTTTCTTCAGTAGGGCGTTGACTTCTGCGTGTTTCCAGCTCTCGGGAAGGTGGCAGAAGCAAACGAGCTGTTGATGATGGTCTGGAGATGCGGGGTGATGATGTCGTCGGCTTTGTTGAAGATGAAGTGTGGGCATGGGTCCGAGGGGGCACCGGAGTGGATGGAGTTCATGGTAGCTTTGGTCTCCTCCGTGCTGATGTGAGTCCAGGCGTTGAGGGTGATGGCTGGGGTTGTAGGTTCTGTGGTGGTTGGCTGGGTCTGGTGTCCGAAGCTGTTATGTAGGTCGGTGATCCTACGATGAAAGAAGGTGGCGAGGGAGTTGCAGAGGCCTTGTGAGGGCGTGATGGCGTTGGAGTTGGCGTTAGGATTGGAGAGCTCTTTGACAATGTTGAAGAGTTCTTTGCTGTTGTGAGTGTTCTTTTCCAGTCTGTCTGTGAAGGAAGTTCTTTTGGTGGCGCGGATCAGTTGGTGGTGTTCGCAGGTGGCGTTTTTGAGGGCAGACATGTTTTCTGCGGTGTGGTCCTTGCGCGAGGCTTTCTCGAGGGTACGGCAGGTTTTTTTGGATTCCTTGAGGGTGTCTGTGAACCATTGAGGTTTTCTGGTGCCGGTCTGTCTTGGGAGGCGTCTGAGGGGTGCGAGGTTGTCCGTGCAGTTGGTGATCCAATGCGTGAGGCTGAGTGCTGCGTCGTTGGGGTCGGTGGAGAAGGTGGGTTGGTTGTCACTGAGAGTGGAGAGAAGCTGTTCCGTGGGGATTTTGTTCCAATGTCTGCGTGGGATGGGTTGTGTGCAGAGGTGGAGAGTCTCGTGTCTGAAGGTGAAGTGGACACATTTGTGGTCGGTCCAGTGTATTACGGAGGAGTGGCTGAAGGATACGTGGTTGCTGGCGGAGAAGATGGGGTCGAGCATGTGTCCGGCGATGTGGGTGGGGGTGTTCACCAGTTGCTTGAGACCGAGGTTGGCGAGGTTGTCGAGCAGGGCAGTGGTGTTGGGGTCATTGTTCTGTTCCAGGTGGAAGTTAAGGTCACCGAGGAGGATGTAGTCCAGCGAGGCAAGGGCGTGCGGGGAGATGAAGTCAGCGATAGATTCGCAGAAGAGGGCGCGTGGTCCAGGGGTTCTGTAGATGAGAGTTCCTCTGAGGGTGGTCCTGGGGTCGGTGTGGATCTGGAAGTGCAAGTGTTCGGCGGCGAGGGGGGTGTCTTTGGTGGAGGTGGTGACGTTGATGGAGTCCTTGATGACGATGGCGATTCCTCCACCGACTTGGTTGGTGCGGTCTCTCCTGGTGATCTTGCAGCCATTGGGGATGGCTATGGCGATGTCAGGGGCCGAGGAGGCGTTCATCCAGGTCTCAGTGATGAAGGCGATGTCCGGTGGAGTCCAGGAGGTCCCATAGTTCAATGGCGTGCTTGTGGACGGAGCGTGCGTTGATCAGAATGCATTTGAGGTGGTTGTTGGCGCGTGGGCGGGGTGGAGTCGCGGTGGAAGGTGAGTTTGCAGGTGAGGCATGCGAAGGGTCCATGGGTGCGCTTAGGGTTGGCTTGGAAGCAGGTTCTGGAGCGCCCCGGGTTGAGAGCGTGGAGGGAGTTGGGGTTGTAGCGGTGCTGTGGGGTTTGTGAGTGCTGAGGGCCAGGGGTCGTGGCGCTGGCCGCGGTCCAGGTGCAGCGGCTGCCATAAGAGGGAGGAGGGGGGGGAGGAGGGGTCAGCTGGGGGCGGGAGGGGGGGGCGACGAATGGGAGCAGGGGGGCCGAGCAGGAGGTGGCGGCAGGAAAGCGGAGGGTGGGGGGGGTCAGGTAGAGGGTAAGGGAGAAAAGATAGGGAAGGGGGGATTACAGAGGAGGAGAGGAGTCAGGAAGAACAGAAGAGGAGGAGAGAGAAGAGTCAAGAGAAAAGAGAGAAGAGTCAAGAAGAAGAGGAGAGAAGAAGAGGAGAGAAGAGGAGAGAAGAAGAGGAGAGAAGAAGAGGAGAGAAGAAGAGGAGAGAAGAAGAGGAGAGAAGAGTCAAGCAGAAGAGGAGAGACCAGAGAAGCAGAGGAGGGAAGCGTCCAGAAGATGAGGAGAAGGCCACAGAGGAAGAAAAGGAACACGCAGAGAAGAGTACAGAAGAAGAAAAGAACATACAGGACAGGGTGCAGAGGAGAAAAGAAGAACACAGATGAAGAAAGAACACGCAGGACGGTGTGCAGAGGAGAAAAGAAGAACACAGATGAAGAAAGAACACGCAGGATGGGGTGCAGAGGAGAAAAGAAGAACACAGATGAAGAGCAAAGCAGGAAGAGAACGCGGTGAGGAAGAGGAGCGGGGCACAGAGGAAGAGCAGAACACGCAAGTGGGCTGCAGGAGAGGAGCAGAGAGCGGAAGAAGATGGCTACCAGAAGAAGGAGCAGAAAGCGAAGGGAAATGGACAGCAGAGGTGCAGAGAAAGGTTGGAGGAGAGAGCGGGAGGCAGAAGACAGAAGTTCAGGGAAAGAGAGGTGAGTAGCGCAGGGCTGGGCGAGGGGCTGGGCGGGGGGAGTACTTACGGTTTTAGCAGGTCTTGTTGGGAGGTGTCAGGAGCCTGGGCTGGTGGAGCTGCAGCGGCAGGGGGAGCGACCTACCCTAGGGTCAAGGGTCGCTGACTCTGCCGCGCAGCAGCCACCATAAGAGGGAGGAGGGGGGGAGGAAGGGTCAGCTGGGGGAGGGAGGCGGGGCGACGAATGGGAGAGGGGGGGGCGGGGCCAAGCAGGAGGTGGTGGCGGGAAAGCGGAGGGTGGAGGGGTCAGGTAGAGGGGAAGGGAGAAAAGATAGGGAAGGGGGGATTACAGAGGAGGAGAGGAGTCAGGAAGAACAGAAGAGGAGGAGAGAAGAGTCAAGAGAGAAGAGAGAAGAGTCAAGAGAGAAGAGAGAAGAGTCAAAAAGAAGAGCCAAGAAGAAGAGGAGAGAAGAGCCAAGAAGAAGAGGAGAGAAGAGTCAAGCAGAAGAGGAGAGACCAGAGAAGCAGAGGAGGGAAGCGTCCAGTAGATGAGGAGAAGGCCACAGAGGAAGAAAAGGAACATGCAGAGAAGAGTACAGAAGAAGAAAAGAACACGCAGGACGGGGTGCAGAGGAGAAAAGAAGAACACAGATGAAGAGCAAAGCAGGAAGAGAACGCGGTGAGGAAGAGGAGAAAAGAAGAACACAGATGAAGAAAGAACACGCAGGACAGGGTGCAGAGGAGAAAAGAAGAACACAGATAAAGAGCAAAGCAGGAAGGGAACGCGGTGAGGAAGAGGAGAAAAGAAGAACACAGATGAAGAAAGAACACGCAGGACGGGGTGCAGAGGAGAAAAGAAGAACACAGATGAAGGGCAAAGCAGGAAGAGAACGCGGTGAGGAAGAGGAGAAAAGAAGAAGAACACAGATGAAGAAAGAACACGCAGGACGGGGTGCAGAGGAGAAAAGAACACAGATGAAGGGCAAAGCAGGAAGAGAACGCGGTGAGGAAGAGGAGAAAAGAAGAAGAACACAGATGAAGAAAACACGCAGGACGGGATGCAGAGGAGAAAAGAAGAACACAGATGAAGAGCAAAGCAGGAAGAGAACACAGTGAGGAAGAGGAGCGGGGCACAGAGGAAGAGCAGAACACGCAGCAAGTGGGCTGCAGAAGAGGAGCAGAGAGCAGAGGAAGATGGCTACCAGAAGAAGGAGCAGAAAGCGAAGGGAAATGGACAGCAGAGGTGCGGAGAAAGGTTGGAGGAGAGAGCGGGAGGCAGAAGACAGAAGTTCAGGGAAAGAGAGGTGAATAGCGCGGGGCTGGGCGAGGGGCTGGGCGGGGGGAGTACTTACGGTTTTAGCAGGTCTTGCTGGGAGGTGTCAGGAGCCTGGGCTGGTGGAGCTGCAGCGGGAGGGGGAGCGACCTACCCTAGGGTTAAGTGTCGCTGACTCTGCCGTGCAGCGGCCGCCATAAGAGGGAGGGGGGGGGGCAGCTGGGGGCAGGAGGCGGGGCGACGAATGGGAGCGAGGGGGGCGGGGCAGAGCAGGAGGTGGCGGCGGGAAAGCGGAGCGTGGGGGGGTCAGGTAGAGGGGAAGGGAGAAAAGATAGGGAAGGGGGGATTACAGAGGAGAGGAGAGGAGTCAGGAAGAACAGAAGAGGAGGAGAGAGAAGAGTCAAGAGAGAAGAGGAGAGAAGAAGAGGAGAGAAAAGTCGAGCAGAAGAGGAGAGAAGAGTCAAGAAGAAGAGGAGAGAAGAGTCAAGCAGAAGAGGAGAGACCAGAGAAGCAGAGGAGGGAAGCGTCCAGAAGATGAGGAGAAGGCCACAGAGGAAGAAAAGGAACACGCAGAGAAGAGTACAGAAGAAGAAAAGAACACGCAGGACGGGGTGCAGAGGAGAAAAGAAGAACACAGATGAAGAGCAAAGCAGGAAGAGAACGCGGTGAGGAAGAGGAGAAAAGAAGAAGAACACAGATGAAGAAAGAACACGCAGGACGGGGTGCAGAGGAGAAAAGAAAAACACAGATGAAGAGCAGAGCAGGAAGAGAACGCGGTGAGGAAGAGGAGAAAAGAAGAACACAGATGAAGAAAGAACACGCAGGACGGGGTGCAGAGGAGAAAAGAAGACTATTAATCTACATTCTATAATAACTTATGCCCTTATTGGTAATAGTTTAGTTTATAAGACATTTATTGAGGTTTATTAATGATTGTTAAATGTATTTGAAAGCATATTAGTTTGAGTAATCCATTTGGTCATGGAGATTGTTATATTAAGTATGCAATGTTACATTTTCAACTATTTTTTTTATTTACTAAGTTCAGACTAAACATGCTGCTCGCTGCAGCACCTAAATGAGGTCTGTTCTTTTGAATACACGTCCCCGTTTACTAACTTTCTAATCTGTTTGTGTTACTTCTCTAACACTATCCCAACATAAAGTGTTACGGTGTGATTTAATATCCACCGCAAATCAGGATTTTCATTAGATAGTGATCCAAAATAATGCATGCGTGTGCCATGCACTGCCTTGCATTACTTTACATTCCATGGCTGGCGTGTGGACTTTCCCATACAACCACCTTTGGTTTTTGAGGCAAATCCCTAAATACAAAGAATGGCAGCAAGGGTTTTTCGCCAAAATGCAATATCTTAGGCACAACAAGGATAAATATTGTAATCGTTTCTTGTTTTAGAAACTTTGCAAGTAGGAAAAAGCCTAAAAGCAGAGTTTAGTTGGAAAGGACCTATTCCAGTTTAAAGCCTATGCTTCACAGAATGCACACCTCCTTGCACTATTACATAAGGGTGTCTTTGTTGGTGTATGAGTGTCAAAAGTGCAAGACAGCAGGGAGAGAGGAGAACCATACCACATCTTAATACATTTGGTGGTGTTCTGCTCTCTCCCTTTCAAACAATACAGCTTAGAAACTTTATTTGCAGTGCTGTACTGCATGACTTCTTAGTTATTCTGGGCCTCAGTGTGCCACAATTACTTATATTTTACACAACGTAGATCGTCAACTAAAGGAGATGTGTTGCACTGCAGAAAGGGGAGATAAAAGCATCATACCATGTTCATTATTCAGTGGTGGAGTTTGATTAACCATGCAGTGGACCGCTTTTGGCTGCCATGCATTAACCGGCACAGACTTCCACATTACTGCAAGAGTGTGTGTATTCTTTAACATGTAGATTTTGAAGTGGAAGCCCACACTTCTTGTAACATAGATACCCAGAAAATGTGTTCTTGATTTGCATGTGTGCTAAACATTGCATCATGCATGGGCATTTGGAGGAACACGGTGAAAATAAAAAATGTTTACATGTCAACATACACATTGTGCACTGTTGTTGTACACTACTTTTATAAAAGATGTAATTTAGCACTTTCTTTTTCATATTGCTGAGAATAATACAATTGGTTAGATTACCCATATTTTATGCATAGACAAACTATTGTTTGTAAATTTATATAAATGGGCCCATTCTTTTTGGGTGCTGTAGTAAACACATCAAAATGTCATATAGTTTGGCAAGAACAATACTGGAGCACAGACAGAGAACATAGTTAACTCTGATATGATCTGATTTACACAAAAAGATTAACCTATTTGTGACCTTCAAAGTAAGACAATGTATCTTGATAATGGATAGATCAATAACAGCATCCAACCTCTACATCTCAGTAAGTCATTTTTGGGGGAAGTAATCAACTATCAAAGGTGCATAGGAGTTTGTACCATACTTCAACTAATACACAAGCCCAACTACATTATCAAGACAGGGTTAGTTGTGAAAATTTGAAAAAGGTGAACGTCAGTTAATTAAAGATTATTCACAGTTAAAAGAAACAGCACCATGCATCCAAAATGTACACAATATTAAGGACAGTTTACATATAATGTCATGATTTGGTTCACTGAGCATACCACCGGTCCAATAGAAGAGGGCAATAACATGTGTGGTTAAAGTAAAAGAAACAAGTTCCTCCATCTATTGGATACTGACTGCAGAGGTGTTCCACAATTCTCTCAGTGTAATATTAAGAGCACCAGTGTCAGAAGGTGGACACTGAAGGTCAGGCTTGGACAGGTGCCACCTCCAATATGTTGGAGGATGACAAATCAGGATACAGCAGACCTTCTTTGTCCTTTTTGCAAACATTTGCCACTGACAATGGCTCACTTAATAGTTTTGTGTGTAACTTTTTCCAGAGACAGGTAAAGCCTGTCATTTTGAGTTTTAAAGACTTGTCATGTTCATGATCATCTGAAAAATAATATTAGATTGATATAACATGAGATTACGTTAAGGCATAGATAAATGTTTATCTGTTATTTCAGAACAGTTTGCCAAATTGACCAGTATACTTTTATAATATGAACATACCTTTTTATGTTGGTTATACAGTGTTTTAACTGGGTTTTATGCCCCATGAACTGACTCTATAATAATATATATATATATACATATATATATATATATATATATATATATATATATATATATATATATATATATATATATATATATATATATATATGAAAGATACAATATTTGATAATGTTTTGATATTTTTAGTGTTTAGTGAACGGTCTTTGTGACTATATGGATATTATAGATATATAAATTGGCATGGATTTTTTTCTTAATAGAGTATGTTTTAATTATTAAAATATATGTAATTAATTATTTTTTTATATTTTTAATTTCTCAAAATATTATGTGTATTGTTTCTGTTGCCTTGTTAGCATAATATCAAACAAAATAAATAAATACAAGTAATGTCGTTATTTAACTATCACATATTGATGAATGAAGCTTGATTTCAGTGACTGAAAGCTCTGGATCGGGGTTTAAAAAAATGCAAAAACATTTGATGCTACAAAAGAGGAGCAAAGATTGATAAGACCCGGCAAAAGTCAAGGAAAACCTGCAATAACTCCAGTAACAACTTCAACAACACCAGCAGCCCCCGCGAAAGCAGCACCAGAAAACACAGCACAAAGGCTGAACTCAAAAGGACATTTGAGGGACAAAACACAAAAGTCACATGGTTTAATACAAATTATGTGCAGAAGTGGCAAAACACAGAAAGATTGAGAAATCCTCCTACAGCATTAATCTGCAATCACACCAACTTGCAATTTTATTGCAAGGATGCCAAAATGCCCTCTAAACAATTGGGCAGTACATTTTTATAACATTTGTTTTAGTAGATATTTTAGTAGGAATGGGGTAGAGGATTTACTCAATTATCGGTTGTATTATATGATACTGTCTTGGTTCCAGTCAGGGTTAGTTACTTAACCTCTTGCTCAACCCTGAGTAGCTGTGGCTGAGAGCAGTAAGGCTTAGCAAAGGAACTACGCGTAAAGCATTTAACAGCACCAAATAACAAAATGAGAAAGCAACAACAGTAGAAAGAAGACATCATTTTATAAAAATAGACTATATTTTAATGAATGTTTAGATAACTTAATGAACAAAATCCACCAGAGGGTTCCAGAGATACAGATTTCAGAAGATGTTATCACTTTAAATGCAACTGCTACCAAGCAATGGTCAACAAATACTTTGGAAACTTTTGAATAGTTTGAAACAGTTAGTTCGGCTACTCCGGTTGAGTGACCAATTCTGGTAGGATCAAGATTGAGGGGCCATAGTGGACATTTTTGACACCATAAAGTTTTTAAAGCAAGATCCAAACTTTACAAGACAACCGCCGTAGACATCAATGGAGTGGTCCTGATGCTGAGGGATGCAAGCAAAGTATGCTCTGGCTGTGGTGCGTTTGAGGGGGGTGTCTCTGTGGGTGCTCCTTGGTCCACAGGTGAAGTGGGGCAAACTTGGCCAGAGATCAGGGGTCCTTAGAATCATGTACTCTGCAGTAGCAGGCCAGCCGATGCTGGGCAACTGGTCAGTCTGCACTGCAGTTGGGGCAAAATCCTTAGTTGGGATGGGTGTCACAAATCCAGACGTGGATAGCACTCCTGAGTCAGACAGACTTGGGTGCAACTTTTGGCTATCTTGGATTTTTCCTCTTTGGTAGCCAGCCAAGTCATCTTGCTGTGCTGTCCTGGGCCACAGGGTAAAGGCAGGAATGTGCTGTATTTATCCAATATGGCTTATTCACGTCCTTTCTCCTTGTGCTGGTGTAAGGGTGCCCGAGATGTGGGCAGGATTGTTTTTGTACAGGAAGGGGTACTTTCCTCCACAAAACAATCCTAAGAGCAGTATTCTTCTTTCTATGTGTGCTGCAGAAAGCATCACACTTAGAAAGAGGAAAAAACGAGGAAAAATATTTTTCCTCGTTACTACTCACCTGGGAAGGCATATCTTTTTGGGGCATTTCCAGGTTTTCAAAGCCTTGTGAATCTGGGAATGCATAAAAAACCTTGAGAGTAGCATGGGAACACCCACGCAATACACATGAAATGCCTACCCACGGCAGAGTAATAGAACACAGCCATTGGCGCTGCATTGCATTACTCCATATTTTTGGAGGCACTCAAAGTGGCTTTATCGCTTCAAAAGTATGACAAGGTTTGTGGCGCTCTTGCACCATGTTGCGTGGTGCAAAAGCGATGCAAACCGGGTCATAAATTATGGCCCCTGGTGTGTGTATTTCTTATAAGAGACATTACCAGCACAGCCTGTGGGCTCAACAGTGGTGGCCACTTTGAACTCTGGTAGATTGTTTAAGAAGAATCATAGCATTGTAAAAGGCAATGATAGCCGTCCAGATGCTAAAATTAAGAGATCTGTGAAAATTTGTGTCCAGGTCCGAATGTGAAGACAAATAACAAAAGCTGGACAAAAGGAGATATTTTCAAATGAACATTTCACGTCAGATGTGCAGTGTGAAGGGGAACCTGCATTTAACCCATGGGAGGTATGTGTCCAATATTAGAAGAGGTATTGCTCCTTTCACCTGCATGACATTAGTAATTGCAAAGTCAGTAATTAACCAGAATATATTTGCTGGCTAAGTATATGTCATGAAAACATCAGCGTTTACAACCTCAGGAGTGGTTTTGGCTGAAACACTGGTAGTCATGAGGAAATGCTTGCCTGCACATCTGGCAGACTTCTTCAGGAAGCTCTGACTGGATTATCTTGTTATTTTCATGGAACTGGACTGGAGCCCAGATGATGACGCCATTTCATGAAACACACCCTTTGCCCAATTTTGCAACTAATAATAGAAGTCTCTGATGCAAGGTCAAATTCTGTTACAAAAATATCTGAAAATGCTTAGCTGTTTCCTGCTATAGTATGGATGGTTGCCAGCTTTGGAGGCATCGCTCTTATGGTCCCTAATCAAACTTGCACAATTACTACCCAATCCATTGGATTTATGAAGGGTCACTTTATTAAATAATATCTTCATTTTACTAGGCAAACCTTTCATGGAAACGTCAGTTCTGGATAAAGCAGTTGTTGAAGGCTGTCTGCCTGGCAATACCCGCAGAGGAGGGTTTTGTCCCAGTCTCTCTGCCTAAGCCAGAGAACAGAGAATTTGTGAAAAATAAACAACATCAAACAGGCCTCAGCCCTATCTGATGGAGTGAAAAAAATGGTAAGGACCACAATTACTTCTCTACTAGATATTGTTGTATGTGTTTTAACAAAACTTTATTATTAGTATTATTAACCTCTTTGCTTGTTGAATTATTATAAGGTATATTTTTGATAATACTTTCATCAGTGCAGTGATATTTCACGTTGTTTAATGTGTAAAATATCTGTTTCTGTTTGATTTCATTCTCTTAATCTGTTTAGCAACTCTACGAATGCTAAATCATGTTGTTGTCTCATGATTTTTGTAACCTCATATATTTTAAAATGTGTTACCCATAAATTAGTACTTATTGGCCCATATGAATGTGTTGAGTTTTCAAATATGTATGAGTCAAAAACTGGTTTTAATTGATAAAAGTCTCCTATTGCTAATATGGAGATGCCTCCAAATGGTTGATTGGATGCCTTTATTTATTTTAGTCTGTTAGGCATAAAATGTAACATATTTGTACCAACCATTGAAATTTCATCAATTATTAGTACTTTAAGATGAATTAGTTGACTTTGAAGAGTAGTCCTGTGTTCATGAGTTATTGGTTTATAAGTAAATGTTTGTGACACTGGCATTTTGAATGTGCTATGTAGTGTTTTTCCATTAAGATTATGTGCTGCTTTACCTGTTAGTGCTGTAAGCAATATATAAATGTTATCTGGATTTTCACCTGCTTTAGTATTGTAATAACGTAATAATGTTTGATATAGTGCTGCAGTAAGAACGTTTTTTCCAACATCTGCTCCACGAGTACAGAATGTATAGTATGGAGTATCTTTAGTTTTGATCCAATATAAATGATTGTAAACAAAGTTTAGTTGCTTTGCAGTTAAAGTATGCATTATATTATAATATTTGTAATTTGGTAATAGAAAATTAGTTAGAGTTTCTTCTTTAGTATTGCTTCTAAAACCTAAATCTAATGATAAGTCATATAAAATTTGGTTTTCAATATCTTGTTGATTATGGCCCTCATTACAACCCTGGCGGTCGCTGTTAAAGCAGCGGTAAGACCGGCAACAGGCCGGCGGTAAAAAAAATTGAATCATGACCATGGCGGAAACCGCCAACATAGACAGCCACTTTAACACTCTGACCGCCACGGTGGTACAAACACAGCGGCGGTCACCGCCAACAGACAGATGGAAGACAATGTACCGCCCACACTATTATGACGGGCCAATCCGCCACCTTTTCTTGGGTGGATTCAACCCAAATAAAAACACAGCGGAAACAAGACTTGGAAGGGAAAACACTCACCTCTACACAACCCACGAGGAACCAGGACGCCATGGAGCCTGAACTCCAAATACTCCTTGCAATAGTAGTCCTGCTCCTCTACCAGGAGCACGAAAGACGGCAGCGATGACCACGGTGAGTAGTGCACCTACAACACAGGGGAGGGGGGAGGGAAAAGAGAGTGACACACACACGCAATATGCAACACCCCAACCCCTACCCCCACCCTCACCCACAACAACATACACACCAATACGTGCTGCAACAATAGATTTACCCCACCGTGGAAGAACGCAATGACAAAAGGAAATGATTGTAACGATTGTAATCAATATAAATCCATTAGTCAAAACTTTAAATACAATACAAAAAATTATGTATACCAACTATACATGTCCGGATAGTGCACCATTCAAAGTCCATGGACTACTGGGCCCAAAATGCATGGGTGAGGCCCACACTCGATACCAGACTGCAAACAGAGAGAACACTGCTGGGGCATCAGATAGAAATCAAACAGGCACCTCAGGGGTAAGGGAAGGGGGGCACCTCAGCCAGATGAGTGCACGACGCCAGCTCCACGAGGGGGCTCCATGCCCATTGATGTATCCTGGGGAGTGCAAAGCCACAGTCTCTCAAGTCTTTTCAGTGGGTTGGTTGCCCACTGCTTTATCCTGGGGAGTGCTGGAGGGGGCTTGGTGCCCAGAGTGCTTCATCCTGCCAAGGGCTGAGGTAGTGGATGCCTTTCTCCACTGGTTCTGGAGGGGGATTTGTGCCCAGAGTGCTCATCCTGCCAAGGACTGAAGCAGTGGATGTGATACTCCACTGGTTCTGGAGGGGGCTTTGTGCCCAGAGTGCTTCATCCTGCCAAGGACTGAGGTAGTCGAGGCCTTTCTCCACTGGTTCTGGAGGGGGCTTTGTGCCCAGAGTGCTTCATCCTGCCAAGGACTGAGGTAGTGGATGTGATACTCCACTGGTTCTGGAGGGGGCTTTGTGCCCAGAGTGCTTCATACTGCCAAGGACTGAGGTAGTGGATGCCTTTCTCCACTGGTACTGGAGGGGGCTTTGTGCCCAGAGTGCTTCATCCTGCCAAGGACTGAGGTAGTGGATGTGACACTCCACTGACGGTGGTGCAACATGCAAGCTCGCCAGGCTCCTGGAACTGACCACCAGCCTCGTACGACTGACCACTGGGGATGGCAGCCATGTCTGCAGTGGTGCCACTGGCTCAGGATGTCGCAGGCTCGCTGGCGGTGCTGGCGGTGGTGTCAGTAGCGGTGGTGCTGGCGGCGGTGTCAGTAGCGGTGGTGCTGGCGGCGGTGCTTGTGGCAGACTCTGTGGCATTGGTGCTGGCGGCGGGCTTTGTGGCATCGGTGCAGGTGGCAGGCTCTGTGGCATCGGTGCTGGCGGTGGGCTCTGTGGAAACTGCTGGCGGCGGTCTTTGTGGCGGTGGGCTCACTGACTGCGCTGCTGGTGGCGGCCTCACTGACTGCGGTGCTGGTGGCGGGCTCACTGACTGCTGTGCTGGTGAAGGGCTCAGTGTCTACGGTGCTGGTGAAGGGCTCAGTGTCAGCGGTGCTGGGGCGGTGTCTGTGGCGGCGGTGCAGGTGGCGGTACCGGTGGCGGTCTTGTCCGCCGTGCAGGTTGGCGTCGACGTGGACCTGCCTTTGATTTTTTGGCCCTTCCCCACCTTGGATGGTGGCGCAGCTGTCTTCCCACTTTCCACTTTTGTTTTGCCTGAGCCCTTGGTGGCAGGTGTTTTCGCCTTCTTTCTCCGGGATGTGGGCAACTTTTTCTGTTTTGGAGGTGGGGGAATGTCCTTGCCGTCGCTCCTTGGGACACTGGCAGCCCTGTTGCTTGGCGCACTCCAAAATCCTGCTATTGCTGGCACCACTGTGCCCAGTGATGTGGTGGCTGAGGTGCTGTTTTGGGACCTGGAAAGGCGGGCCCTAGATAACGGACGGGGGGGTGTAAGGAAGAGGTCAACATTTGATAGGAAAAGCTTTTTAGACACACTGGGACAGGTAGATGGAGGGGGTTTGGGAGTGGAGGAAGAGGTAGTGGATGTAGGTGGTGTACGTTTGCTGACTTTGGGTGAAGGTGCATGGGCTGGAGGCTGTTGTGAGGTGGGTGGCTGTTGGGTGGGCGTGTGACTGCGTTTGTTTACTTTGGGAGGAGGGCTCACAGACACACTGGGAAAGGACATAGGGGATGTGTGAATGGTAGTGGGGGTGGTGAGTGCACGTGAGCGGTGTGTGGTGATGGGCGTGCTGGTGATGGAGGTAGTGGCTGATGATGTAGTGCATGCAGGTGTGAGTGGAGACGAGACTGGGAGGGAGGGAGGAGGGAGACGTGGAGGAGGGGGACACAGTGGAGGCAGTGGATTTTGGTATGTCTGCATGGGTATGGTGCTTGTGTGAGTGCCTGTGGGATGTGTGGTGCCACCCTTGTGTGTTGAGGTGTGTGCATGCTGGTCTGGTGGTGTGCTTGGGACAGGATGAGGTACAGGGGATAGGGTCTGGGTGGAGGAGGTTGGGGGGAGGCTGGACACAGGGACAATGGCTGCCATCAGTGCTGGGGCCAGAGCCTGAAATGCTCGCTGTTGGGCTGCCTGGCCAGAATGAATGCCCTCCAGGTATGCATTTGTTTGTTGCAAATGCCTCTCTACACCCTGGATGGCATTCAGAATGGTAGACTGCCCAACAGTGAGGGATCTCAGGAGGTCAATAGCCTCCTCAATGAGGGCAGCAGGGCTGACTGGGGCAGGGCCTGAGGTGCCTGGGACGAAGGAGATGCCCACCCTCCTGGGTGTGCGGCCACGGTCACACGCTGAGGGGCTGCTGGGAGGGCGGTGCTGGTAGGGGGGGTGGTGGCTGTACCTGTAGATGCGGTGGGCACAGAGGGTCCCGCCACTGCAAGGCAGCTCCCATCAGAGGAGGAGTCGGTGTCTCTGGTCTCTGCTCCTGTCCCCGCCGTGGAGCTCCCCTCGTCCTCCGTCCGAATGGTGACTTCAGACTCCGTTGTCTCACCCTCCAGGGCCATGTGGGATGTAGCTCCCTCCTGCTCCGGTGGCACTGCTCCTCTGCTTGATGATGCTAATGCACACAAGAACAGGGAGACCACAAAAAGGGGGGGGGAGAGAGAAGAAAAACATGTTCAGTGCATGCAATACCGCTACCGTTGGCGGACACTACAGACACAGCAGCCCTCTGCACTACGCCATGCACTTAGAGTTCCACACAGGAGTGTTGTGAGTAGTATTAGATTTTGGTGATAGATTAGGTGTTAATGTTGTTTCATTGTTGAAATTAATATTTAAATTTGAAATTATTTCATTATGTTTATTGTATTTGTCATGATGTTTATCAACTAGTTGTTTAATTTGAAGATATCATTCAAAGTATGTTTCGTTGTTTAAAATGATTTTGTTTTCTTCTCTCCATGGATAGTACAGCATTAATAATTCTCTATAATAATTTTCAGAATCATTATTTTTGCTAAATCTGCAGTACCATATAATTTTCTTATTTTTGCGGAGAATTAAGGTATTACTTATTTCTATGTGTGTGCTTTGTTTTTCAAGATTTTGGTTATTTATTTCAATTTCTTCCTCATCTGTACTGTAGAAATTTTTTCTGTGAGTACATTTTCATTGTCATTTTGAATTTTCTTTTGCTAACTTCTGTTTTTATTATTATACATAGAAGCATAATCTGCCAATGTACATTGTTCTAAATCTTTTGGCCTGTTGCTATATTTTAACATATTATCAAAATATGTGTTGGTTGATGCATCTGGTAACGAATGTATCATTTCTTGGTCTCTCAATAAATATGGTCTTTTTTTTGGAGGGTTTGTATTAATAAATACAAATGATCTTGAACTTTTTCATAATGGTATTTGAAGAATGAGGTAAGCAGCTTCTTGTGCACTTATTTCTGTAAGTTTAGGAACGCGTTGCCTATGTGCTTTAGCTGTTCTTTTATATTACTATTGTAATTTACTTCTTTTGCTGCATGTGCAATTATTTTACTTATGCCTCTTTGTGATTTACAAATATATGAAATTATGTAAACCGCACAAGCATAAGCATCTGAGATAAATTGCAAGTCTATGTTTGCCCTCCAGGATTGTAAAGTAATTGAATTATAGTTATTCATTAAGCATTCTTCTGGCCTTCTATTTATTATTATTATTTTTTTCTAATAGTGATCTTATACATGTAATATATTGTTATTTATTTAAATGTGTAATTTGTAAAAAGCTTTCAAAATCTATAGTTTGAAAAATTGGTGTATTCCTAGTTTCATGAATGTTTTGCATCTGTTCTTGCAACTGTTTGTTTGCTTTGTCAAGTTCTAAAGGTTCAAGGATTATAGTTTCTGGCATTGGATATTAAGGATATTGATATTTGCATGTTATTTAGTTTTTTGTCTGCAATTCTTAGTGTGTGTATGCTTTTGTAGTGGTATTAAATGTTCTATTTTTGGGTTTTGTGATTTAGCACATGTGATATATTTATCAATAAATTGAATTAGTTCTTCTAGATTTTGTGACTCATACTGTGGAGCATTTTCAATCCATAACAAAGCATGTATATGTGGTGAACCTCTTTGCTGGAATTCTACTCTATAAAAGTAGTCAGTTATTTTTCCACTGGGGTTGCTTTCATGCATTAAAATGCAGATAACAATGTTCGTATTTGAAAGTCAAAATGCCTTGCACATGTAATTGGATTTTGTTGTATTAATTTACATTTTGTTTCCCAAGGCATATTTTCAAATTCTTCTTGTGTGTATTGATTTAGTTTTTGTAATCTGAGTAGTATATTAATTAGATGCTGCCATTTTGTTTCTGCTGCAGATAAAGTTAGAAAAAATGATGGCATTACAAGTTGTCTTATCACAGCAAAAATATATTTTTTGCAATGTTCCTAGTGTGGTGGTGAACTGCAAATTGTTTTGAGTATTTTATATTCTTCATTGTACTGTAATAGTTTTATCAAAATTATATTTTATGTCTTTTGCAGTAATACATTTCCTGTTGCCAAAATGTTTTCGGAGTGATATGTTAATTTTACCTTGAATTTGTTTTATGTGTAATTCCTTTAGCTTAAAGAAAATATTTGTCATAGATTTTGCTACTCTTCTGTCACAGCTCCTTAACTCCCATTGATATACTGTACTGTAATGTACAGGGATGAATCTATCTTTATTATTAGGTCTTTGTCCTCCACAAAAAATTGTTGGAAAAGCTAAAAATTCAGAGTCTTTGGCCCTCATTAGGACATTGGCGGTAAGTCCCGCTTACTGCTTTGCTGACTGTCACCAACATACCGCAACTGCGGCAGTACAGCGCTACCCATATAATGACACACACTTAGCAATCCGTCACTATACAGACACACACACAAGTCCGCCAGCAACATTATGACCCACGAACAACTGTGGCGGAAATTCAAGCGTGGTAAACCATTGGCGGCACATACCGCTGCGCTCAAAATACACAGAGCCTAACAAAATAACACCACATTGGACAATCCAAACTACACACACCTGACACACATAAACACACCACACCCACGTACCCACACCACTATAAAACAAACACCCACACTACCCACATCCCTTTCCGACTAACAAAATTTGCCACTAGACAGAGATACAGCAAGAGCACCCACACAACCAGAGCCACAGAACACCATCACCCATACACCATCCACGCATCTCACGGTACACACCCCAACACATCACCACAAACACCCTCACACACACCACTCACACTACACCCATGGCACCACAAAGATACCCCAGGTTCTCAGAGGAGGAGCTAAGGGTCATGGTGGAGGAAATCATCCGGGTAGAGCCACAGCTATTCGGATCACAGGTGCAACAGACATCCATTGCTAGGAAGATGGAGCTATGGCGGAGAATCGTGAACAGGGTCAACGCCGTGGGACAGCACCCCAGAACAAGGGATGACATCAGGAAGAGGTGGAACGACCTACGGGGGAAGGTGCATTCCGTGGTTGCAAGACACCAGATAGCTGTACAGAGAACTGGCGGTGGACCCCCACCTCCTACCCCACAACTAACAACATGGGAGGAGCAAGTCTTGATAATACTGCATCCTGAGGGCCTGGCAGGAGTAGCAGGACTGGACTCTGGGAAATCAAATCACTATTACTATCACCCCCTTCCTGCATGCCAATACATACCCACACCCTCACCCTCACTCCCTCCCATCACTCCACCACCTCCCACACACCCCACCATCACAACCTACCCATGCCAATACCCAGCACTGCATGCAACAATAATGCATGGACAATACTCACAGCACTGCATGGACACCCATCACCACAGCATGCACACTAGAGAGAATCACCTAGCCCACAAAATAACTACTCACACAAGGCAAAGCTGACAGGGCACTCACAACCATAGAAGCCAACACACCAAGATGTCACACGCAGAAACAATAACACTGCATTTACATCCCCACAGGTCCCACACCCAAAGGAACTGGAGAGGAGGTGCCAGCAACAACCAGTCCTCCCCCACAGAAGAGGCCCACAGTGATTACAGCAGCTCTGCTCATCTGGATGACCAACCTGGCCCATCAGGGACCTCCAGACAGTCGGTTACCCAGACACAGTCCCATACCACCACAGAGCCTCCCCCCTCATAAAACTCCACCACAGCACCCACCCAGCAGGTCCATACCTCTGTCCCCAGGACACGTCAATCTGCAGTGTGTCTAGCACTACAGGGACCCCAGGACATCCCACAAACACAGGACGATCAGAGACCTGGGGTCAGTGGCAGTGGGCACACGCTTCAGGAGACAGAGGCACAGGACAATAGGGAAACTGGGAGGACTGCTGTGCGACAGGGGGAGGACAGGCCAAGGGAACCGACTCTCCACGAGGCACTCACCAACATCCTGGGAGCATACCACCATTCCCAGGAGACTATGGGACAGATACTGGCGAAGTTGTAGGAGACCCAGCGGCTTCAGGAAGGACAGTACCTAGGGATCAGGGAGGACCTGAGGGACATCCACACCTCCCTGGTCACCATTGCAGGGGTGCTGGCAGACATGGCCAACACAATGAGGGAGGCAGTGGCACACCACCGGGCCCCTGACACTAGCCACACCGATCAACAGCCCTCTACCTCCACTGATGCTAGTGGATAGGAGGCCCGCCACAGGAACAACAGGCCACCAGCACCCCTCCCCCTGTAGAAGGAGAACCACCACGCAAACGGTCCCTACGATCCAGGCAGAAGCCAGAGAACATTACCAAGACCCCTGCCAGGAAATAAGACTCTCCTGAATGTCACCCTTGTGTCCCACTCTGTTACCCTGTACACCTTGAACTGCCGTTGGTCCCCTTCCAATGCCCCATTAGACAATGCACCTGTGACACAAATAGTCTGGACACTATCCTGGACTTTCCTCCACCATCACCCAAGCCCATTGCACATCCCATTTACTTCTCACCACTTAAATAAACACCCTTTGAAAAAATATGTATGTAGTATGTCAAATGATTTAAGTATGTATTCGTTTAACAATCTGTGCACATTGCAATTAGACTGTACACTAATGTATATATAGGTATGACCTGTATTTTGCTGCAGTCAATACACCAGGAGCCAGAGTAGGGTACAGATATCTGTGAATAGACATGTCAAAGGGTACAGTAAGTGGCCACAGCAGTGGGAACAGCAGCTTTCCAGTGAAAATTTACAACAACAAAACTGCAATGGAAGCTGAGGTTACAGTGCCTTACCTGTGTGTCACTGGAAGTACTGTCCAATGATTGCTGTTCTGTTGTCCACATCCTCATCCTCTGCCTCCCCTTCGTCACTGTCCACAGGCTCCACCACTGACACACGCCCATCTCCAGCCTCATCCTCCTGCAGAAAAGGCACCTGGTGACGTAAAAACAAGGTTGTGCAACATGCAACATGCCATGATGATCTGGCACACCTTCTTGGGTGAGTAGCACAGGGAACCACCTGTTAGATGGAGACACCGAAACCTGGCCTTCAGGAGGCCAAAGGTTTGCTCTATAATTCTTGTTCGCCCATGTGCCTCATTGTAACGTTCCTCTGACCTTGTCCGGGGATTCCTCACTGGGGTCAGTAGCCATGAGAGGTTGGGGTAACCAGAGTCACCTGCAAATATCGAGGGATATCTGTTAGCCAGGCACTAACCCTTAGGGCCAACCCCATACCCTAGGGACGATGGGCTCACCTATTAGCCACACCCGGTGCCTCTGGAGTTGAGCCATCACATATGGGATGCTGCTATTCCTCAGGATAAATGCATCATGCACAGACCCAGGATACTTTGCATTCACATGGGAGATGTACTGGTGCGCCAGGCACACTATCTGCGCATTCATAGAGTGAAAGCTCTTTCGATTTCTGAACAGCTGTTCATTTCTCCTGGGGGAACAAACGCAAAATGTGTACCCCAATAATGTTGGGGAAATGTCCCATTGCATAGAAATTAGCTTTCACTGTGGCCAAATCCTCCACCTGGGGGAAAACGATGTAGCTGCGCTTGTGTTTCATCAGGGCACACAACACTCTGGTCAGCTCGTTTGAGAACATTGGCTGTGACATTCCTGCTGCCAAGGCCACTGTCACTTGGAAGGAGCCAGTTGCCAACAAATGGAACACAGATAGGACTTGCACAAGAGGGGGGATCCCAGTGGGCTGATGGATAGCTAAGATCAGGTCTGGCTCCAATTGGGCACACAGCTCTTATGCCTGTCCACCATTGTTGCCAAGTCCACCAGGGGCTTGTACACGGGGGATGTCTCCATCTCCTATTCATCCTCAGCGGTTCTAATCTAGTTGGCAAAACGATGAGCATCTGGTCAGTTTCCCACATTTCGTAAATGTACAATGCATTGCATGTTGTGACAGAAACAGTATGTTCATGTTTAGCCCCAAAATGTGCCTCTGTCTGCTGTGACGCAGTTAGGTGTCATGGCCTGCCCTCCCCTGAAATGGCAGATGCCTGTCCTGTGTGGATGGACAGTTGGAAATGAGGTAATGCCGCTGACGTTGTATGCCGTTGCGGGAGGCGGTCGAGTAACGCAGTGCAACTCCTCATTGGTTAACATTGGGCCCTATGGGTTGCAGTAGCCAATGGTGATGTACGCCGGTGGTGACGGTATGCACCGCCGCGGACGTGACCGCCATTTTCTATCTGTTCACTCACATGCTACCTGACCTTTAATAGGAGAGGACCTACGCTGCAAGTGCTGCTGTGACCTGTGTCTGGAACCGACCATGGCTCGAGTCACTGGGGAAATGGCCCCTGCGTTCACCGCTGCGGAGTTGGAGAGACTAGTGGATGGAGTCCTACCCCAGTACCGAATGCTGTATGGACCTCCAGACCAACAGGTGAGTACACTGTGAGCACAATGCATGGGGCATGACTGCATGAAATGCTGTGTGTGAAGGGCTCATGTAAGGGGGGTGGTTGAGGGGTCCTGGGCAGCATGCTGCATGTATGGTGGGCAATGGATGTGCATAAGGGGATGGGAGGGATATGGTGGGCCATGAGTGTAACAGGCGGGACGGTATAACTGATACCATTTTCTATTTTTATTTTCCTGCAGGTCAGCGCCCATCAGAAAAAGGGTATATGGCGTAGCATCGCCAAGGACGTGCAGACCCTGGGGGTCTACGGCAGGCGGAGCACCCACTGTCACAAATGGTGGGAGGACCTGAGACGCTGGGCAAGGAAGACGGAGGAGGCCCAGCTGGGGATGGCCTCCCAACGAGGAAGGGGTGCCCATCGAACCTTGACCCCCCTCATGTTCCGCATAATGGCGGTGGCCTATCCGGAGCTGGATGGGCACTTGAGGGCATCACAGCAGCCACAAGGGGGTGAGTACAGTTCCCAATATAGTACTTGTGCGTGGTGGGGAAGTCTCTGGGTGGGGATGTGCGTCTGTTGGTGCCCCTAGGCCAGGCCTGACATTGCAGGGTAGGTTCCATGTTGGGCAGGGGCTGATGAACTCCACCTCCAAACAAGCTAGTGGGCATCCACTACTGGGCAGGGCTCTGTGGCTCTCAGGTATCCTGCAACTGGCATTAGGAATTACTGTCCATGGCCTGCTAATAGCATTGTGACTGGTAGTGCATCGCCTAGTGCATAGGCTGTCCCCTGTGTGTTGTGTATGCCAACGGTGGTATTGTTGCTGGCATTGACCAAGTGTATCCTCTGTCTCTCCCCCCCCCTTTTTGTTTTGTCACCCTGTCCTTCTGTGCATTAGCATCATCTGGTGGAGGAGCAGAGGCACCGGCGATGGAGGGAGCTGCATCCCACAGGGCCCAGGAGGCCGAATCCACCGATGGGGAGGGCACCAGTGGGACGGAGGGCGAGGGGAGCACCACGGCGGAGACAGGAGGAGACAGTTCTGAAAGTGATACCTCCTCTGATGGAAACTCCCTGGTGGTGGCGGACACCTCTGTGGCCACCCCAACTACAGGTACAGCCACCACCCCCGTACCAGCACCGTCCTCCCAGCAGCCCCTCGGCGTGTTTCCCGTGCCCACTCACCCAGGAGGATGGGCATTTCCTTCGCCCCAGGCACCTCAGGCCCTGCCCCAGTTAGCCCTGCTGCCCTGAGTGAGGAGGCTATTGATCTCCTGCGATCCATCTCTGTGGTACAGTCAACCATTGTGAATGCCATCCAGGGCCTGGCAGGGCATTTGCAACAAACAAATGCATTCCTGGAGTGCCTTCACTCTTGTGTGGCGGCCCAACAGAGATAATTCCAGGCTCTGGCCTCCTCCCTAATGGTAGCCATTGTTCCTGTCTCTAGCCTCCTCCCTCCAACTTCCTCTGCCCAGTCCCATTCCCCTGAACCCCAACCTATCCCAAGCGCACATTCAGACCAGCATTCATTCAAGACAACATACAGGAGTGTCTCAGGCAAACACAAGCACCACACATCATCCCACAGGCACTCACACAAATACCATCCAGATGCAGAAATACGAACATCCACTGCCTCCACTGTGTCCCCCTTCTGCTCGTCATCCACCTCCCTCCCAGTAGTGTCTACACTCACACCTGCATGCACTACACCCACACCCACTGCCTCCATCACCATCATGCCTATCAGTGTACGCCCCTCACTAGCAGTCACCACCCCCACATCCATGCACATGTTCCCTGTGTCCTCTCCCACTGTGTCTGTGCCCCCTCCTCCCAAGCACTCAGACACCTAACAGCCATCCACCTAACAACAGCATCCAGCCCATGCACCTGCACCCAAACACAGCAGACAGACACCTCCTACAACCACTCCCTCTTCCTCCACTCCCAAACCTTCACCCTCTTCCCGCCCCAGTGTCCATAAGAAGCTTTTCCTCTCCACCCATGACCTCTTCCCTACCCCTCCCCCGCCCTTCACATCGGGTCAGGGTGGGCAGAACTCAGGCCAGCACCTCAGCCACCCAGTCCAAGGCCACTGTAGTTTCAGCAGCTACTGCAGGTGTGAGAGGCTCCAAGGAGACACCCATCAGCACTGGCAGTGTGCCTGCACCAAATGCCAAGGGGAAGGGCAAGGATGTACGATCTGCTGCCAAGGGCAAGGAGGCACCACCACATGAGAAGGGGGCACCACCACATGGCAAGGGCAGGGAGGCACCACCACACGGCAAGGAGGCACCACCAGCTGCCAAGAGCAAGGGCGAAGGGTCTGTCCCTGCAGGCAGGAGGGACAGGAGGCCTGCTGCTGTGACAGAATCTGAGCCCCCAACACCAACCATGGTGCTTCAGCCATCCGAGGCTGCAGGGGAAGGGCCAGAGCCTCCCCCCACCACTGGCAGCACCACCACCTGGACCGCCACATGCACCGCCGCCAGCACCACTGGCTGGCAGCAGCAGCCCTAGTGGGCAGCCGTCCGAGGCTGCAGGGGAAGGGCTGGAGCCTCCCCCCACCATTAGCAGCACCAACACCAGCACCAGCACTGCCACCACTGTGCAGCTGTCACCGCCGGCAGATGGACTGTAGTCCTGCCTCCATGGAGTGTTATGCATCCTGCCCACTGCACATCTTGTGGGTCTGACACCCAGCTGAGAGACTGTGACCTTGCACTCCCAAAGATCTGCAACACAGGACACAATGCACCCTCCAGAACCAGTGAAAAAAGGCATCCACTCACGCCCTCCTTGCCAGGATGAAGCACACTGGGCACAAAGCCCCCTCCAGAACCAGTGGCAGAAGGAATCCACTTACCCCCTCCTTGCCAGGATGAAGCACACTGGGCACAAAGCCCCCTCCAGAACCAGTGGAGAAGCCACCCACTTGTGAGACTGTGTCCTTGCACTCCCCAGGACCAAGCAGTGGGCAACCCACCCACTAGAGAGACTGTGGCTTTGCACTCCCCAGGACATTGCACAGGGCATGTAGCCCTCTCTAGGACTAGTAGTGTTGTATGGGCTGAGGTGCCCCCCATTCTCTGTCCCCCTGAGGAGCCTGTGTATTTTCGACCTGATGCCCCGGCAGTGTTCTCTCCATGTTGATGCAGTAGTAAGATGGGGCCTTGGCCTATGTGATGTGGCCCTGTGGCCCATGGACATTATCGACTGGGCAGTGTCCCCCCATTTGTATATCTGTAAATACTGTTTTGAATTTTGAGGACGTTTTTCTGGATTTTTATCCTATTACACTCACTTTAATCACTTCCTTTAGTCCTTGCATTATTCCTGAGGGATACGGGATGGATGTGTAATGTTGTTGCATCTGTTTGTGTGTATGGTGTTGGGGGTGTTGCGTGTGTATGTCACTCTCTTTTTCCTCCTGCCTCCCCAGTGTGCTAGGTGGCAGTACTCACCCTGGTCGTCGTCGCCGGCGTTGGTATTCCTGGTGTAGGAGGAGGTAGACCAGCATGGGAAAGATCTGCAGTTCGGGCTCCAAGGTGTCGTGGTTGTTCCCTGAGTCTCCAGAGGTGAGTCCTTTGACTTCTGAGATCTGTTTCCGCCTTACTTTTTTTGTCGTTTTTTTCTTGTCGTTGGTACCACCCCGAAAAAGGTGGTGGATAGACCTGTTGCAATACAGTGGGTGGAACCTTGTCTTCCGCTTGGCTGTTGGCACTTACCGCCACAGTGCTTGTTGCTACCGCCGTGGCAGTCGTGCGTTAAAGTGGCTGTCTGTGTTGGTGGTTTCCGCCGTGGTCATGATGCCATTTCTTTTACAGCCGGCTTGTTGGTGGTATTACCGCCGCTTTATCACCGACCGTAAGGGTTGTGATGAGGGCCTTCATCTTCATATAAACCTCTGGGTGTGTTATGTTCTGCAGGTGCTAATCTTAAGACATTAAGTAGTAATAGTTTCATTTGTTAGCAAGGTATCTAGATTTCCTGCTGCTATGTTGTCTGAAGAACCCGAGAATTCAGTTGTTTCTGATGCTTCATTGCAGTTGTCTATTTGTTGAGATATAAATTTCCAATATGGGTTAAAAGTGATTCCATATTCTTTGAACATGTTACTATTTATTGCTAGCCATAGTGCTGCTTGTTTGACTTTATTTGGTCTAACATTTTCAAAATGTGTATATGATGTATAAGCTAACTTTCGTTTTAATTTTATAGGAATTGTCATGTTATCATTAATTTGCCCTTGAGGGGGGGCGTGGCCAAGATGGTGGCCAGAGCGGACGCTTGAGTAAAGAGCTCCGCTCACGGCCCACCTTTTGTTCGTTTATCCTGGTCCCTAGCGGGCACAACAATGTGGTGGCTCCCCCCCCCGACCCGGGGGTGGCCCGAGAGGCTTGGACCCGTGGCAGCTGGTCCCGAGTTGGTCCGACGAGTGAGATGGAGTGAGGCGCGGTCGGCGACTTGAGCCGGAAAACAAACTGGCCTGGCTGAGGTAGGTGCAGTGCACACACGGCATCGTGGCGGCCCCATCTGAGTCCCCCGTGAAGTCACTGTGAAGTCGGGGTTGAGGCGTCTGGGCGGCGGCGCGGCCCCCGACCTGTCCGTGGCCCGGCTGGGTGGCCCGTGAGCCGAGGGATGCGTTGAGGACGGACGTGGCTCCCGGCCAGAGTGTAGCGCCCTGGGCGTATTGCCAGGGCATCTCTCCCCGCGCAGCTGCCGCGCACGGGTTGGAGCCCCCCCGCGGGACCGAACTTCGGGCGCACCGGCGCCAGGACCGAGCGCTGGCCCACCTGTGTTGACTGCCCCTAGTCTGGGCTGGAGAGTGCGAGCGCTCACCTGCGGGGAACCTGACCGTGGGATTTCTCCCTGGGCCCCTACTGGAGGCGGGCGCCAGAAGCACTGAGGCCAGGCACGAGAGCGACGCCCGGCTGTAAGCAGCCACCCCTCCCCGCGCAGATAATCTGGGACCGGCCTGGCACTGCGATCTGGAGTCGCCGCGGCGGCTAGGAGCGGGGCCTTGGAGAACAAAAAATTAAATTAAAACAACAACGAACAATAAAAATACTAATAAATAAATAAGAAAAGAGGAAGCAGTGAAACCTAAGAAGGGGATTTAAAATAAGGGGGAAAAAAAAAAGAGAGAAAAAGGAAGAGTGCAGAACACGACACAACAGAATAGAAAACAAGACAAAAGTAAATTAAAGACACAAAACGACCATACAAGGCCACCATAATGGCGAGTCACAAACCAACAAACCAATAAAAGAAGAAACTACTGCATTCGGATCAGAGCTGGTGATAGCCAGCGGTTAATCAGGCGTTGCCGAATAACCAGAGCACATAGCAATAATAGTGCCTCAAGCAACTACATCAAACTCAGGGCAGCTCTTAGGAGAGCTCAACCACGGTCACACCACCTGGCACTCTTGAACCACCCATTCATTGCGTGCAAGATCTCCGTCTCGCCCCGCCTGGGCTCGCTGGTGACCTCTCTCAACCCAACCCCCCTCGGCGGCGCGGGAAGCACCATGGTCAAACCAAAACACCCCAAAACGGGGACTTCCATGGACGGGGACCCCCTCCCTTCTGCAGGTCACTCGGACACGCAATCTGCAACACTGCTCCAACTGAGAGAAACACTACGCACACACTCTCTGCAGTTCGATAAAATCATGTAGGCAATAATGGAAACTAAAACCTCGCTGGAAGGGAAAATGGATGCTGCGGCACTGGAGGTCTCGCTGCTCCGAGATGACCAACGCAAGCTAACAGATAGAGTGCACAACACAGAACTGTCGCTAAAAACAGTTCAACCAGAGATGGCAGACATGAAAAACAAAATCCAACAAATGGAAAATGAACTGGCGCAGCTGCAGCGCAGGGCTGAGGAAGTAGAAGGTCGCTCAAGACGCAACAACACCAGATTTATTGGCATCCCGGAACGCTTGGAACTGCCCAAAGCCGAGGAATTCATTGAAACTTGGCTGAAGGATACAATGAAAATACAAGACGCCACTAAAGCACCAATGATAGAGAGAGCCCACAGAATTCATTCCGGGCAGGCCCCCGCGGCCCGGAGCCCCACCTCGGCCCCTGATAGCCTGCTTTCTTAACCACAGAGATAGAGACTCTGTCCTTCAGCACTTTAGAACCTCTAACCCAATCAGCTTGGAAAACAGTAATGTATCTGCCTATCCGGACTACACGTTAGAAGTGCAACGCAAAAGAGCAACATTCGTCAAAATCAAACAATTCTTGCGAGAACATAGCATTACCTACTCTCTTATGTTTCCAGCCCGCCTGCGTATAACCATTGACGAGAAAACGCTCATGTTTCCTACCCCGGAGGATGCATGGACATGGATCCACGCTAAAGGTCTGGTCAGCCCGCCAACGGAAAAGGTAACAACCGAAGAATGGCTCACCACCAGCGCCAGAAGAAAAAAAAAAAACAAGGCAACATCGCGCCCAACAAAATCACAAATGGAAGCCGGCCAAGCGCAAATTCTAAGGGAAACCAGCACATTTACTCGATCACAAACTGACACCCAGAGCGAGACGGACATCACCGACAGCGGATCCCCTGGAGGGGAATCCAGTACATCCTTCTCCCCCCTTCTGGCCGGCCCTGACTTCACCCCGCGCTCTGCGGACGAACTCTAGGAACCAAGTGCACACACGAACTGCGCCCTCATCGTGAGCCGCCTGGGAGGGTGCGTGGCCCCCCTCTCCCCTTTGGCCGTACAGGGAGGCTTGCAGCTGCCCCGGGACGGGGCCCAACCGTCTGCCGCCCCGTCTGAGCTTCACTGGACCACTAATGCAAACGCGACCACAGCCTGGACCACGCAGGGACAGAACTATCCTGGAGATGGGCCTTTCGATGCCCAGCTCCAATCAACCCACGCTCCCCGCCACCCCAACTATACCCGTATGGAACTTAATCTCCCAGATTGCAGTTTAGGCACCGGTTGTGCCACTTTGTTTATTCTCTGGCTTTACCCGAAATACTCTTTTATTCCTTATCTCTCCCCTCTTTACTATCTCTCTTAGGCCCGGGGGGGCTGGCGGGCGGGTGCAGGGTGCGGGGGGGCATGGGTGAGGGGTGCACGCATCAGACTGGTGGCGATTAGCAGACGCATCTGGGGCTGGGATCCCGGGATCATAACGGTGGGCGCTTAATAACTCAACCCAACACAATGAATAAGGAACCAATATACAACATAATGATTTGGAATGTAAAGGGAATGGTGGGAATAAGAAAGCGCAATAGGATACATGCACACTTAAAACAACATCATATCCACATAGCCATTCTTCAAGAAACGCACATCACCTCCGGAGATGTCCCATGGCTAGAAAGGAGGTGGGCCGGACAGATCTATAGTTCGGGAAACTCATCATTCGCTAGAGGGGTCCTGATCTGGGTAGCCTCAGGGGTCCCTTATGTGGTACAGCGCAGCGTCACCGACAGTGATGGCAGGTACATACACTTAATAGGCCGCTTGGACGGGGAACTAATAGTGATCAATGGACTGTATGTCCCGAATGTTGGACAGAGTGAATTCTTACAAAAAACTTATCAAACGACCTACCCTCAACATGCATCTGGGGTGGGGACATGAACTGTGTTCCGCAAATAGACATGGACAGATCACACCCCCCCCCATAGCGGCCTCCCCAATAACTAAAAACTCGCAGATGCTACGCCAATGGATATCAGACCGCCGCCTGACAGACACTTGGAGACACCTACACCCTCGTGATCGGGAATACTCCTATTATTCCCCGGTACATCTCCTCCATACCCGCATAGACCTTATTCTTACCTCACAAGACATTACTCATAGGATAACAGGTGCCGAATATACCGCCAGGGTAATCTCGGATCATTCGCCCACATCAAATGGGGTAGAGCGCGTGCTTGCATACCAACCTGGTGCCTCCAGACCCAACTCGGAGCAGTGCGACAGGCACTATGGTCCCGCTGGAATTGCGGAAGCTCCGAACCAAATGTCTCCCCCAGATTGCATGATTTGCTAGGTAGCATAGAAGACCCAATAAATGTATCAAGAGCATACACAATCCTAACCTCCCACCTGGAACACAAACAAGAACAAGCAAAGAACAGATGGGACGATGTGCTACCAGAGCCCCTATCGCACCCCCCATGGAGTCAGGCTATGAAAATGATAAAAGAGGTATCACGCAACCCACGTTTCCGTTACACCCAGTTTAATTATTTGCACCAAACATACCTATCACCTCACCGTATAACTCGCATGTTCCCTCAATCGATGCAGACATGCCCCAGATGCGCTACTCCCGAGGCCACCTTCTACCATATGACCTGGGACTGCCCCCCCAATCCGAAAAGTATGGTGCGACATAATAACATTGCTGGCCGAATGGACAGCAGTTACATTGTCCACCACCCCGGAATTATGTTTACTGGGAATAGGCTCGTGTCTCAAAAATCGGAAACAAACACTCAGATGTATAGCCCTAGTGCTGGTGATGTACAGACGCCTCATAGCTATGCATTGGAAAGCCCCAGTCGCTCCGTGCATTGATCAATGGTACGCTGAACTGCTGCGCTGGGCCAAGGCTGAGGCGCGGACGTTGCAGCTTCTCTTAGACAAAGGGATCCCGGTCAAAGGTCTTGACCCTTGGAATTCCTTCGTAACAACCATGGAAAGCAAGGACGACGAGCGACCGCCCTAAATATTCTCCCAAAACAACAACGCTCGGGCGATAGTGTAGACTAATACTCCTAAATAATAGAACTTCACCATAAACATCACATAGTCGCTTTCCAACATACTTAAGGCAAAATTATCACACATGGGAGCCTAATCACAACACAAGCTTACAAACATGCAACAAAAAAGGCAGAAAAGGAAGGAAAAAAAAAAGGGAGGGGCACCCAGTGACCGCACTAAGGATGTACTACCTAATCGAGGGCGTACCCCCAATAGTAACACCAACCTCCTAGGGGCCCCCAGCCTTCTGCCCTTGCGCCCCCCCTCTCCTCCCCTCCTCCCTCCCTGTTCACGCCTCGCGTGCCCTCTGAACCCCCCTCCTTTCTCTCACTGTATCTCCCTTCTATTTTCCCTCGTTCATAGCTCTTTTGTATTACAGGGTATGTTAGATAGCTGCTTTGCCCGGGCCCTGCCCCTCCGCCCCGGCTTGCGCCCGTGCAGGAACACTCGCGCTGGTGTGGGCGGGGCTGGGGGGCACACCAGCTCTGGAATGGTAAATGTAGCCGCCAAGAGCGGTGTGGAGTGTATACCCCTTGTATTGTATTATAATCACCTATATTTTCTTTTGTGTTCACTTGCTGTGTGATATAATAATAAAAATACATTTCTTTTAAAAAATCATTAATTTGCCTTTGTAGTTGTAACAGTAGTCATAACATCTGCAGGGACATTAACTATAGCACCTGATAATGATTTCTGAAAGCCACATGGTAAAGTTCTTATTTGTGGAAAGGGAATTCTAGGTGAAACTCATCTTTCTTCTAAATTATGCAATTGTAATTGAATTGGAATTTTTGGAAATGTCATGCCATTAATAAATGAACATGGTGGATTTTTTATTTTTGCTAATATGTGCAAAGCAGTTGTTGCATATATAGTCTGTTGGATTTGGGGTTCTGTTACATTGTATAAAAGTGGCATTTGTTTTAATGTTGTTAATATTTATTAATGATTGTTTATGCCATACTGATTACAAATAGTACAAATTTATTCAGGACAGTAATATATTTCTTTATGGAAGCTGCTAATTATGTCATTTGTTTTTTGTGTGTTTGTTTCTATGTTTTTCTGACTGTTTTCAGTGCTGTATATGCTGTTGCTGTGTACATGTACTTTTTTGTTAGAACTTACATATCAGATGTGGTAATATTTATTTTTCTTTTTACTGAATGTGCAAATGCGTTAGTTTCTGAATTGTTTTTCGGTTTGTTTGTATATTTGTTTGTGAGACTGAGTCTAAGTTTGTAATTATATTACAGCTGTCGCGTAGGCTCTCATTATTCTAATGAGACTACTGGATTTTGAGCAGCAGAATCGCCTGCGGTGTGGGAGACTGAGTCCAACCCACTGCAGGCGACACCTGTCGCTCCAATACGGGTTTTGCTCCGACTAACTAGCAGTGCCTCATCCCTACCAAAGGATAGTGATGATTGGGCAGCCGAGTGCATGACATACTAGGCTTCACAGGGAAGTCGTGGTCACTCAGGTCGCATCCGGTTCTCTCATTTGCACTTTAGTCTTATATATAAATGACAAACAGAAGCAGTATATGTTTCAATAATGAGTTTAATAAAAGCGACTGCATCTTAGATAGCAAAGCGTGAGATGCAATAACCAGGACAACACAACATGACAGTATTACAATTGTGGCGAGAAGAGTGAAGCATAAGAACAACGCTATCATATTGTCACTATGATCGATGGACTATTTCCTATCTAGGTTGTAATGTGAGCACAGCATGTTAAGCTCTAATTCTGCCTTTTAGGTTCCCCCGGGAAGACATCAACCCCCATACCTGAGCAAAGGCCTGCGTTCTGCGTTAGCCTCTGTAGCGAAGCATTCAGCAATCAGCATACAGTCGTAGTTCCATGGCTGGAATCTCCCTCTAATGTGTAAGGGACAAGGAAGTGTTTATATAATAACACAGCTGATGATCTGAGAAAATGTCCCTACGTAAAGATGTGTATTTTCTATGAATGTTGGAGACTAAACTTCTACCACGTTCACCAGCAATGTACTGAGCTGCAGCCTTGAATAGAGCACAGAGTGATCAAGAATGTCTTGTTTGAGAACAGAGTGCTGGCCTAGGCAAAAACAGTTAGATGAAAATAAAACAAGACCGTAAAATTGGTTATTGTAATAATAATAAAGCAAAGCTGAATAAAATACATCTAGGTTAGGTATGCACAGCGGCCTAGTGTGTTAAAATAACGTGCATGGAGCTATAACTAAAATGACTACACAACACTCTCCCCTTGTTGGTTAAAAGTGGTTCAAAGCCAAAGCTAAAATTTGATTGTTAAAAAGCTCAACCTAAGATATATATAAAAGCAAAGTCAATTTGGACAAGTCGAAGGGACACATAAGAATCCTACATGACAATTTAAAACATGAGCATGTGGCATAAAACCGAATTCAAAGGGCAAGTCAATTTGAAAAGTTCCAATCTAGGTATGAGTCATGGAGAATAGGAGATCTTCCACTTGGGCCGATGTTAAAATCAAGAAGTCCTTGCCAAGAAGGATCAAGGAGCAGATGTGTTCCGTAGCCCCAGTGTCAACCAAAGCGGCATCCCGTGGTGTGCCCAGTGATGAGTCGTGAACAACTTCCTCCAGGAAGGGTAACTCATAAGTAGCTTCACGTAGCAAACGCAACCTCAATGCGCATGTCCGGTAATGAACCCTCAGCGAGAACATCAACAGATCAGCGTCCAGCGCAGGAAAGCGCTGCTGCGAAAGGCACATTTCCAGTGCATGTTCGAAAGAGCACCAGAGGCACCGAAACACAGGCTGCACACAATGCAAAACCGGTCTGAATGACAAAGACCAGCCACACTCCAATTGCTCCAGGAGTGTTGCTCCAAAATACTGCATCATATGTTCACGACACATCTGCGCTGATGGGAGCGCCGTCATTTCTCCTCATTGCAGCGGGACAGCCATTGCGCATAGCAACAGCAGAATGCCAGCTAATAAGGCCAAAGTTATCGGAAATCCCCCGAAAATACTGGAGAAGACTGAATGGATAGCTGATGGTACTAAACCGAATACGGAGGAGAAGGTGTGAATGAAACCAGAACCAACAACTTTGAAAAAATATGTGATTCCAATTGTACTGGACGCATTAAATATCTGTACAGCAGTGAGAATGTTCTCTGTGGGAGCAAAGCATTGTTTAGCTGCTGAGTACAAATGTGATTTGTATGCAATCGGGACTGTCTCACCTTCATTAAATGTCACATAGGTGAAACTGATGGCCCCAGCTATTACCGTGATGACCAAATGTGTTTTGTTGTCCCTTGTGTGTAAATGTAGTGCTGCAAGCATGTCTGTTTGGAGTTCTCTAAGAATGCATGTATGTTCAGTTGCCCAGAATTTACTCGAAAAATCGGGACGTATTAAGTCGTATAAAGGCTTTATGCGCGTGGCATAATCTGGAATGTATGTTCTGCCAAAATTTAAGAAACCCAATAATGATTGGAGTTTTTTAATTGTATTCGGTGGTTGTAACTATGGCCATTTTTCTAAAAATCGTGGCACTAGGCTCTTCCTTTCACTTGACAGCTCATATCCTAGAAACAGAACGCTGAGGAAGGCAATTTTTGATTTTTTAAAGTTAAATTTATAGCCTATTTCGGCAAACCCTACAAAAATACGGGCTACCCGTCTTAAATGTTGTAGCAACTCATCATGCGTGAGATATATATCATCCACATATGACAACGCTTCAGGGTCTACCTCGTGCAAAATAGCAGTCACACGAGCTGTAAACAGTCCTGGTCTATTCTTATACCCCTGAGGCAAACAACAGAATTTTTTCTGGGAGCCTAGTGCGCTAAAGCTTGTTAAATCTCGGCTTTCAGGAGCTATATTCTGGTAGAAGAATCCATTCGAGATATCCTAAGTCGTTTTATATTTTTTACGCACAATGTTGCTCATTAATGCAGTGCTACGCGAGTTTTGTGTAGCATATGTACGTGTATGTCCGTTCAAATGTCTGTAGTCTAAGACTATTCTGTATGAATGGGCCGGCTGTGCTACAGGAAATAAGGGATAATTCATCGGTGAGATACAGGGTTCAATTACCCCCTGGTATTCTAATTGTGTAAGTATTTCTCTCACCGGTGCCCTTGCTTCATGTTTTATGGGATACTGCAGTTGTGGCTGAGGTTCAACTTTAATGGGAATTAAATGATATGGAGAATCCCTGTCCCACCCTACGTGATTTCTATATAAGGCAGGTGACTGTGCAAGAGCCCATTTTATAGAATAGGACTCTGCGAGTTCCTCTGGAACAAGGGGCGAGAAGGAAGGTTTAATAACCTCCCCCCAAGCTGGGCAGGTGTGGACAAACTCAGGCAGCCAATCTTGTTCGGCCAGCAAAATGTCATATATCTTAACTACACGATCCCAGAAGATTGCATACATTCAATGTCACCTTCCAATTGTAAAGTTACTTTATACAGCCTATCGGGTTTGGAGACACGCATATCTGCTGTTTCTACCTGTACAAAGTCATCAGTTGCTTTCACCTCCAGATGCTCTAGAAGATTCCAGCGAACTATTCTGACCTCTGCCGCGCTGTCTAGCAGTGTTAGAGCCCATTTCTTGTTCTTCAAGAGAACCCTCTTCCTGAGTGGCATGTCTAACTGAGACTGCTGCCACTTTTTTCCTTTTAAACTGTTTTTTTTTGTTGTACCGGTTTCTCTTCCTTCTTGACAGAAACCTCCGAAGAGCATTGTGATTCCTGTCTGGGTTTCACGTACTCTGTTCTCCGCTATGACCGCCCACCTCTCTCATTTCTCTTTTCCGATGAGTCCTGAAAGGAACGAGATTGGCAGGTATCAGTATATTGACATTTATCAGGCGTTTTAATACTCTCCCTATTTCTGAGATTATACCTATTCTGCGGGGTCTCCGTACGTGGAGATTCTCACCTTTCTTTTTTAGGTGTTTGTTGTTTTTTCTCCTAGCGCTTCTTATTACCCTCAGGTTGCTGTTTAGTATAGTCTTTATTAATTTTTCACTGAAATTTAGGTTTTTGCGGTCTAGCGCCCAGGCTATCTTGACCGATACTGGAATATGTTTCCGCTATTATTTTAGGCAGTTCCCGCTCCTGATCTTGTTGCGGAATGTCATGAAGACGCATGCGCACTGCAAGTGCAACTGCTTCCCCTTTAAGATTGCTTAGGATTATCGAAGAAACCGTGGCAAAGTTGCCCATCAGTTGCATTCCTAAAACTAAGGCCTGGGCAGCCCCGTATTCATCTTGAATTTGTTTAAGCACTTCCGGTAAGTTGGCTAGTGTCGGTGTACCGTATGCCGTTGTATAGAGCGCGGCAAACACCGTGCCCCATGTATTACAGTGTCAACTGTAGGAACCATCCCAAAGGGTAAACACATAGTTAGTATTCTATGTTTGTCCTGAGGTCCCGTATGGGGAAAAACCGCCTCCAGTGTATTAATTTTTTGTGCCAGCCAAAATGGAGTCTCCTCCCGTTTTGCTGGGACTTTACCCATAATAGAGTGTACAGTCACCGGATTTATACCTGGTGTTACTGCATGTGGTTGTGCTGGAGCAGCACGCACTGAGTTTGTATTTAGTGTCTGCATCACAAATTGTACTAATCGTCTATATATTGCTGTTAAGTCAGTATATAAGCGTCGAACCTCAGCCACCGCCATATTTGCAGCCGCAGGATGCGGTGTATATGTGGCCAATAAAGGCCAGGTAGGACCATCATTACTTAGTAGACCTAACCTTACTGGTAATATCGTATTGGTGCCATCAAGCCAATTATTATGTTCTTGATAAGATAGAGGTATCTCTAAATATGCGTACGCCCTGTATTGTCCAGGCGCGTTCGCTACTGTATATGTATGGAATGTATTTGTGTTCCCATCAACTGCTGGAAATAGACTAAAGACTAAAAAAGACTAAAAAAGTTCTGTTCTATAGGCTGCGTGGGCATTCACCACAAACGTGACTGGACCTCCCTGGGCCGTAAGGCCGTGTGTTAGCAAATGTGCTGTGAGCGGTTGTCTCATGTTCAGAGCTATTTGTACAACCTGGGGATTCGCCATGAGAAAAGCACCAAGAATACAGAGAAGGCACATCAAGACGGGTTTTTTCCTTTTAAGGTTCAAGCTTGAACAACCACCCGCTGTAAATAGGGTTACCTATATGGCGGTGGTGGAAATCCTCAGTACCACGGACGTCTCCGTATACGGAACTGAGGGATCATTATATTATATGAGACCGAGAAATACCGGTGGGCCCGAAAACTAGAGTCTGACCAAACGTTGGCGGCGCCATGTCGCGTAGGCTCTCATTATCCTAATGAGACTACTGGATTTTGAGCAGCAAGATCGTTCACAGTATGGGGGACTAAGTCTGACCCACGGTGAAGGACCCTTGTCACTCTAAATAGGGGTTTTGCTCCGACTAACTAGCAGTGCCTCATCTCTCCCAAAGGGAAGAGACAATTGGGCAGCCGATCGCATGACATCTTAGTACTTCCCAGGGAAGTCGTGGTCACTCAGGTCACAACCGGTTCTCTCATACACAGTGCGGTCTCATATATAAATGACAAAGGCAGTTTAGGTTTTAAAGATTGGTTTAATAAAACGACTGCATTTTAGATAGCAAAGCGTGAGCTGCAATAACTAGAACTACACAACACAGTAGGATTAAAATAGTAACGATGAGAGTGAAGCACAAGAATAAGGCTATCATAGTGCAACTAGATTAGGTTCTCTCTAAGTTATAGTCTGAGCACAGCATGTAAAGCTCTAAGCCTGCATTTCAGGTTCCCACGGGAGGACATCGACCCTCATACCTGAGCAAAGGCCTGTAATCTGCATCAGCATCTGCAACGGGGCAGTCAGCATCTAGTTGTAGGTTCCTGGTCGGAATCTCCCTCTTACGTGTACTGGGACTAGAAAGTGTTTTTATAACTAACATGCGGATGTTCTAAGAAAACGTCCCTACGTAAGGATGTGTATTTTCTATGAACACTAGAGACTAACCTTCTACCACGTTTACCGGCAATGTACCATACTGTAGCCTTGACTGAAGCACAGAGTGAGCAAGAATGCATTGTTTGAGAACACAGTGCTGAACTAAGTTAAACAGTGTGATAGAATTAAATAAAAACAAGACCGTAAAACTGGTTATTGTAAAATAACAGTACGAGGTTGAATAAAATGTATCTAGGGCAAAGTGCACAGAGGCCTAATATGTTAAGCTAACGCGCATGAAGCTATATTAAAAAATGGCTATACTACATATTGACAAGGTGGGGAAAGCTCAAGTAACATTTGGAGGTTGGGCCTGTGTGAAGTAGGATGAAGAGTTTCGGGCCCTACTGGTGGAGGATGTGGGTGGGGTGTGGGGCTAACTGGATAATGAGTTACTCCTTCAGACTATGACACCGAATCGGTCGGCACCTTCCACTTACAAAGCAAGTGGGTGGCCAGTGATTTATAAATCCTTTCAAAGACACCCGCCCAGGTGGGAGCTGCTGGACAGGGACAGAAAGGCAATGCGGGCATGCTGGTCTTACAGTAGGGGACAGTGCTTGAGTAAATATTACAAGTACTATCACAAATGCTCAAAGTACGACAGGACAACAGAGGACAGGTATTGGCCAGCAGGGCAATGCAAGAGGCAGGGAGGCAGTGATAGAGGCAGAAGGGGTCAGGCCCCCATGGAAAAGGTGCATACACCAATTAACATTGACAAGTTTTGGTTCAGATTGAAGCAGCTGGGATCAGATAAGGAGAAGGAGTTGTTGTTGACCAGATTTGAACATGGTTTTTTTTTTGTATAACAAGGGGCCATGGGTTCGGCGCTGGGCGGAAGATTTGAAGTCCATCAACCGTCATGAAGAGCTGGTTTGCAACAAGCTGATGAAGGAAGTTCACAAGTGTTGCATGGAGGGTCCTTTTGAGGATTTGCCTTTGGAAAATCTTGGGATATCCCCAATCGGGGTGGTCTCAAAAAGAAGGCTGATGAGTTCAATTTAATTCAGCATTTGTTGTGGCCGGAGTGCGCATTCAGCAGGGTGAACTATGCTTCAGTGGATACGGCATTGGTTAACATGCCTCTGCCGAGTACTTTAATGGCGTACTGTGACATGAAATAAGCTTTCAGGTTGCTTCCCGTTCACCCCAGTGACTATGAGCTACTTTACCTTCAGATTTCAGGAGAAAAAACTTGTAGAAGATGGTGTTGAGATCTAAGGCTCAGGTAAAGGACCTCCATGTTTGGTCACCTTAATTTCGCTTTCCAGGGAGTGTGGTGTGGCTGAACGTTTTGTAGAAGCTTGGGCTTGTCACTGGTGGAGGCATTACTTCCTCATCACAGGGTGCATCTGCAGGCTGGTGGGAAGGAGGATTTGAGGATGTGGAGGATGTGGAGGATGTTTGTGAGCAAATTCATTGGGGTTCTCATGGCAGGTTTGCAGGAGCCAGTGGAGTGGTCACTGGAACTTTTTTCAGATGCTGTTGAGGGGCACGGCTTTGGTATCTTTTGGCAGGGCCATGCTGTGTGGAGGAATGCCCATTAGCGAGGAAGAATTGGGGACGCATCATTGCTTTTTTAAGTTCTTTCCACTGGTGGTGGTGGTTTGCCTTTGGGGATGGCATTTTGCTAATAAAACTGTTTTGTTTAAGGTGGATAATTTGTCTGTGGTCAACACTGTCAATAGGCCATCAGCACAGGATCCCATGGTGTAGCAATTGCTATGGGTTTTGGAGTACTTGCAATTGAATATGATTTATAAAACACGACATATCGAAGAAGTGGACAATGAAATGGCCGATGCTCTTTCTTGTTTACAGTGGCTTGCACCATATGCCAAGGAGTAGAACACGAAGATGCCAGCTCATTTGTGGTCAGTGGGCAAGGCCAGGTGATGTTCTTGGTCTGTCCATTCATTGTCAGAGTCATTTCGGAGGGCATACAGGCTCGGAGGGATGAGTTTCTGGACTGGTGCGGTGAGATCAAATGGAGTTGAGGAAATAATGGCCAGAAGGACAGATGGTGTAAACTTTATTATGTTTTTGATTCAAAAGGTGAAGGAGCAGAATGCAGGTAACATCCAGTGACGCTTCATATCATTAAGGAAGTAGTTTTGGTGCTGCCTAGTAATTGCAGAGACGTGCAAGAGATGCTGAGGTTCTCTGTGATCATGGTATAGTTGTTTTTTTGGGGCTGTTAGGGTTACAGAGGTGGTAGGTTCCAAGACTAAGGCAGCCGTACATTGGGAGGACATTAGAGTCAGGGGCAGGATTGTGCAAGTGTGGCTACCTCTATCTAAGATGAATCAATCAGGGGTACATGCATTTCTATATCAGTGTTCCCAGTTCTGCTGGTTTGACCCTGGATTTGGTGGGGGGGGGAATTCACAGACAAGGCAGACAACAGGGTGAGTTTCTTAGGCATGTGGATGGGGCCAAGACATCGGACTTGCATGTCTTAGGAGTTTTGAGGAAGGCTTTGAGGGCTTTGGGTTATTAGGCGTGGGATTTTGGGACTCATTATTTTAGGACTGGCATGGCTTCAAAGGCAGAGCGTTGGGGTTGAATGGTGGCTGAAATCAGGAGGGTGGGACGTTGGTGTTCCAATTGCTTCAGCTATATTTGAAGCTAGGCTGTGTTTTGCAGGACATGCAATGATTTTGCTATTTTTTCAATCTAGATTGCATCACAGACCCTGGCAAGTGGAATATTGGGGTTTGGATTTCTGGGCACTCTTTTGTGCGGCTTGGCATGTTCAGAAGAGGAGAGGTGGAAAGCAGCTTGGCTTCCAGGATATGGCGGTACAGCTTAAGTGGTCTGAAAAAGGGGGCATGCAATGGTTTGAGCTGTTACCTAAGTTAAATTTGAGGACAAGGGGTTCACCTTGCCCTGATATTTTACTGTTGCATTTGGGGAAAATGATCTTGTGCGGCTGAAAGGTTTGTCACTTTCAAAAAGTCTCAAAGCCTACTTGTTGGAGATAAAAAGGTCCTGGTTTGATACTTCTGGCATATGGGCTGTTTTTATGGGGAGGAGAGCATAGTGGGGTACTCAAACCAGATGCCATTGACAGTGCACAGCAGGAAGGGGAAGAGGGATTTTAAAATATTTTCCAAGCATTGTTTTCTGGGAACATGTGGGCATATGATATGAGGAGGCATATTTTTTTTTGCCATGATTGTGTGCATCTGTCCGTTTTGGGCTTGAGTTGTAGTTGACGCAAATGCGTTCTGTTTTGGCAGCATTATTGCACTTACCAGTTGAATTGTGAATTACTTTGTGGGAGAGTGTGGGGTTTCTGTGGGGACAGAATTTTTTTTAAGGTTTTTCTGGTGTTGGTTGTTTTCACAAGTTTAAAGTTACATACAACAGTCTATGAAGTGGGGGTCAGGAAGGGAAGTTTATGAAAGCAATAAGAATGCAATCAGTGGTGAATGCATACATGTTGGATGCGGGGATTGGGGGTGAGGTGACTTCTGACTGGCCTTTTGGTTTCTCAGGGTTAAATAGGGGAGGGAGGAGGAGGATGGATAGTATTTGATATGTATTAGTGAGGCTTAGTTCCAAGGGTATGGTCTTAAAATGTTGCACCTGTTTCATTAAGGCGGTCTTTTCCACACTATCACTTGTCCCTGAGTTCTTGGATGCGCCATCCCACCCAATTGGTCTTGTCTGCATATTCAAAAAAATGTAAATGCCTGTCACGAGATGGAGGCTTGGAACGTAGGCTAAGCTCCAAGCCTCAGTTTGGGATGCGGACATTTTAAACACTCTTCACAAGCACCTGCACTTGCATCCTGATACAGTTTCGCGCCCTGCCATCAGCATCGGAGCATTGTCTCCTTCTCATCGACTGGTATTCTCTGTTTGGCTTCCCGATTTATAATCCCGCTGCGCTGAAACAGTTACATCAGGAAGCTTTTAAGATTAAATGAGGCAAAAATACTTGCCATACTGGTCTTCCGCAGCCCAGTGTATGCTTTATTATCTGTTCTTACTCGGGGACTTCCTACGATAGTGTATATTGTTTACTTACACAACTGGTCATTTTCACTTCAATCTCTAAAAGTGATTTTCACCGAGTGACAATATAAGTGTATTTTTCTGTATCTAACTAGTTCTCCAAGGTGTCACTGTTGTTTTTGTTCCTATTCATGTGGAAGCTTCCTTTCCAGGACTTTTCAGGTAGCCAAAATTTCCATATTTTGGAACGTGGACTCATATTGACTATCACCTTCCCTAACTGGTTTTGTATGTTTTAATTCTAAAGTTCAGATGTCCCCATATCATTGATTGTCCTGATGAGACCATTGTATCTAAGGTGGGTCCAAACATGACAAAATGAAGGAACCAATAAACCAATATAGCAAGTATTATCTAGTTTTGTTTCTCTGCTTTTCGCTCTATGATCTTCGGCATAACAGATTATATCAAATTGGCTCCAAATATTTATGGTTTTTTGAATGATACCAATGACAACCATTGTTGCACAGAAAATATAGTATGCGACCACTGGCAGAAGCATTTCAGAAACTGGTCATCTTGGTCATGGCCCAGCCCCACCTCTCTATCTATTATTGTTAAATTAAATTATTTGTATTTCTGAGTCTTATTGTATATTGTTTTATTTTTATTTGTAATGTAGACTGATGAATAAAGATAATTTTAGTAATATTTACACATAAATATATCTTATCATATTTACTAATTTATTTTCAATTTAGAGGTAATTGGATTGATAGGTGGTTTATATTCTTGTTTTGGCTATTTAAAACAAAGATTTGACTTCAGGTTGTTGCATTCTGTACAGTTCTTTATTTTTTTAGAAAGAGTAGTTTAATGTAGGTTACAGATTGTTCTATTTTAAGTTCTAACTTGGTCGCTTTCTTTCATTTTTTGGCGAGTTCTTGTAATTAGCTACAAGGGAGGATGGCTCCAGCCTAATGTGGCTTGGATGGCGTTGTGCCATCCTTCCACTGTATTGTTAGTTTTGGTTTGTTCAGTCATGGTGCTGTTGCATACGTTGCACAATGGTGTTTGAAACTTAGGTTGGCATCTGTGGTCAGAACGCAAGTGTTTTCAAAATAGTGCACTGGGGGCTTAGCTTTTTTTCAGGTGTAGAGGAAAGTGGAGTATTTTGCGGTGTGGGGGTTAGTCCTCACCATGTAATACTCTCACAATACCCAAGAGATGGTTCTTGGATTCACACTAGTAAATCCTTAGCTCAGTCCTGGTAGTGTGGCAAAGAGCAGTCAGGCTTTACTTTGAGGAACAGGTGTTAAGCATTTCACAGCATCAACATGGACGTTAAGTAATTGACACAACAAAAACAAAATCCAACACCAATTTATGAAAATAGAGCTTATTCTTTATCTTATTTTAGACACAAAAACAAACAATTGAATAAGTATATAGATTTTAGAAGCAATATTAAATTACAGCAGAACTGGCACTTAAAGGTTGCATTGAAGTCTATGGGAGAAATATCACGGGTTATTAGCGATTTGCACTGCCTTGCCTTACTCCATATCTGTAGGCAATTCTGAGTTGCACAAAGTAGCTTTGCGTCGCCTCATGGATATGATTTCAAGATTTGGGCCCATTGTTGCATCACAAAAAGTGACGCAAAAGCGGCACAAGAGGCTCATAAATATGCCCTAGAGTATTTGTTTCATTGATACAGTGAAATACAGTTTTGTTCAGTTTTGTGGAGATATAAATAGAGACATATATTTTATTTTATTATTTATTTATTTATTCCATTTGTAGAGTGCAACTGTCACCAAACTGATAACCTGGTGCTGAGGCGAGTGGTGGGAAGGTACCACTGCTAGTATATAACCATCCGAATATGTAGCAGATTTATTTAGGGAAGAGCAATGTCATTAGAACTTTTTTTAAACTGTAACAGGGCTGTGCTGATTGAAGAGTTGGCAGCAGTTTGTTCCAAAGCTGAGCTGTTTTGACTGGAAAGGCCCGCCCCCCTTGTCTTGCCTTCCGAAACTTATTGATGCAGACCAAGTTTGTAGTACTGGAGTGGAGATGCCACCCCGGGATATACCCCTTCAGTCTTGCTTGTAGTGCGCTGAACACAATGCATATAGCTTTAAACAGAATCGTCTGCTTTAAAGCAGCCAGTGCAGTTCTTTCAAGGCATCAGAAGCTGATGATCTGCAAAGTCTATTTCAGTGAAGTTTTACAGCAGCCACTTGGACTCTATACAGCCTATTCAATAGATACTCCGGAGCCCCAAGTAGCAAGGCATTACAGTAGCCCAATCTACTGAGTGTGATGCTACACACTACAAGTGATTTACCTTGTGTGGGCAGCGGTGGTAGCACCTTTCTAAGCCATCGTAAAAGTGTGAAGCATGTGCATGCTACAATTGTGATGTGGCGCTCCAAAAGCAACTTGTTGTCAAAAGTGACCCCCAAATTACGAACTATGTCAGATTGCAGTAGCTGGGTGCACCGGGTGGGATGAGCCAAAAATTGGAGGGGAGAGTCATAGGAATCTTGCTTGCCATACAGCACAAGAGCTCTGTTTTGTCCCAGTGGAGTTTTAATTAATTTGTATTCATCCAGCGGGCAATATCCAGCATGCCTTTCTGGAATGTCGTTCTTGCCTCCTCTTGATTATTAATGAGGGACAAAGTCATCAGCATAATTAACCACACTAATGTTGTGCTTCTTCATCAAAGAGATAAGTGGCCTCATATAGATGTAAATACCTGTCACAGCATTTTGAAAGCAGGGGAGTGGAGAGACAGCCTGACACCTGTCCAATAAGTAGGACCCCAGCTACTTTAGTGCTTTAGTGCTGTGCCTCCCACACCAATTGAGGTTAGCATGGAAAGTGGGATTTTATGATCTACCCTATCAAAGGCAGCCGGACAAGTCAAGCATGATCAGGACTCCGTACCATGTCCGGGTGGAAAATCAAATTGCTCCTCCTCATGCAGGGACTGGGATTTCAAATATTGTGATAAACTTCTGCTCACATATCGCTCCAAAATCATCACTGGGAAGGGGAGGAGTGAAATGGGTCTATAGTTACTCAAAACAGCAGGATCCATTGATGATTAATGTAAAAGGTGGCTGACAGTTGCTTTCTTCCAGTTATGGGGTACCCTACCCATCTGCAATTATTGGTTACACAACTGTAACTTTGGGAGAGCAAGCACATCTTACAGCTCTTTCTATATCCTTGGAGATAGGGAGACATAGGAGATCCAGAGGTGGTAGACCTAGCAATATCTAGGAAGGTTTCCTCTGAAATAGTGCCAAAGGTATTGAGCCTATAGTTATGATTATCTTCAGAGTCTGCGCCCATTAGCGTCATAGTGGCCCTAGATGCTGATAGTTCAATGGAACTCTGATCATCAGTCACTCTGGAAAGTGTCTCTAGATTATCAGCAATGTTCAAAACAGGGGGTGCAGTCTGAACAGATGTGCTAGTGTCCCCCAGAATCTTGCTGATCATTTCATCAAAAAAATCAGCCAAATCTTCACATAGTTCCTGAGAGGCTGTAACTTCTTGTCTTAAGCAATCCGGGTCAGTTTATCCCTGAAGTATTTTATAGCGCTTTTTTGCTAAAATGTTTGGCTACGAGAATGCTGTTGGCATAGAAGTCAGCCTTAGCTTTACCGACCCCTCTCTTATAATCACCCAATGCAAGTTTAAGACACATTTTGTCTGCTTCGCAGTAGAAATTGCACCATCTCCTTTCAAGCTTCTTGCATGCCAATTTAAGCTCTCTTAGTGATCTGTTGTACCAGGGAGCCGATGGTCCATGGTGCGCTTTCAGTTGAGTGATTAGGATTATTCTGTACAAAGTTTCAACAGTATCTTGCTCATAAGCTAGACAGTAATCCTCAACTGATTTCTTAGGCTCAAAAGTGTTAGGTAAGTGGAGGGCAGATCTTGTACCAGGCCCTGCCTTTTCATTCTTCTTTTTTTTAAATTATTTTTATTTGTATAAACAGCTGCTCATCAAATAACACTTAACATCAAGACACTATCAGAATATGATTCTTGGCCCTTATAGAAAAACAATAGTTATCATTACATCGCCATGGTAGAATCCCTTTAGAATGTAGTCGGTCCCCACCCTCTACAACACACAAACTGTGATCACCCCTCAACAACAAAGTGATTGTAGAGTTGTGTTTGAGCCCACATAGTCCCCCTACCCTTCCCGGGCTCCCCATGCCTCTATATTCTTGCCATTTGGACTAGATTTTGTCATATTTCCCGGGGCAGCCACAGCTTAGATAGACCACCTGTTCTGCAAGCTGACACCAATCTAGATTGTTTCCCCAGACCTGAATATCCAGCAGCCTGACCGCTTCCCATGCTCTTGCTAAGATTTCTCTTTTGGCCACACCTGCCACCAGCATCAGCCATAATCGTTGGTGGCGTGGCCAACCTTCGTCCCCAGACATGTGGAGTAATAGCCATCTGGCCTTCAACAGATCGTGAGGCCCGTTACCTGGGCCATAATGCAAACCACTTGCCTCCAGAAATGCTGTATGACTGGGCAGCTCCATAGGATATGAAAAAACGAGCCGACCATGCCATACCCCCTATAACATAGATGCAACTCTCTGTGGCCCATGCGGTGCAGAGGAGGTCTGGAGTAATAGGATCTGTGAAGGATCCTAAGTTGGACTAAACCAAATCTAGCACGGATTGCCACCTCCCTAGGGCTCTGAAGGGCTTCCTGCCAGCCCTCCTCCTCTATCGCACCAATGTTACCTTCCCACACTTCACTGAGAGACCACCAAGGGTCTGGGGAGTTATTCCTAAGTTTTTTATAGGTCAGGGAGACTGCGGTCTCCGGCACTGGTTCTAATAATAACTGGTCCTCTAAAGGAGATGACTCCAGTAGCTGGTCGCCCACCTGTTCGTGAACGCGTGGCCCAACTGGAGGTACTGAAAACTAACCAACGCCACCATTGCATATTCCCTCTGCAAATCTTCAAAAGAGATCAGCGCCCCATTTCTCCAAATGTCTCCCAGATGGTCAATACCTATTAGACCTCATCAATTGTATTCCTTTAACTTACGGAGTTCACTGAGTTGGTTGTTTGTCCAAATGGGGGTCACATCCGTTACCTTACACTCCCATCTCAAGAATTTGGTGGCCTCCCTCCACGCTCTCACCGTTGCCTGCATATGGAAAGGAAGCTGGCCCTCCCACCTCTTAGCATGGCTGCCTGGTCTATCCCATAGGCAGGCTTCTATGCAAATACCCATTCATTAATTAGGACCAACTGAGCCACCCAATAGTATGTATGTCTGGAACCGCTAGGCCCCCATCAAACACACCTCTTTGGAGCTTACTCAGAGATATACGGGGCTGTCCGTACCCACAAAGGAGTAGGCAATTCACTATTAACCTGAGCAAAGAAGGACAGTGGTACCTTAAACAGTGTGTTTTGAAGCACGTATAGGAGGTGGGGGAGAGACATCATCTTGAAGAGGGCGGCTCGACCCATCAGGGAGAGCAGGAGCTTCCTCCAGTGTGAAACATCTTCACGGAGATGATCTAACTGTGGATATAGGTTATGCGTGAGGAATTCCTCCAGAGTCCTTGTTAAGTATATTCCTTAATAAGGAAAGTCCTCCTCTGCACCTGAGCCACAAATCTCGCCGGCAGAACCAATTTGCCACCTGCTAATGGGTAAACTCTGGTTTTCCCAAGTTTATTTGATATCCAGAATATGCTCTGAATAGCTGGAAGATGTGCAGCAAACTATCTACTAAGCGGCGGGGTTTAGTAACATTTAGGAGGATATTGTCTGCATACAAGTATATTTTAGCCTCCCACCATCCCCCTTCTGGACTACTCCATATTAGAGGGTCTTGTCACACACAGGTGGCCAGTGGCTCCATTGCCAGGGCAAACAGCCACGGGGACAGAGGGCAGCCTTTCTTTATTCCCCTGTGGAGGGCAAAGGAGCGGGAAGTCACCCCATTAACTCTTACTCGTGGGCCACTATATAACAACTGGACCCATGCATAGAACAGAGGGTCGAAGCCCAATCTAGTTAGGACTGCACGGAGGTATGACCACTCAAAACTATCCAAGGTCACTTTCGCGTTGAGTATTAGCACTACCGCTTCTTCCGCCTCTGGGGTACCCGTTGCGTGCAAGATCCCATATAGGCACCTCAGATTCAGTCTGGCATTCCTACGGGGCATGAAACCTGTTTGATCACAGTGGATCAAGTAGCTCATTACTGGCCGAAGCATATTCACCAGTATTTTAGCCAATACCTTTACCTCCAGATTTAACAGAGATATGGGTCGATAGCAGCTACATGCTGTATGTGGTTTGCCTTCTTTATGCAGGACTACAATTGTCGCTATTCTTTGATCCAGGGGCAGTGCACCATCCTCCATAGTTTCCTGAAACATTGCCAACATGTGTGGTGCTACAATGTTTGCCATACATTTGTAGAGCTCTACTGGCAGATCATTAGGTCCCACGCCTTTCCCAATTGTGTCTCCACCATTGCCCTCTGCACTTCCTCCACCATTAGATCCTGATCCGACGCCTCTCTATCTGTTGCTAGGATTTCTACCAGCGGAAGGTCCCCAAAGAATTCCATGCAATCCACATAGGTTTGGGCAGTCATGAAGGAATATGTGTGCTCATAGTAGGTGGCAAAGGCCTGTGCAATGGTGTCCTCTGTGGTATGTCGCCCGCCTGTCTCGTCCCTTATCTCAGTCACCCAGCTTCTGCACCGATCCCTTTTTTCCAACCAGGCCAACAGCTTGTTTGCTTTGTCCCCTACTTCATAAAAGTGCCTCTGCATGGCCAAGGTGTGCGTGCCTGTGTGCCTTAGTGTCTGCTAGATCCCTCAGCTCCTGTTGCCTAAGTAACAGCTTATGACAATGGTGTGAATCCCCCTGTCAGTGTCTCCTGCGCCAGTTTATGAATCTCATTCTTAATCACCTCACACTGAAGCCACCGCTCCTTTCTCAACTCCCCGATCAGTGCCTGAGCTTGCCCTCTAATGACCACCTTAAAAGCCTCCCAGAGTACCCCAGCAGAAGTCACAGTTCCCAGGTTCTCAGCTCCCTCCCGTATCTTCTCAGAAAAGCCTTTCTCCCTTAGGTAACAGGGTATTATTCTGGACGGTAGTCCAGCATCTCTAGCTGTGCCTAACAGTGTGGCCACCACCGGGGAGTGATCCGATATAAGTTGCGTCAAATGTGTTACCTCCTGAAAGCTCCCAGGCTCCGAGTGATGTAGAAATAGATAATCAAGGCGTGAGAAGCTTCCATGAACTGCATATAAAAATGTAAATTGCCTCTCATGTGGGTTGTATGCCCTCCTCAGATCCACCAGACCCATTGAGTCTACAAAGGCCCTCCCGCCGCTAGTGCACCCACTCTCCCTGACGCCAGTCATCCTATCCAAAACCGGGTCCATGATGTCATTCATATTCCCACAAGTATAAGTGGGCCTGGAGGCAAGTCAAGAAACATGGTCCAAACACCGGCAAGGTATCCAAATGAAGCTTCGGAGGTACATATACAGAGCAGAGGTTTAGAGTTCGGCGGTTCCAGGTGCTGGTCGGTGCCACAAACCGGTCCATTGGGTCTGTCCACATCTGTCCTGGGACAAAGGTTGTAGCTTTCTTGAGTAAGGTACTCACTCCGCTAGAATTGGAGGTGACTCCTGCATGCACCACCTGAGTGTAACCCATTCGATCTAAAGCCCTATATAGATGGCCTTTGAGATGGGTTTCTTGTATAAGAACCACATCTGGTACATGTCTACAAAAGAATTGTAAGACTAATGTTCATTTAATTCTATTGCCCAGGCCATTGACGTTCCACATCATGACCTATAGTGGCATAGGCCTAACGGTAACCATAATGTGTCTGATCATGTCGTGGGGCCTGTGAGTGTCTGGTATCATGAGCCATCCCCCCACTCCTGTCTTGGGTCTCTCTTTCTTCCCTTGGGTCAAGTGTTGTGAGCAGAACTTAACAAGTACACTAAAGGGCCTCAAATAATCGGACCATTGAACTCCCAAACAACACCCCTTCCTCCTTGCTACCCTTCATAGTAGGCTTAAAACTGCCCATCCCCCAACTTGGAGAGTGCCTGTTGCCCCAACTTTAACATTAAATGTGGTACTGGTTGACCAGCTCCGCCCAGATGGACCAAATTATACAGTGAATATATCCATCCCTCTTATAGAATTTAGAGTTTATGCAGTATCACCTGTAATACCTGTAAGGGTGAAGTCACCCACACCCACCCCTCTGGGGCGAGTGCAGCACCCCAAAATAATCTCACATAACACAGGCATGTGTCGTCCCCTTCCAGCTCCGGTCCCCCCCCTCAGTGGCAGATGGTCAAGACCACCTCCCAGGAGCTGAAGTCCGAGTCATTCAAGGATCATCCCCCTTCTCTTGCCATAGCGACAGGGCGGTTTGAATTACATTCAAGATGACTATCTGATCGTGCATCTTTGGGCGCCCTTTTGTCTCACCCTTCCTGTCTCGCTGTCCTGATGGGCGCCATCCCTCAATCCAGTCCCGGATTGGAGAAGTTCCAGGAATTGCCATATGCCAGCACACGGAGCTTCGCGGGAAAAAGCATCATATACTTCAGTTCTTTTGCTCGTAGGGCTTTCTTTACTTTGTCAAAGCTACATCACTGTTTCTGCACCTGAAGGGTAAAGTCAGAAAAGAACCGTATAAGGGCGTTGTTGAAGTATAGATCCCCATGTGTAAGAGCCGCTTGCAGTATAGCGTCACGGTCCTTGTGATTGAATATTCGTGCTCTAATCGTTCTATCGCCCTATGCGCTCTCTCCACCAAGAAGAAGTTTGACAGACGCTTTGGACGGAGGGTGTTGACTATAAGATCTTCCAAAAAGAGAACTACACTGGCCCCTCCACCCTTTCCAGAACCCGACCACTCTAATATTATTCCTCCTTGTGCTACCTTCCTCGTCTTCCAGCCTGGCAAAAATCCCTGAGTTCTGTTTCGTGAGGTATTGTACTTGTTCTTTGAGTTTCTTAGAAATGGACTGTATTTTGGCCTCAGCCGTCAACACCTTGTTGGACATTTTTTGAAAGTCCGCTCGTCTGGCGTCACCGCATAGAGTTTAGGTTCCAGTGTACTCTTTAAGTCTGGGATCGCCTCCATGATAGCACTCAGAGAGGGTTCCGCCACCCCGGGAGTAGCCGCATCCAGCCCCAAGGGTGAGGGATGCTGTTTATGCATTGCGTATTTGTCCATTTTATTGGTGTGCATGGAAGCCAGGTTTTTAGGTTTCATGTTGACACTAGGGGAGCGTCCAAATCCTGATGGGGGGGTCACAGGGAGCCCCAAACCCACCTTCCACTCTCAGCTAGTGTCTCCCCCACCTCTTTGGGGATCTTTGCCTCTCCACTCGGCAGGCCCCTCTCTCATGTACTCCAGGCCACTTCGCACACCAAGGCCCGACGTGGGGCCCCACTGCAGGATTCCAACTTTCTGGACCCAGATGCCCCGGGTCTCCCAAAATCAAGCCGTGGGGGCTCCCCCCGCTGTAACATGCTCAAATGTCTTGGGAGGCAGTGGAAGGGCCCCCAGTCACGTAACTACAGAAGAGTTCTAGTCCGGGGCCCACCCCACCATCCCAAAGGTAAGCATCCAGCCCAGGTCTGACCCTCTCTCTGTGAAGTCCGCCTCTGCGCTCACCCGCACTCCAGGCCAGGGGTAATGGCCGATCCGCTCCTTTCAGCCCTCTCTGCACACCGCAAGTGGATCACTCTCCAGGCCCCAGGCCCTCCGGCTTCACCACTCCAACCTCAGCTCCAGCCAAGGGTCCCCGGCAGCGCATACCACTCTCCTCCTCCTAGGTGCCCTGGTCACCACCCAGCCCCATCAGCACTCCACTACCTGGAGGTTCTGATCAGCCGTGCCTCAGCCGCAGGCCACCCAGCCCATGGGCACGCTGTCTCCCTCCTGGAACTGGAGGCCCGCGACCTTCACAGTTGCCATCCGATTACGCCTGCCTCCAGCGGATCAGCCTCCGTGCCCCAGGCCCTCCGGCTTCACCACTCCAAGCCTCAGCACCAGCCAATGGGCCCCAGAAGCGTGTGGCACTCTCCTTCTCCTGGGTGCTCCAGTCCCCATCCAGCCCTGCTAGCGCTCCGCCACCCGGAGGCTCAGTTGTGCAGCGCTGCAGCCGCCAGATGCCCAGCATACAGACGCGCTGCATTCCTCCTGAGAATGGCAGCTCATGTCCTTCGTGGCCACCGTCAAATTCACAGCTCTGGTGCTGGCGACACAGGTCCCACCGCCCTCAGCAGGTCACCCTGCTCCCTCCTCTTTCTTTGCAGAGTAGGATGCTGCCGGATTGAGACGGATGGTGGGAGTATTCTACCCGGAACCTCAGAGTGCCTTTAGGCGGCGGCCATCTTTGAGAAAGCCTAGCCACATCCTTTCAGGCCTTCCCTTTTCTTGATGTTCCAGAGACTGCTCTGGGAGGACACAGTTGTTTCGTAAATACGTGAAAAGATATGAGGGCATGGTCAGTCCAGTGCAGAGGTAGGATATCCTTCATGGATGTATGACCGTCAGGGGCAAATATAAGATCCAGAATCGTGGAGAAATAGTGTCCCAATGTTAGAAATGGGGTTTCTGGTTGGCTAGGGTATGCACCTAAGCCAAGCAAAACCTGTCCACTCTAGTCAGGGTGAGGGAGTTACACACCCAAGATAACCCCTCCTCACCTCCTTGGTAGCTTGGCATGAGCAGTCAGGCTTATCCTAGAGGCAATGTTTAAAGCAATTTTAGAACACACAACACAGATGATGCAATACATATACCACAAAGGAAACACAACATCACGTTAGATAAAAATAAACTGTATTGCATAAAACATCATTAGACCAAACACAACATGTCAGAAATACCCTGCTACATAAGCAGTTGTCAGAACATCACACAGGTTATTAGTACTCTTCAATACAAGCAGTAGTCAGGTTGTCATTACCACAAATGCATGTCATAATAAATACATCATAATGCAGGCCAAGACATCATCATGGATGACGAACAGAAACATTTCCATATTACATGTGTCCTAGAGCATTATCATGTATGCCACTAAAAGGAACCCACGCCTATACTGCAAGACAATTCCTTATGGCATCAGTCATAAACACACCCAGTACGGTACCCCAGTTAAGTAATGGAAAAATACAAGCTCCCCTCCAACCTTGTTAGTAAAACCTGCAACTGAGATCAGGTCCCTGAACAACAGGAACAACGGTATGTATACCACGGAGGGCACAAATCACCATACAGCACCTCCTCCAACAGGGCTACTGCATCGCTGCATTCATGTAGTTTGCAGTAGCTTCCCGGGAGGCTGGGCAGGTACGGGATCTCTGTCGAGGGTTTCCTCCCCGTCCTGCCAGCCATACAATACTGCTGGCAAAAATAGATAGAGGGACCATACCCCCAGTGACCACGATCCCCGTGACCACCGGTACTTCTGCTGCGGGGGGAGAGCTGAAAGGAAGGTAGCACATCTAAGCAGGAGGCGACACTTCTCCTCACACAGGCCGCCTCTAACAGCAACCCTCAGCCGGGGCGGGGCCTCCACTGAGGCTTCTGATTATCCGGTGAGGCCCAAGAGTGTGCTTGGCTTCCCACGGGTCACCAATTCCACACACAAAAAGTGCGGCCTGGTGGGGTTGGTCTCCTGGCTTGGGACCCCACCTCACTCGGAGCCAGGCTTCCAAGTCCGCTCGGGGGCGGGGTGGACTCTTCATCTCCCTGGCCGACAGGACTCTCCATGACAATGACTTGGCAATTGGAGGTGCCGGGCTGTGCCCCCAGGGCACCAGAGAGAGTGTGCGTCTGTCTGTGCATATTGTAGATGTTGGTAGTCACCGCTGCACTCCTCTCCTTACAGGGGGGAGCACAGCAGTGCTCACCAGGTACTTTGGGGCAAACAAAAGCGTAGTGCTCACAAAGCACTTTGTAGATTAGGCAGGATGATGGGCCTCCCTCGTGCTCCTGATCAGCCACAATGAACAAAGGGAGCGCTCTTCACGCTCAACCTCATAAAATAAAGCACTCCTCATGCGCTGGGGAAACAAAGTATAGCTCACTTCCAGCACTTTAAGGAAAAATGCAGGGGAACAGGGGAAGAGAGGACATACCACCTAGCCCCTGGAGACAATAGATGGGGTACAGGGCAGCAAGGCCCAAGCAGGCAAAAACGAAGGTTTGCAGGCAATGGCAATTCCTCTTAGTGACCCAGCAGGTCACAGATCAGCACAAAAGCAGCAGTCTAAAGTCAGTTCCTGGCAAGTCCCTCCAGCAGCATCCTATGACCATTTCAGTAGTCCATTAGTGTCTCAAAAATGTGGGGGAAGACCCCCTGTATTCATTGTGTGCAGTCTCCACAAAAGGGGGAGAAGGGGTTCCTACCAGTACTGACCAGTTCCAATAGTGTCCTCTTTCTCCTCCAGCACAGGCTCCAGACATCAGTTGGGGGTAAACAAGCCCTTTGTTTGAGGCCAGGGCAAAGCCTTTACAAATGCAGCTGTGTCCCGCCTCTCCCTCTCCCAGCCCAGGAAGACCATTCAATTTGCAGATGCACCTCTGTGACACCTCCACCTTCCCTGTGTACAGGCAGTCTGAAAAGTGTACACAAAGTCCAGCTGTCACTCTGCCCCAGATATGAATTGGAGTCAAGCTGCCAAACACCAGAGACATAAGCAGAGCTAAATGCCCCCTTTCTAAAAGTGGCATTTCTATAATGGTAATAAAAAATCCACCAAATAAGCAGCATTTTTCACCATCATTACCACCATACCAAACATGCCTATGCAACCTCTCATAGATCAGACAATACCACCTAGACATAAGGTGGGGCATTTCCAGTGCAATCCTATGAGCAAGGCAGCACTCGCATCAGTGAGAAACCATATAGGCTTTTTGTCGCTACCAGGACAGGCCACACAACCAGGCACATGTCCTGCCTTTTCCATACATAGCTCCCTGCCGATAGGGCTAGCTAGGGCCTACCTTAGGGGTGACATATGTATTAAAAGGGGAGTTCCAGGCCAAGCAAGTACATTTAAATGCCAAGTCCCTGTGGCAGTAAGCTGTGCACGCAGGCCCTACGGTAGCATGCCTGAGACAGGTTTGAAAGGCTACTTCTGTGGATGGCGCAAGCTGCGCTGCAGGCCTACTAGTAGCATTTAATTTACAGGTCCTGGGTATAGGGATACCACTGTACAAGGGACCTACAGGTAGATTAAATGTGCCAATTAGGTGTAAGCTAATCATATCAAATTTAGAAGGGAGACCACATGCACTTTAGCACTGGTCAGCAGTGATAAAGTGCTCAGAGTCTTAGAGCCAACAAAAAGAGTTCAGTAAAAATAGGAGGAGGAAGGCAAAATGTTTGGGGATGACCCTGTAAAAAGGGTAAGGTCCAAAACCCACCCTATAGGTTGAGCCATTTGCTCGCTGCTATATAAACCCAAGGCGTTGCACGACCCCTGCAGTTCTTTGCAAAAGGGCTGAGGCATCCATATCGGCCCAAGATTAAAGTCTTCCAAAATAAAACATTTTGCATGAACAAGAGTCAAATTGAAAATGACTTCTATCAGATGTTCAAGATGAGTATTTGGGAGTCCTGGTGGTCTGTAGCACAAAATGCTTGAAAAGACATTACCTTTCTAGGTTTTTACAGCAAAACCCAAGAGTTCAGGGCAACCAAATTCATTGAGTTCACATCTTGAGAGCTTCCACCTTTCATTGTAAATGACTCTTACTCCTCCCCTCTTCTTGTTAGTGTGTGGTTTGTGGAAAACTTTGAATCCAGTAGGGCAAGATGTAACCAATTCTACCACTGAATCAGGGGTCGTCCAGGTTTCTGTTATGAACAGGACATTCCAATCCCCTGATCCTGGAAGTAAGTAAATCTACTCCATATGTTTTACTGCTTACTGATATGGAGTAGTTGCTTTCTTGATTAGTAGAGTGTAGAGTACTTGGCGTGAATAAACTCCCTCATACCTGGCTAAAACCAGCAGCATGGCTGGCGCTGTGCACGATAGGTGCACGGACGAGCACAGACAGGCTTAACTGTGGCGGGTCATCGGCGTGGTCACCCCAACCTCCAGCTAATAAAGCCTTCCTGATCGAAAGACTAGACTCGCACCCAAGATGGAGGTCAAAAATGTTGCTCTCTGACCAGCGCACACGTAAAACACAGTGAAACAGTTTCAACTCTTTAAGTGGTAAGTAATTAGTTTTAAGTTTGTCAGTGTATATTACTTACTCTTCCAGTTGAATTCTCAGTTTTGTGAAGGGTAGTGTTGCATTCTTTTTGGTGAAGCGTTTTTGCTTGAAAATGCAGGTGTTTTTTCTGCTTTTTTTATTGTAATAATGTAATTAGTTATAGTGAGATGTTGGTTGAATTGTTACAGCTATAAGTTCATTAGTTACTTTTTCTGTATTTCAAATTTGTTTTGACAGTTTGTTCCTTATTTGGAGAATGCTAATTAAGGTTTATGTTTAGTGTTATGTATGCATGTGTTGAAAGATTACTTTTTTTAAATGTATATAATTCTAAATAATATTTTAGTAGCTAATGTTTTCTGTATTTTTTCCATTTTATTACTTTATATTATTTTTATGTTTAATCTGTTATATATTTTTTTTTTGGGTTGTGAGTGGGTAAGTTTCACAATTAATTTCAAATGTTTTATTTTTAGTGTATATGTGAATAATTATTTTTTAAAACATTGGGTTAGTGGTTTGTAAATTCATAGGCAGTTACATTAAAATTGAAATGATTAAATAATATGTTTTAAAAATATTTTTGCATTGTTTTCATAGCCGATATTGTTGATTTGGAAATTGGAATGATTATACTGGGGTTATCAATATTGTGGTGTTTGATTTTATGGTTGCTTTTGCATCAATATATTTGTTCATTTTTTTTTAAATATATGGTGACAGTATTTGGGTGAATGGTATTTTTGTGCAATAGTCTGGTTTCTCGATAGTGTGGCTGATGATACTGTGGCATGGCCCAATAAGAGTCAGGCAGTAAAACTTCCCTTATTTCTACTATGCTTTAGGTTTGATAGCTTTATAGCGCTCTAATAAAGATGTTAACGTACTTCATTGTCTTCATATTCATTTAAAGGATTCTTCTTCAGGGCAACAATTTAAAATAGCCACCTGTGCTAAATGGCGTCTGTGCCCAGGTTTTATCACCAGAATTTATTATCAGCACAGTATCACTAAAGAGCTATATATAACATAAGTATTCGTAAAGCACACATAACCTGTAGGTATCTAGGCGCTGAATAACAGACATTTATTGCTACCTAACTCAATGGTATTCATTTTTATTAAACTCAGAATTTTGGAGGAAAGGCTGAGTGGACCCACCAGGGCTTGAACCTCTGACCAGGAGGTTGAACACACGGTCCTACAGTGGATACATTTAACCGCTAAGCCACCGGACCCAGCTATGTATGTCGTTCCGTATTAATAATACCAGAAAACAGAAGAATATCTTGTTTGTGATAGGTGCATGTTCATGTACAGAACCTCTGTAGTTTTTCATTTTTTCACAAACAGGGAAATTAAGGACACTTGTCAACAGTTCAGGGCCAAATGCTTCAGCAGAGTAAGAGCACATGATCTGTGTCCACTCGCAGGGAGGACCAAAATGGCATTCGCTAGTGGCAAATCTGCAGGGTTTTCGAAACCTAAGCACAAATTGTTCCCCAAAGTAGTGCGCCTATGGCAGCTTCCAATGGTGCATTAGAAGAATCGAGGCGCAGATTTTACAGACATATTCGGCATTTTACCAGGATGTGACCCCTATGGCTATGCAAAAACTCTGTTGGACTATTTCTCAAAGTGGGTTCAGTTATTTGCTGTGGATAAGTCCACCTTCTTGAAAGTTCTTAAACAATTGAGACGGGAAAGTTTCTCCAGGACCATGCTTTGTAATAATTGAGTTAATTCCACTTTTGAAGAAAGGCCAGTCCACATTTTTGTTTTCCTCCCATCCCAAATGTCTTTGATGGCAGACAGGGCTGTCAGACCATGATCTTAATTTAACTGCATCTCGTGACAAGGACGAAATGAAAGCAGCAGTGCTAAACGTCCTGTGCATTTTCACACAAACATTTCAACGGGGATGTTTCGCTTTCTTCATACGCGGCAGCATTATTCCAGCGCAGCAACACTCAAATGTGCCCAGTAGAAAACTGAGTGCTGCAGGTGCAGAGCTGCTGTCGGGCCTTCATGGGAAAGCGTCCCTCAGCCCTTTCAGCCCCAGAAAGTAGTCCCCTGTCGAAAGAAATCTGTTCCAAATAATTAACGAAAACACTGGAATTGATTTAAAAATTGTCTGCCTTCATGCCTTGGAAAACGCTTACCTCTCACTCTTTCCTTTGTAATGTTCACCATAGAAAAACGAGTAAGACACTGGTGGGATCCTAAACAGTTTTTTTTAACTTAAGCCACCCCAGTGGGGGTATCAGAGTGTGCAAACACCCACTCAGTATTAACTCGATGGTGGATCAAAAACATTTTGCAAAGCAATTTTCCACAATTTTCAGGGTGTGACAAATGCAGTGTGGTCACTTGTTACACGGCTCAGAGACCTTGCAGGGGGTCTACGCTCACCTCAGACGGGACACGCCCTGGACCGCAAGTGTGTTGGGCCTAAATCCACATCATCGATCTGCTGCTCTTTTGGGGATATTTCACCTCTCGGTTTTGCCAGGATCTAGCCCCATGTCAGGAGGTTTGACATCAACCAGTGCACTTTTTTTATACATGCAGATATCATTCTTCTTTGATCTGTATGACATTATCATAATGGGAAAAACATAAACTCACAGAAATTAAAGCGATGTTTATTAAAAAGGCACACCCACTTTCATACCATTAGGACCATGGTTCTTTTCTGGGATACGCCATTACTTTAAACCAGTGTTTAATTTGTAAATAAAAAGGTGCCGGTGCCCACAGCTCTCCTCTTACACGTGGCTGCTGCAATTAAATGTGCGTACACGGAATACTAAGGCAGCGTAAACCTGAAGCATCTCGGTCCTTTTTAATCAATTTACAGCCACTTTCTGCCCCTTCAGGTCACTCTGGCAGCTTTCTGCTTTCTCTCTTTGTGACGATCTTTGGTTTTGCTCTTCCTCCGTCTTTCTCATATGTGTCTTTTGCTCGCAGAAAATGCTTGAGGCATAAAAATAAGCGCCGGCCCTCAAAAATAAGTGCCGGTGCTCCGCACCGGAAACAACAAGCAAAAATTAAGCACTGATTTAAACTGTGGCAAGTTTCATGTCCTGTGTTTGTGCTCTAGTCAGTTGATGTTTTAAAGCGCCGAGGAACACACATATCATTGTGCTAAAATACCATTATTCACCACAAAAGTACTGGCTGCCTATGATACGCAGGTGCTGGCACACTATAAGGAAGAGTGGTTTAACTAAGAGAGCCTGCCTTATTTCAAGACAAAAGCCCTCGCCCACCCAGTGGCTGGCATGCTTCATCATCAGGCCCCTCCTGGCACTGCTCCAATAGAATGAGGTGTAAGCCACTACTCACCAGTTGGTTGGGGAGCTTGTAGGGTAATAGATGGTGGATGGTTTGCTATGCCACCTGTCTGCTTTGTCCGTGGGTGGGGGAGAAAGGTGGAGGGGAAGAGAAAAGTATATGTAGGGTAAAACTGCCTAATGGGAAGTTCCCTTTGGAAAATCTTATTGTTGAGTTGCCCCATGCTGGTGATGGACCATAGGGTCCTGTTGGATATTGCGATATAAGTTGCTTGTGATAATGATTTGCATCGACTTTGTCCCTTCATTGAATCTGCAGTACTGAGTATTTCTCTCACACCTTTGAAAATGATATCAAAGAAAGCAGTTTCCTACATATTGATTATAACACAATTTAAGTTGGTAATAACCCTATGGACCCCAGAAGGACGACATTTTGATTCAGCTATGTCAGGATTAGAACCTGCAGCTCAGATACAGACCTGAGCATCAAGCAATCCATACATTGAGTCATCCTCTCAGGTTATGCAACCAAACTTAACACAGTCACAAATGAGAGCTATTGAGGATTCTTTTACTTTCAACTACGGCAAGACAAATTGCAAGTTTCCAATAAAATAATGGCAGCACTGCTGAAAAGGTTTGTTACTGTCCACGTCTGTCTGCTGGCAGAGAATTGCTGGCACTCATCCTTTTAATCTAGAGCAGAACTGCTGGGAGACGTTGGTACATTCAGGCAAAGGAATAGATGCCTTAAATGTCCTTCTAAAGTACAACATCCTGGGTGAGAAGTGATAGCTCTCTAAGGTGAAAATCATAGCCACCATTGTGAGAAGTGTTGGCATTGTCTAATAAATGTATCTCAGCCCTGCTCAGAAGATTGGATCCAGTCTGTAAGAAATCGCTTTCATTGGAAATGTTGCCATTGTTCAAAAAGGGGTATATTAGCCTTAAGAAGTGTTGGTAATTTCTGTAAGAAGCACAGTAGCTCTGCTCAGAAATTATGTTACTTCCCATGATAATTATATAGGAATTCTTAGAAGTGTTAGTACCATCCCATTAAAGGCCTACCAGCCATGTAGATCCCTTTATCAAAAATATCAAATTGTCCAATGCCAACTGACTAAAAAACGTTGATATTGTTTAATGCATATAAGCCAACACTATTGAGAAGTTTTGCTACTGTTCATAAAAAGTATGGCTGGCCTGCTGAAAAATGCTGGACCAGACCCATAGCCACTGAGAAGGATCAGTAACTTCTGCACTCATCACTGACATCTGCCATGGTTTGCAGGTTTAGAGTTTGCATGCAGGCACATCTAACAAAGTTCTCCATTCGTACTAGGTAGGAAAATCTTGCAGCATTAAATTGGATAATAATTACATCATAGTTTCCAATCAGTGCTCACATGATGCTGAAATGATGGATTGCTGATTTACGTTTCACCTATTTTTCCTATGAGCAACACAATGAGGCGCAAGAGAATATATTTTCTATTACCTGTGGTAGTAGAACACCTTCAACCAGTGTACAGTTATACCACAAAAAAGAGGTCCCCCAGTCACACCCACCATGCATGAGAAAGAGATATAGAATGAGAAAGAAAGGAAAGAGCAGGAGGCTGGACCCAAACTGTAGAAATTACACCCACTGCCAGAAGGTCATGTTTGAGGCTTTGAACCATGGATAGCTGGGTTTCTTCATTAGCTCTGGTCAAAGAAGATAGAGATGGAGCTAATACATCCACACAAGGCCATTGTCCTTCAATCTGCTCACCAATTAGCTCATGCTCACGCTGTCTTTCTGTCCCTCTGCAAATGGTCCACAGGAACTCCGCTGCAGGAACTAGTAAGGACCTCTGCTGAGTTACCTTGCTATATGGATAAGAAGCACGTTTGTATGTGTTTATCTGTGTGTCCACTCCTTGTCTCCTTGCTGTACCTATGCATACGCCTCTGTCTGCAAATTGCATTATAACTGGTTGGTTTTAAAACCCATAGTTTTCAAAGGATCGTTTGGTGAACTTCTCTAAAATATGCCAAATTTTCTACACATTTGCAGCATTTCTTTGTAAGGTGGATTGCCAAATATGGGTAAAACTGTCTTAAAGGTCTGTGCAGTTTCGACAATGCCCTTACCTACTGTTCATTCAAAGACATAATTTGCCACTAATTGTGTCACAAAATCCTTGATGCAGAATATAAAGTGCATTGGTAAAACTATTCTTAAATATCCCAGAAAATTCTCAGGAGGAATCACCACAACCCATTCACATTATTTTCCAGACTATCATGGACGAACAATTCATTGTACTAAGACACCATGACTCTCTGCAAAATAACTGGCTGCCTATAATATGTAGGTCCTGGCACACTAAAAGGAAGAGTGGTTTAACTAACAGAACCTTCCTTATTTAAAGACGAAAGCCCTTATCCTCCCAGTGGGTTGCGCACTTCATCATCAGGACCCTCCTGGCTCCTCTTCAGTAGAATGAGGTGCAAGCCACTATTTATCAATTGATTGGTGTTAGAAATGGGGTCTTTGGTTGGCAGTCACGTTACCCTCTGTCCAAGCAAGGGCCCTCACTCTAGTCAGGGTAAGTCACACACAATCCAAATTATCCTGTGCGCACCTTCTGGTAGCTTGACTCGGAGCCGTCAGGCTTAACTTAGAAGGCAATGTGTATAGTATTTGTGAAATAAATCATGAAATAACACAGTAGAACACCACAAAAATACACCACACAGTGTTCAGAAAAAATATGATATTTATCTGTTAAGATGCAGGTCAAAACGATCAAGATTAAATAGGTATTGAGATATCACTGTAAAAATGATATACAGTGTCTTTAGTCTTTTTAAAAAGCAAGAAGGGACTCTTGCAAGCACAAAGCACCTGGTTTGCGTTCAAATTCTCTGTAAGGTACCGCAGAGGAGGAGATGCGTGGAAAATGGGGAGGTGTGCGTTGATTTGTCTGGTGCACACAGATGATGCGTCGTTGAGTTTTCACGCAGGGCAGGCTTTGCGTCAATTTCCGGCACGTAGACTGGGATCCACTTCGGGTTGCGGGGCTTTTGGACACCCCCGGGACAATGTGTTGAAATCTGTTGCTTGCAGGATGAAGTCACAGGGGCTGCGTCGATCCGGTGGGCGATGCGTGGAAATTTCTACCGCACTGCAGGCGCTGCATCGATTCCTCTCAGGAAGTTGGGCGCCTCAGCTTTGCATCAATCCAGTGGGCCGTATGTTGAATTTCTGGTCGCAACGCTGCGTTGATCTTCTCCTTGCGAAGTTGGGCTGCGTCGTTCCGGTTCGGTATGTGGTGATATTTCACCGCAATGCAGGCTTTGCGTTGTTTCTTGCAGGCTGTCTGTTGATTTCTCACCGCACAAGGAGTTCTTTGCAGAGATGAAGTCTTTTTGGTTCTGAAACTTCAAGGAACAAGAGGCAAGCTCCATCTAAGCCCATGGAGAGCACTTCTCAGCACATCCAGAGAGCAGCAAGGCAGCAGGGCAACAGCAAGGCAGCAATCCTTTTCAGAAAAGCAGTCCGGGTTAGTCCTTTGGGCAGACATGCAGTACTTCTTGGCAGGTTGCAGGTTCTGGTTCAGGGTTTCATCTCCAGGAAGTGTCTGAGTTGGTAGGGGCAGAGGCCCTGTTTAAATACCCAACTGTGCATTTGAAGTGGGGGAGACTTCAAAGAGTGGCTTAGAAGTGGACAAGGTCCCCTTTCATTTCCATCCTGTCTTCCAGGGTCCCAGTAGGGGGTGTGGCAGTCCTTTGTGTGAGGGCAGGCTACTGTCATTTGACATGTAAGTGTCAGGCCCTCCACCCTCCCAGCCAAGGAAGACCCATTCAATATGCAGATGTATGCAAGTGTGACTGAGCATCCTGTGTTTGGGGTTGTGTGAGTGAATGCACAAGGGAGATGTCAACTAAACCTAGCCAGACGTGGATTGTACGGTGCAGAAGGATTTAAGTGCAGGGAAATGCTCACTTTCTAAAAGTGGCATTTCTAAAATAGTAATATTAAATCCAACTTCACCAGTCAGCAGGATTTTGTATTACTATTCTGGCCATACTAAATATGACCCTGTTACTCCTTTCAGATCAGAAGCTACCACTCAACCAGTATGAGGGTAGCCCTAATGTTAGCCTATGAAAGGAGCAGGCCTCACAGCAGTGTAAAATTAATTTAGGAGTTTTACACTACCAGGACATGTAAACTACACAGGTATATGTCCTGCCTTTTGTCTACACAGCACCCCTGCCTTAGGGGTTACCTACGGCCCACTTTAGGGGTGACTTATAAGTGGAAAAAGGGGAGTTTTAGATTTGGCAAGTACTTTTAAACGCCAAGTCGAATTGCCAGTGAAACTGCACACACAGGCCTTGTAATGGCAGGCCTGAGACATGGTTAAGGGGCTACTTAAGTGGGTGTCACAATCAGTGCCGCAGGCCCACTAGTAGCATTTAATCTAAAGGCCCGGGGCACATATAGTGCACTTTACTAGGAGCTTGTAAGTAAAGTAAATAAGGCAATTGGGTATGATCCAGTGTCACCATGTTTTAAGGGAGAGAGCATATGCACTTTAGCACTGGTTAGCAGTGGTAAAGTGTGCAGAGTCCTAAAACCAGCAAAAACAGTGTCCAAAAAGTGGACGGAGACAGGCAAAAAGTTAGGGGTGACCACCTTAAGGCTGTCTAACATGTGTCCCCCCAGCTGAAAGTTGGGAGAGCTACCCAACCTCCTGGGAGCTCTCATCGCTAAGGAATCTGGAGACACCATCAGCGTTGGCGTGGTCAATCCCCGGGCGATGCTCCACCGTAAAGTCCATCCCCTGTAGCGAAATGGACCACCTCAAGAGTTTAGGATTCTTGCCCCTCATCTGCGTGAGCCATCTGAGGGGCCTGTGGTCTGTCTGAACCCGGAAGTGAGTCCCAAACATGTATGGTCTCATCTTCTTCAGTGCCCAGACCACAGCAAATGCTTCTCTCTCAATAGCACTCCACCTCTGTTCCCGTGGTAATAGTCTTCTGCTAATAAAGACTACTGGTTGGTCTAGGCCCTCCTCATTTAGTTGTGCTAGAACAGCCCCTATGCCAATGCCCTGAAGCGTCTGTCTGTACAATAAATTCCTGGGAGTAGTCAGGGGCCTTGAGCACGGGGCCATGCACATGGCTTCCGTCAGGGAGTCAAAGGCTTTCTGACAAGCCTCTGTCCAATTCACCAACCTAGGTTGCTTTTTGGAAGTAAGTTCTGTCAAGGGTGACACAATGGCTCCATAGCCCTTGACAAATCTACAGTAATAACCAGTGAGGCCCAAGAAGGCTCTCACCTTTGTTTGTGTTCTAGGTGGTTGCCAGGCCTTGATAGTTTCAATCTTGGCCTGGAGGGGCTGCACCTTGCCACCACCTACTAGGTATCCCAAGTACACCACGGAACCCTGTCCAATCGGGCACTTACTGGCCTTGATGGTCAGGCCTGCCTGTTGCAGGGCCTGAAGCACCTCCTTGAGGTGGAACAGGTGTTCCTCCCGGCTAGAACTATAGATGGCAATGTAGTCTAGGTAGGCTGCGCAGAAGGCATCCTTGCCAGGTAGGACCCCGTTCACCAACCGTTAGAACGTAGCGGGGGCATTTTTCAATCCAAAGGGCATTACTCTGAACTGAACGAGTGAAAGTGGATCTCTCTTGAGCCCCTTTAGTCAAAGTGATCTACCAGTTCCCTGACGTGAGGTCAAAGGTACTAAGGAACTTGGCAGTGCTGAGCCTGTTTACGAGCTCATCAGCTCTGGGGATGGAGTGAGCATCTGTCTTTGTGACAGAGTTGAGACCCCGGTAGTCCATGCAGAACCTAGGTTCTGACATGGCACCGGGAGCAGCTGCCTTGGGAACCAACACCACTGGGCTGGACCAGGGACTGCTGGACTTCTCTATCACCCCAAGAGCCAGCATCTTGGAAACTTCATCCTTGATACTGGACCTCACTTTATCTGACACCCTGTAAATTGTATTCTTTACAGGTGCATTGTCTCCTGTGTCAATGTCATGGACACACAAGTGTGTGAGTCCAGGAGTGAGGGAGAACAGGGAAGAGAACTGCTCCAACACCTCATAGTAGTCTCCCTTCTTATCTAGAGTCAGGGACTCAGAGAGATTGACACCCTCCAATGACCCATCACCTTCTTTGGCAGAGAGAAGGTCGAGGAGAGGCTCACTCTCCTCTTCCATGCCCTCATCTGTCAAAAGGAGTATACTGACCTCAGACCTCTCAAAATGAGGCTTCAGTCTGTTGTGGTGGAGAACCCATTGGGGGTGTCAAGGGGTCTTGAGGTCCACTGGGTAATTAGCCTTCCCCTTTCGCTCCTTGATTTCAAATGAGCCAGTCCAGTGCTCCTGGAGAGCTCTAGGCTCTACTGGCTCCTTCACCCACACTTTTTCGCCAGGTGAGAATTCAACCAGAGTGCCCTTCCGGTCATACCACTCCTTCATCACCTCTTGACTGGCCTCGAGGTTGCTCTTGGCCTTCTTCCAGAATCACTGTGTCTGGTTGCGGAGGGCCTGCATGTAACTGACCACATCCTGGGGTGGTTTCTTGGGAGCTTTCTCCCATCCCTCTTTTACTATGCTTAGTGGTCCCCTGTCAGGGTGACTATAGAGAAGTGCAAAGGGGCTGAACCCCACCCCTTTCTGGGGCACCTCCCTAAAAGCAAAGAGGAGGCATGGCAAGAGGACGTCCCATTTACACCTCATGGCCTCAGGTAGGCCAGTGATCATGCCTTTTAGGGTCTTGTTGAATCTCTGAACAAGCCCATTGGATTGAGGATGGTAAGGGGTGGTAAACCGGTAGGTTACCCCACACTCATCCCACATGGACTTCATGTACGCTGATATGAAGTTTGTGCCTTTGTCCGACACAACCTCCTTTGGGAACCCCACACGGGTAAATATTCCCATCAGAGCTCTTGTCTCGACCGGTACAGTCACTGTCCTTAGAGGGATTGCCTCTGGATAGCAGGTGGCATGGTCCACCAAAATCAGGATAAACCTGTCGTCCAAGGCGGTTTTGAGGTCCAAGGGCCCAATGACATCAATGCACACCCATTCAAAGTGGGGGCCAACGACGGGGAGTAGGATCAGGGGGGCCTTAAGCCTTTTCCCTGTCTTCCCACTAGCCTGGCAGGTGGGGCAGGCCCTACAGAAGTTATCTGAGGCTACCCGCATTCTAGGCCAATGGAAGTGGGTGACAAGCCTGTCAAAGGTCTTGTCTTGGCCCAAATGTCCTGCCAAGGGGATGTCGTGAGCCAGGCCCAGTAGAAAGTCCAGTAACACTGGGGAACCACCAGCACACGTGCTGCCCCAGGGGCTGGTACCTTAGGCTCACTGTATAGGAGATCATTCTCCCAATATGTGTGGTGATCACCAGAGGCTTCACCTGCTGCTTAGAGTGAGGCCTGTTGCCTCAGACCCTCAAGAGTGGGGCACTCCTTCTGCGCTTTGCAGAATTCCTAACTGGTTGGCCCACCCTCTACCTTTCAGCCAGCAAGTTGAGGGAGGTTACCCAGGTCGGCAATATCCTCCCCAGTTGGCTCAGGGGCCTCCTCCTCTGGGACCCCGTCAACCACTGTGGGAATATCTGGGGCGGGTTTCCCGCGCCACATGCCCTTCCTCTGGGCAGCTGTCTGGGCCATTGTTCCAGGCTCCAGACGCTCTTGACTCCCTTCCCGGGCAGCCATAGGCCTTGTGGTCATGCAGGTAAACCTAACATCTCCAGGTGGGATCTGAGCTCTACCTCTTCCCAGGCAGTAGGCTCAAGATCATTGCCTAACAGACAATCTACGACATGGCAGGACTCACAGCTACCTTTAGAGTACCAGAGACCCCCCCCACACAAAGGGAACCAGAGACACCAGTAGGTGACTCTCGCGATTGTCAGCGACTATGACCTGGTGGAATGTATTAGGGATGATTTGCTCTGCTGACACCAGATGACCCTTGACGGTAGTCATACTGGCTCCTGTGTCACGTAGAGCCTCTACCCTTTGCCCATGAATGGTGACCCACTGCCTATACTTGGAAGTATTGGCAGGCATGTGGGCTTTTTGCACCGTTTCCCTATCTCCCAGGGATACAAGTGACACCTCTATCTGCTCCCCAAAGCTAACTGGGAATGTCTTCCCCTCACCAAGCGCTACACTAGCCAACCCGGGTGTCTGCCCTCCAGTGGGGGGCTGTGCCCTCTTGGGACAATGGGAGTCGCCCTTACAGTGTCCCTGCTTGAAGCACTCTAAGCATTTGTTGATAAATTTCCCTTGCTTTTAATCAAAATATCCTGGCTTTTTCTCAAAGGCAGGGTGGGACTGGGCACTACCACCCTCCTGGGAATTGTTTTGGGGACCTTTGGAGTACTCCTTCTGTTTAAGTTCCCCCTCCCCCTTTTTCTGTTGGGAACCCTGACCACCTTTGTGGGTGTCCCCCCAGGTACCTTTTTGAACACTCTGGTGTTAACCCAGAGGTCTGCCTCCTCAGCAAGCTTCCTAGGATGAGTCAGCTTACTGTCTACTTAGTGCTGGCGCAATTCTGTAAAACAAATACTGAGCTTATGCTCTCTCAGAATCAAATCATATAATCCTGTGTAATCATTTACTTTGCTGCCCTGCACCCATCCATTCAGTGCCTTTTTGGAGAAATCAAAACAGTCTACACAAGTTTGTGTGGAGAGTTTGGTGCTGTCCCTGAACCTCTGACGGTATCTCTTAAGAGTCAGCCCAAACTTGGCAAGTAAAGCGGCTTTCATGGGTGCATATACATTTTGATCTTTTGGATCTAGTGTAAGAAGTGTGTCCCTCCTCACTACTGGTACATAAAACCAAAAGGCCGCCCCCCCATTGCTCTTCAGAGACCCCATAAGCCCTTAGTGCAACTTCATAAGCAGCCAACCACTTATCAATGTCATCTCCCACCACATAACTTGGCACTACACTTTTGGGTATACGAGCCTTTCTTTCCCCAGCAGGTCCTACACGTATGCTGCCACCATCACTGCTGGGCTCAGACTGCTTTGCCTTTAAATCCAGCTCCTTGAGATTCAGTTCATGACCCAACAAAAGTTTATTTTCAGCCAAGGCTTTCTCAGCTGATGCCTCCGCTCCCTCAGCTTCAATTTTTAACTTTACCATTTGCAATTGAAATTCTCTCTTCTCCCTCCTTTCCTCTGCGGCCAGGCCATGGCTAGAGACACTGCTCCCTGGTTTGGCAGGGGGCACAGTTACAGGGGTATCCCCCCCTACTGGCTAGAAATCCTCTGAGGGGCCACCCTCTGGACTCTCTTCCTCAACATCCTCATCAGAATGGGCTTCTGCCCAGGCCCTCAGCGCCATTTGGAATTCCTCCTTTCTGGAGGAACCTTGGGTAGGTACTCCCATATCCTTGCAGAACCCCTTCAGCTGTTTAACAGTATATGTCTCCAGTATGGCTAGGTCAAAATCTTCATCTCCTGCTTGAGATCCAGCCAGAGACATGTTGAATGAGGATTTTAGTTAATAATGTCAGGCAGAAAACGAAATTGCAGAAAAAAGATTAAAAAAATCAAGTTGACCTTCAACTGTGGGTAGGTAGTGAACACTTAGCTATTGTATGTCACTGCACAAATACAAGTCCTATCCTCACCACTGCTAACCAATGTTAGAAATGGGGTCTTTGGTTGGCAGTCAGGTTACCCCCTTTCCAAGCAAAGACCCTCACTCTAGTCAGGGTAAGTCAAACACAATCCAAACTATCCTGCGACCACCCTCTGGTAGCTTGGCACTGAGCAGTCAGGCTTAACTTAGAAGGCAATCTGTAAAGTATTTGTGCAATAAGTCATGAAATAACACAGTAGAACACCACAAAATACACCACACAGTGTTTAGAAAAATATATAATATTTATCTGGTAAGAAGCAGGTAAAAATGATCAAGATTCAATAAGTATACGTTGAGATATCACTGTAAAAATTATATAAAGTGTCTTTAGTCTTTTTAAAAAGCAACAAGTGTCTCTTGCAAGCACAAAGTACCTGGTTTGTGTTCAAGTTCTCCACAAGGGACCGCAGAGGAGGAGATGCGTGGAAAACGGGGAGGTGTGCGTCGATTTTTCCAGTGCACACAGACGATGCGTTATTGAGTTTTCACGCAGGGCAGGCTTTGCATCAACTCCCAGCACATAGACTGGGATCCTCTTCCAGTGGGGGGGGTTTCGGATGCCCCGGGGATGATGTGTTGAAATCCAGCACTTGCAGGAGGAAGTCACAGGGGCTTCATCGATCCAGTGGGCGATGCGTGGAAATTTCTACCTCACGGCAGGCGCTGCGTCTATTCCTCTCAGGAAGTCAGGCGGCGTTGTTCTGGCTCAGCCTTGCGTCGATCCAGTGGGCCGTGCATCGAATTTCCGGTGGTAATGCTGGCGCTGAGTCCATCTTCTCCTTGCGAAGTCGGGCTGTATCATTCCGGTTCGGCGTGTGGTGATTTTTCACCGCGATTACGGCTGTGTGTTGTTTCTTGCAGGCTGCGGGTCGATTTCTCACCGCACAAGGAGTTCTTTGCAGATATAAAGTCTTTTTGGTCCTGAGACTTCAAGGAACAGGAGGCAAGCTCTATCCAAGCCCATAGAGAGCACTTCTCAGTGCAGCCAGAGAGCAGCAAGGCAGCAGGGTAACAGCAAGGCAGCAGTACTTCTCAGAAAAGCAGTCCAGGTGAGTCCTTTGCGCAGGCAGGCAGTTCTTCTTGGCAGGTTGCAGGTTCTGGTTCAGGGTTTGTTCTCCAGGAATTGTCTGAGTTGTTAGGGGCAGAGGCCCTGTTTAAATACCCAAATGTGCCTTTGAAGTGGGGGAAACTTCAAAGAGTGTCTTAGAAGTGCACAGGGTCCCCTTTCAGTTCCATCCTGTCTGCCCGGGGTCTCTGTTGGGGGTGTGGCAGTCCTTTCTGTGAGGGCAGGTTACTGTCCTTTGACATGTAAGTGTCAGGCCCTCCACCCTCCCAGCCCAGGAAACCCATTCAATATGCAGATGTATGCAAGTGGGACTGAGCATCCTCTGTTTGGGGTTGTGTGAGTGACTGCACAAGAGAGCTGTCAACTAAACCTAGCCAGGTGTGGATTGTAAGGCACAGAAGGATTTAAGTGCAGAGAAATGCTCACTTTATAAAAGTGGCATTTCTAAAATAGTAATATTAAATCCAACTTCACCAGTCAGCAGGAGTTTGTATTACCATTCTGGCCATACTAAATGTGACCTTGTTACTCCTTTCAGATCAGAAGCTACCACTCAAACAGTAGATGACAGTAGCCCTAATGTTAGCGTATGAAAGGAACAGGCCTCACAGCAGTGTAAAATGAATTTAGGTATTTTACACTACCAGGACATGCAAACTACACAGGTACAGGTCCTGCCATAGTGGTTACCTAGGGCCCACTTTAGTGGTGACTTATATGTTGAAAAATTGGAGTTTTAGGCTTGGCAAGTACTTTTAAATGCCAAGTCGAAGTGGCAGTGAACCTGCACACACAGGCCTTGCAATGGTAGGCCTGAGACAAGGTTAAGGGACTACTTAAGTGGCTGGCACAATCAGTGCTGCAGGCCCACTAGTAGCATTTAATCTACAGGCCCTGGGCACATATAGTGCACTTTACTAGGGACTAATAAGTAAATTAAATAAGCCAATTAGGTATGACCCAGTGTCACCATGTTTTAAGGGAGAGAGCATATGCACTTTAGCACTGGTTAGCAGTGGTAAAGTGCGCACAGTCCTAACACCATCAAAAACAGTGTCCAAAAGTGGAGGGGGACAGGCAAAACGTTAGGAGTGACCACCCTAAGGCTGTCAGGTCTAACAATTGGGGAGCTTATGGTGAAATAAATGGTAGATGGTTTGCTATGCCACCTGTCTGGTCTGTCTGGGTGTGAAGGAGAAACACAGAGAGGAATAGAAAAGTGTATGTAGGATAAAACTGCATACTGGGTAGTTCCCATCAGAAAGCCTTACTGTTAAGTGGCACACCATGGTGGTGATGGACCATACAGTCCTGTTGGACATTGAGGATATGTTTCTTGTGATAATGATTTGGATTGAGTTTGTCCCTTCATTGAATCTGCGCTACTGGTGGTCTAGTACTTGGAGTGCAAAGTTGAGTATCTTTTCACAAACATCATGAAATGGTCTTTGATCGCACCTCTTTGTAATAATCATGTGTTATGGGTGAATAAGTAGGTTTGTGCAAAAATTGGGTAACATCTATTTTGCGTTAGAAATTCTTTGGTCTCTGTTATACTTTTATTCAACTCTTCTAAACATTTTTTTTAAATGGTAAAATTAATTGTGGCCCTTATGTTTTTTATCCAAGATCTGAATTTGGATGTTCAGTTCATCTGAAATCCTCTCAGTTCATCCAAGGTCTCAACTTTGGATGTTTCTGATGGGACCTCAACAAGGTACTCCCTTCCTGACTCATTTTGTACCAACACCTTTTTTAAACGAGACCAAGCAAGAGGAAAAAGAAGGCAAAATCAACAAACCAGTTGGAGCCCGCCATCTTCTCCATGCCAGACACAGAGCCACACCTAGAATCAACAACCATCAACCAGCCAGAGCAACTGATCATGAATTTGAGCAATTACCAACTATCTGATGAAGAGAAGAGAGAACTCAGCAAAGACATAGGATTTTTCTCATGTATGTGGGAGACCCATTCAAGATGAGATTTGGACTAGCAGATTTTTTCAGAAAGATTTGTCTCAAGTGCATTTTTGCTAGCCAAAGCTGTGTGGAGAGAAGTGAAGTAAATACTGATCTAAAAAACAAACCCACTTTCTTTCAGCATACCCCCTAAAGTTATGAGAGCTGTTAATGATCCCCTTCCCTAGCTTAAAATGTATCAGAAACCAAGCTATGCTAACTTGAGCTGTGTTTACACTGTCTTCCATCTTGAAATTATGTGGTAGTACACCATGTGATGACTAGTACTTTTGTTTCTCTCTTCTGAATAAAGAATTGTGAGCTTTGAACTAAAAGACAACGGGCATTCCAAGGAGATTCTCACCACACTGTACATAACTGTCTCAGACTATTATTTATACAATGTGTTGGTTATTGTTGTTAATTAAACTGTGAGAGCATTTGTATTCAATGTGTTAGAAATGGGGTATTTGGTTGACAGTCAGGTTGCCCCCTGTTCATCAAGGACCCTCACTCTAGTCGGGGCAAAAGAGAATCACCCTCAGATAACCTCTGCTTACCCCCTTAGTACCTTGGCACGGGCAGTAGGCTTAACTTTAGAGAGTTAGGTGTAAAGTATTTGTACCAACACACACAGTAACTTAATGAAAACACTACAAAATGACACAACACAGGTTTAGAAAAATAGAAAATATTTATCTAAACAAAACAAGACCAAAACGACAACAATCCACAAAAAACAAGTCAGGTTATCAATTAAAAAGCAAAAAGAGTCTTCATGTAGTTTTAAACACACACTAACACTGTTGGCGTGAAAATGTACCTTGGGTGCATCAAAAATAACCCCGCACGGACGAGTGTGCGTCAAAAAGGGCTTGCGATGTGTCGATGTCACTCAGGAGCGAGACCTTGCGTTATTTCTCCTTTCGTTGGGTCGGGCGCGTTGTTTCTTCTCTCCGCAGGAGAGCGATGCGTCGATCCGGTCAGCACTCTCAGGTCTGGGCAGGCCTTGCGTTGTTTTTACACACCCAGCGGTACTTGCATCGGAAATCCAGCCGCAAGATGATTCAAAAACCAAGCTGCGCGGGTTTTGATCTCCGAGTCTCCATCAGCGATGCTGCGTGTCATTTCTCCAGCTTCGTGCGTCGATTCTTCGGTCGTGTTTACGGCGAGCGTCGATTTTCAGCCGCAGATCGGAGTTGCGGCGATCTTTCCCCCGCACAGCGCTCTGTGCGTGGATTTCTCTCTCTTGGGCTGCCAGCTTCTCCGTTCAGGGTCCCAGGAACTGGATGGGCACCACAGGGCAGAGTAGGAGTCTCTCCAGAGACTCAAGGTGCTGGCAGAGAGAAGTCTTTGCTGTCCCTGAGACTTCAAACAACAGGAGGCAAGCTCTAAATCAAGCCCTTGGAGATCTTCACAAGATGGAAGGCACACAAAGTCCAGTCTTTGCTCTCTTACTCTGGCAGAAGCAGCAACTGCAGGATAGCAGGCACAGTCACAGGCAGGGCAACTCTTCTTCCTCAGCTCTTCAGCTCTTCTCCAGGCAGAGGTTCCTCTTGGTTTCCAGAAGTGTTCTAAAGTCTATGGTTTTGGGTGCCCTTCTTATACCCAATTTCTCATTTGAAGTAGGCCTACTTCAAAGCAAAGTCTCTCTTGAATGTGAAATCCTGCCTTGCCCAGGCCAGGCACCAGACAATCACCAGGGGGTTGGAGACTGCATTGTGTGAGGGCAGGCACAGCCCTTTCAGGTGTAAGTGACCACTCCTCTCCTCCCTCCTAGCACAGATGGCTCATCAGGAAATGCAGACCTCACCCCAGCTCCTTTTGTGTCGCTGTCTAGTGTGAGGTGCAACCAGCCCAACTGTCAAACTGACCCAGACAGGGAATCCACAAACAGGCAAAGTCACAGAAATGGTATAAGCAAGAAAATGCTCACTTTCTAAAAGTGGCATTTTCAAACACACAATCTTAAAATCAACTTTACTAAAAGATGTATCTTTCAATTGTGAGCTCAGAGACCCCAAACTCCACATGTCCATCCGCTCCCAAAGAGAATCTACACTTTAATCAGATTTAAAGGTAGCTCCCATGTTAACTTATGAGAGGGACAGGCCTTGCAACAGTGAAAAACGAATTTAGCAATATTTCACTGTCAGGACATATAAAACACATTACTATGGGGGTTATTCTAACTTTGGAGGAGTGTTAATCCGTCCCAAAAGTGACGGTAAAGTGACGGATATACCACCAGCCGTATTACGAGTTCCATAGGATATAATGGACTCGTAATACGGCTGGTGGTAAATCCGTCACTTTTCCGTCACTTTTGGGACGGATTAACACCTCCTCCAAAGTTAGAATAACCCCCTATATGTCCTACCTTAACCATACACTGCACCCTGTCCTTGGAGCTACCTAGGGCCTACCTTAGGGGTGTCTGACATGTAAGAAAAGGGAAGGTTTAGGCCTGCCAAGTGGGTACACTTGCCAAGTCGAATTTACAGTACAAACTGCACACACAGACACTGCAGTTGCATGCCTGAGACATGATTACAGAGCTACTTATGTGGGTGGCACAACCAGTTCTGCAGGCCCACTATTAGCATTTGATTTACAGGCCCTGGCACCGCTAGTGCACTTTACTAGGGACTTACTAGTAAATCAAATATGCCAATCATGGATAAGCCAATTGCAATACAATTTACACAGAGAGCATATGCACTTTAGCACTAGTTAGCAGTAGTAAAGTGCTCAGAGTTCAAAAGCCAACGGCAACAGGTCAGAAAAAATAGGAGGCAGGAGGCAAAAAGATTGGGGATGACCCTGCATAAGCAAAAAAGTCCAACGCAATGTAATAGTATTATGAGAGAATCTGCAAATGTATTCTGTAGTGAAATGTTTCTTCATGCTTGTTCCTCATTGGTGCAGATCCTGAGAACCATGTATTTCTTTAGCAATATATGAAAACCTTTATCTGAAGTCCTATAAAAGGAGGTGCTATATCTCTGTAAACAAAACTCAATTCCCCACCAAGGTGAAACTATGCTGGATTCTATATTACACTTTCGTGAGTTCTCTGTACTTATGATCTGTATTCTTTATTGCTATCTATGCTAATGAAATATTTCATGTATTTTGTTGAATAATTCTTTATATAAACTCCTTAAAATCTCGATCTGTGTCTGTCATTCTTTCAGAGAATGTTACAGTCCTAATTCTTAACTTGATCTTACATAAGAGAGAGATAGGGAGAGAGACAGGTCCAATCAGGGAGCACCAAATTCGTATAGGGACTACCCATCTCCCAGTCCGGCTTGTTGGTGTGCAGTTGCTAACATTATGAGAAACAGGTAAGCATGCTGACAAACTATATAACTTTGAACAAACCATTACTAAAGATGTAAAGGCACAATACAAGAGTCATCACCTTCCCTTCTTCAATCTATTGAACCAAGTGTTACATATAATACAACAGTTAGGGCAAATACTAGCTGATAAGGATGCCGCAATGGTTCCGCTACAGACTGAAGGCTATAGGAGAGTTTGCCTAAAGCAACTTTCCAACTCCACTTTCTATCAACCTTTGCAGAGAGACCCTACGACAGAAGATTCAACAGGTGACAGAAAAGGCATTAAACAGGGCTGAATCACCAAACATGAAAAATATTTCCTATACAGAGAAAACACATTTGCCCCATACTTGTATACATACCTAAAATCCATAAGAATATTGTTCAACCTCCTGAGAGACCAATAGTGTCTGGAATTGAACCTATTATAGAACCACTATCAAAATGTGTTCATGTTTTTCTTCACCCTTTGGTTCCAAAATTGCCTTATCTTAATGACAGCAAATCAATGTTAAATCATCTTCAAGACTTTAGCTTCCATTTGGAGACCAATATTTTGATGGACATAGATCTTGAATCCTCATATACATGCATACCACAACAGGAGGCCCTTACAGTGGTACATTCTCCTGCGAGAAGTGCCAGTCTCATATAGAACACACCTCCATTTCATTGTGGCATGTGCAGGGATCGTTTTAACTGAAAAGTTTTTTTGTCAGTTTGAAGATCAATTATATCTCCAAATATCTGGAACTTCCATGGGCAGTGTTTATAAACGCATCACTTTCAGGTGAGTCATATCTTTTCATCCATCCACACATCACACATTACAACATGTAAGTGATTCATGAGCAACATTCTAGCCATAATGGAAGGAGATACACACAGAATTTCAGATTTTTACAGTAGATAAATGATCCGGTCCCTCAACTAAGATATGCAGCTCAGTTTAATAAGGAAAGTTTACTTTTTCTAGATCTCTTAATTTCGAGTAAGGATGGCCATTTATCCACTGAGGTCTATAGAAACCCAATAGACAGGGACTGCTTATTGAGATATGATAGCTATTATCCCAAAGCATTGGAAAATAACCTCCCAATAGGACAGTTCCTCTGTATGTGCAGGAACTGCTCAGATAAAACGACCTACACTAAACATTCTGAAATACTACATATAAAATTACAACAAAGGTCTTTTGCTGAACATATCATTTGCAAAGCTAACAAAAGTGCTAGAAACAACAATAGAAAAGCATTATTGAAATCCAATGCAAACTCTTCTATGGATAGACTAGTATGCATCAGTTCTTTTATAGCTATTCAAATATTTTTAGATGTCTGATTAACAAATTAGCTTATTCTGAACATATGTAAAAACAACTTTGAGAACCACCTATTTGCCTTCAAGCGAAGCACACATTTGAAAGACCAATTAGTGCATACACGACCTTGAAAGACTATGATTCCTGTACAAACAGAACTTTGAGGTCTCCTGAAAGTATTTGGACTCCATCCATGTGGATCATGCTCAGTGCACCATCTCACAACAACTACGATAGTCCTTGACTTGGACCTTAACACTCCATGAGAGTTGAGAAGGATCACATATTGCAATAGTGAAAGTGTCATCTATGGGATCACTTGTCCATGTTCACTTCTCTACATTGGTATGACTACTAGAAAAGTGCAGATTTGCATTTACAAACATTGAAGCAATATACGATGCAAAGCATTACCATGACGACCAATCATTTTCTGAGCATGAATCTCTGAAAATGAACTGACATGGGTGATAATCGATAAGCCTGATTTGAGAGGTGTCAGACTATTTAGACACACTCATTGTTATTTCAGAACAGAAGTGGGCTTAACGCCTTCACACAGACCTGGATAGGCTGAATGATGATATACCCTGAATGGCCTTCTCCCAGATCAAGTAATAGATTGGCTTACAATTATGAATAGCAGCAATTTCATTCTCATTTGGGACATACTTCTTGCCATTGTCTGAGGTCATTGTGTCCATGCATTTGGAGTTATTTAATTTCCACTAGTGATTAATTCACCGTCATCGATGATACCTTAATTACAAGGTTTCATTTTGTTCACTACTTATTGACAATGTATACACATTCACATGATCATCATTTCACCCATTCATGTTTCCAACTAGTCCTCTAAGTGAGATATCACCCTGGTGTTATGGTAGTGCTCTCATGAGTTATGACCATACTATGGTCACTGGATCATACTTTGTGACACAATATTATATTTGTAAGAACAGAGGGGGGTTGAGTTGATACATTAGAACGTATTTTGACACTATAAGATTACGTTCACTAAACAACACGGAGACTGTTGAAAGCCCTTGAGGAATCGGAGACTCCACTTCCAAGCACCCTCATGGTACTTTATGCACTTATACCGCCCGTGCCACATCAGCCAATTCATTAACACATGATTGCTATATGTACTGATGTTGTCATTCAAATGTTCTTCTTACAAACCTACAGCTTACCAGACCAAACTGAGGCGAATACCCGACATCTTTCAAAAACATCAGATGCGGGTAGTACTGTATATACTAAAGTACTGACCGTCATAGTTCTAGCGGAGGGGGCAACTTTAGTCCTGATGAATACCACTGACACCTTTTGAGAGGACTGTATAGGCAAAAACATTTTGACCTCCACTTGTAGGTAAAATTATTCCCCATTTTTCTTTTACTCACTGAGGGATTCAAAAAAAGTTCTACACTCCACCCAGAAGGCTGTTTTAAATAACATACACTTTTCTCTTCCTCTCTGCGTTTCTAGCCTCACACCTGGACAGACCAAAAAGGTGGCAGAACAAAGCATCTACCATTTATTTCCCGCATAAGCAGCCCAATGGCTGGGTGTTACCTTGCACCCCATTCCATTGAAGAGGTGCGGGGGCCCGATGATGACCCATGCCACCCACTGGGTGGGTGATGGCTTTCTCCCTGAAACAAGCAAGGTAGTATGTCAGACCTACATATGGTAGGCATCCAGCTCTTTTGTGCTGTATTGTAGTTATGAGGAGGTTGCACTGACTGCCTTGATTCCTCCTATCCCTTTTGTGTGATATGCTAAACTATCATGGCCTAAATACTGAGAACAAAAATATTATGGAGGTAACTGCATGCAGGAAAGTATCTGTTCATTATTTTACTCCACATCTACACACCTTGAAGCTATATATATATAGTCAGGGTGCATATATGCATAGGCAAGTTAAATAAATATATACTTAACTTTTTATACCTTCCTTGACAATAGTTTGCCTGTCAATATTTAGGCCATGATATTTATGCACCACAATATTTAAAACTCAATATCCGGGTAGAATAACCAGACCCAGAAACATTCTGTCAAGTTGTTATCATTTTCTTTGATCCACCCTGCTTCTTAGTGTTTTATTTATACAAATTGCAACTATTCCTGTTGGTAGGACGATTACAATAATGAAAAGTTTCCAAGAGTTGTGAAGTTTTTAAAACCTCTCCATAGTAAACCAGGTAAAGGCACATTCCAGAAGGAGTACCCTGATTCCATCCACCCTAGTCCTTCCTTTATATTTTTGTTGTTGATGGGGGGCCATGCCCCGCCCCCGAAAAATGTGTAATTGGCTACGGGCCTAGTGGTACTCTCAGCAGTGGAGCAAGGCCGATAGTGTTGAATGTCACTGAGAAATTCAAGAGGGTGAGGGCCCTACACTGCTTTCATTCAGGGCCAGCTTTAGGGTGGTGCGAGCGGAGCAGCCGCACCAGGTGCTGACCTAAATTGGGGGGGGGCGGGCCTCTGGCCTCGGGGGGCGCTGAGTTTAGTAATAACTTAGAAACTTGCGATTCAAAAGCACCTGCTGAAAAAAGTTCCATGTGCGCCCAGCCTTCAGGAAGCAATGAAAATGTAAAGATACTTCTTGTGATTAATGTTCCTGCTAGGGAGAGAGATGGGAGTTTTGTCTAGCGGCAGCTTTGACTCACCATAAAGTAGCATAGAGGGTCAATGTGCCTGCTGCAAAAAACAGAATGATATTTTGCGTAGATACCGGAGTGGATTAGTAAAGCCAGCCTTCACAAGCATTTAAAACAAATGAATGTATGTGAAAGGGGGCACATGGAGGGATGAGGGGCACATTTGCCGGGTGGTAGTGAGAGACTCCGAGGAGGTGGTCATGGGATGGGGGGGCATAAAAGAGTGTTGCACAGGGTGCCGCAAGTGCTAAAACCATCCTTGCCTCCATCCATCTATCTCCAACTTAAGATCTTTCCAGAGAGTACTTGCTGCCAAGAGTCTACTGTGGTCAGGTCTCGCCTGTCCTGTTCTAGAATTAACAGTGGTATGTAAGACATATTTTGCTGGGTGCAGCTGACTGTTGTCTCAGTTAAAATTAGAAAACTTTGCTGGTTCTGTCAAGGTTTCTTCAGCAAATTGCAGGAAACTCCTTCGAGTTTTGAAACCATCTCCTCTTCGTCCATATGGCTAGTTTGTCATCACTTTGATCTTTGCCTAAGGTGAATCAGCTCTAACTCGTCTTCTATTTTTATTTTCTGTAACCCACCCATGTTGTAGTCACCCAGTAATTTACATTATGCAACAACGGAGGTGTGCCACACTTATGGAAATGTTAGAACTCTGATTATACTGTAGTAAACAGCAATACAAGATGTTACAAACAATCTACAGAGTAAAGCAGGTAAACAGGCCGGAGACACGGATTGGATGTAGATCCTGTGACGAAGGTTACAATGAGGCATAGAGCCGCGGGCACTGATGGGAAATAAGGAAGCACTGAGATAAATCACTGGCAGTCTGGAGCGGCTGGAATGGCTCGCGAGTGTGTTGAGGGACTGAGATCCTAACCAATCGTGAAGTCAATAACTGGGATGAATGTTCCTGCACTGGGAGCAGGAAAGTGACTTTAAAACCTGCGACTGCAAGTTTGATCAAGGTAAGTGTGAAATATGCTTTCTGAAGAAACAGTTTTGACACGGGTTTTTGGGTTGGACTGCTCGGAATTTTAAAACTGATTGGAGAAGAGAAAAGGCACCGTGAACCTATTGTGCAATGTAGTGATTCAAGTGCCATTTTTTTTATTTTACTGAAAACCTGAAATGAACCATCACATCTTGTACACACAATTAAGAAGACAAATTAATTGCTCCATGGATTGTTGGCTCAGAGAGTGGGAGCAGGGAGGTGGGTCGAGGAGCACAGTTAGTAATAAAAGTAATAAGGATACTTTATAGAATGGACTTCCCAAAAATATCATTTGTATTGATCCAACAGGGTAATGCATCACAGGTTAATTCGATGCAATGAACTCCAAGAGCTTGAACAGTGCCTGAGAGGAAGGCACAAGGGAGACCCCACAAACCAGTGCCCTTCAGCTCTCATCCCCTTCCCTCGGCCTGCTCTGCTCACCTCCCCAACATAGTCAGTGCCCTCCCCCCCCCCCCACTTCATTGCACTGCCCCACCAAGTTGCATACCTCCTCCTGCACTCTTAGCCCTGCTTCCATTCCAACAAAATATTACATAATCTGTGTCTTTTTTAGAATGAATGATGGTATAAAAGACATCCCTTAAATAGTTTTATGTTCAGACACATTTGTTACTGTTCAGATCTTGGCTGTCTCTGAGCAGATCCGTAGCACTTACCCAAAAGTAAATTAATGAAATCATTAGGGGCATGCCTGTGAGCTGCACTTTGTTTGGCATTATACGCAGAACCTATTCTCTAGAATAATTTGATGAATTTAGAAGCAGTTCCTGGGGCGTTGATTTTACACATTTCATTTTAAATCAATCTTACGATTGTTTGTGTGTTGTTTGTGTTGACAGGGCAAACTTTAAACTGTGCACCACTTCGCAGAGGTTGTGAGAGCTGCCAAGGAGATGGAGTCTGGAAACATGTCTTACAATGATTCAAAACTAGGATCTAATGGGACACAACCTGGCCACCAGGAGGCACTTTCGCCAAGGATACATTTGCTGCTGCTCTTCATAGATCTGGTAATCTGTGTGTTCGGATTGGTCGGGAATGGGGTTGTGATCTGGTTCCTCACCTTCAAAATGAAAAGGAATTCTTGCAGAGTCTACATACTCAACCTCGCTGTGGCAGACTTCACCTTTGTCGTTGGTTCTTTGGTTAACTTGATACATTTTATTTGTACCGCATACGATGTTACTATATCAGACACAGACAGCGATAACCTCCTCCGGGTCACCAGGCTAATGTACAACTTTGGGTTCAACACTAGCTGTTTCATTCTGGCAGCCATCAGTGTGGAGAGATGTCTAGCTGTCCTCTTCACAGTAGAGTATCAAATCAACAGACCCAAGCACCTCTCTGGCATCATATCTGTTCTTCTCTGGATACTGTCCTGTCTGGTCACTGGGCTGGAATATTTTTTTTGCAGGAAAGTAATGCAGGTCCAAGCCCCAGGGAATGAAAGATGCACTCCTGCCCGTCTATTCACCTCTGCATTGTACCTGCTGTTGACCCTCCTCTTCATCACATCCAGCCTCGTCCTACTGGTTGAGATCCGAAAGACCTCCAAGCAGTGCCATCCGCTGAGGCTTTATGTCGTCATCCTCAGCACCGTCCTGATCTTCTTCCTGTCGGTCGTACCTGCAAGACTTCTACATCACCTGGTATATTTTGGAGTTCTCCAGTCACATTCCTTCTCTGTGTATAGATTCTATGTAGAGGTCACCTGCAACTCCATCCACTGCAGCAGCAATCCTTACATTTACTTCCTTGTGGGAACCTGGAGGAAGAGGGGGTTAAGAGGCTCCATCAAGCAGGCACTGGAGAGGGTCTTCAAGGCGGATCGGGAAACATCAGGAAGTAAAGAGGAGATGCGTGGCTCAGATACAGCTGGGACGCAAGGCTGACCAAATGGTTGGCCAAATTTCTTTAATCTCGCAGCAACAGTTTATTGAGAAAACTATTTAAAATGTAATTGAAAAGAATGTTCTGCTGTGCCTAGAGGAATTATAAAAATCCCTCTCCACCTTCAGAGACCTACACAACATTCAGTGACAAGATTGCACATGGTCAGGCTTACTGGATAATAGTTTAAACACAATTTTTCCCCAAATTATGTCCAACTAAAAACTGCTCCCAAGGGGGCGGATGACTATATTAAAAATAATATGAAGAACTCTACCATGGTTAATCACCAATAAAGGCCTAGTTAGTCAATCACAATATTTCTACAGACAGTACTTTAATATACCGGCCCAGTGAATAACTATCCAGTAAATTTGTTGCACATTGGTCAGGGTGCTTTGGGTTTATTTTGTTGGGAAGTACTTCTAACAGCAGTAATGTCAGTGGCATTTCAGCATCCCTCAATTGGTTTGTTGCACCTCACTCTTTGTTGTCCTGTCTTTCTTCATTACTTTAAATATGTTATTCTATTTGTAATAATTGCTGTCCTTTGAATACCACATATTCCACTCCTGTTATTGCTTACTGTTCTTGCTGTCTGTAAGGCAGTTCATTAATTTAGAGCACCCAGCCCATCAACATTTGTGACGGCTCCACTTCTGTGCAAAGCCAGCATGTGAACTATATTGGCCCTGCACGGAAACCCCTGGACAACTGAAAGAAAAACTCTAAAATGTCAGAGACATTTGTAATATAGGGCAATGGAAATGTGTGCTAAAAATATACCTCTTGTTTGGGGGTGCGTTTCCAGACTCCACATTTGTGTGGGCATTTCCACTACGCCAGGCCGATATGGCGGACACCGTGCCATGGACATTTCCAAGCACTGGCAACAAAAAGTACTGTCCCGCGGGTCCCAGCATTGATGCGCACTTCTTTTTAGGTAAATGTGCACTTGTGATCAGGTAAAAAGCAGTCCCTCAAGAGTGCATGAGAGCCATTGGCTGATCCGTTCTTACATGCTGCACTGTGAGGAGACCTATTGTGAATGACATTGGAATAGACCAATGGTTGAAGAGAGATGACCCAACGCTCCCTCTTTGTATGTGTTTTTTAAAATGTATTATCTTGTTATTACATGAGGCCAGAGAAACAGCTAAAGTTGTATACAGGCCAGACCTTAAAATTACACAAGTAGATAATTATGGCTATGCCGAGATTAACTTTCTAATGGGATCAATTCTGCGCGGAATGATAATTATGGGTTACAGAAAGCTATGGAATAACTGGGTTAAAAACCACTCAGAGTAATTTTAGTGAGAGTACTTTTTGCATGGATTTAGTATCTAAACAAAGATCACAAGGATTAGGGTCTACTGCTGGTCAGTAAAGTACTGACCGGCAAAATATACATTTCAGAGTGAGCGGCAGGGATGGGCCACTCCAGTTGCCAAATCTAACAAGCGTTTTCTAATGCAGTAGCTTGACATGGGTTGCACTCATTTTAGCTGAACACGGACCTTATTTTGTGGAGTAAAATGTATTTTTGTTGGTGCTATTTATTTCTGGAATGGCAATAGAGGCCAACAATACATGTACTGTTGGCAGAGACGTCTTTACTTTTATGGGTAATTTTACCCTTATCCAGGGGGGTGGAATTTACTGCTGCGAGATAACCTGCCCCTCTAAAACGTCTGGCATTTACCAGTGGCAATAGTTACCAAGGGCTCCAGGCAGGCAGGGGCATTACCAAGATTTTGACAACAAAGCGCCATGTGATCACGTGTAATGAAACTGTGAATTCATTGTTGGAGAACAAGATAATGTTTACTTTTTGTATTAACAAGGGTGGTGGGTAGAGTGAGTACCAAGATGCATTCAGAATAAATGAAATGGCGAATGTTAAAAAAGGAGTATTGTTTTATTTAGTGGTTTATAAGCTGGAATGTAGCAATTTAAGAAGGCGTTAAATGTTATGGGAAGCTCAAAATATGACTCTACTGAAGTAGAATGTTTTTATGATTTGAAGGTAGTTCTTTTTATCCAAATAAGCATTATTATTATAAAAATGCTGCTGTTGTAGTTGTGATGTATTGTACAACAGTACAGTCACTCTTTTGTACATGTAAAGATTTCAGATAGCAGTACACACTCTCACAATCATGCTACAGCCCAGCAGGTGGAGTAATGGCCGCATGTAGGTCGCTTTCAAGGGTGGGGTAGGATCATGCTATAACACGTTTGTTTACATTAGCATACATATTACCCCACACAAGGATGCTATTAGATACATGCTATACTCCCCACAGCTGGGCCTCCTCAGGGCCAGCAGGAGACTGTATACAGAGCACTGTGTTCCCTAATCAAACACACTGTGACGTGGCATAGCATGCATCTGTCAATCACACCCAGCCTTTCATTCACCAACTATTCCCTTAAAAGCTGGCACAAAGACTACATTGATGCTCCTGCACTAGACGAGAAACAGCTTGTATTGCTAATAATTTTACACCTATCTTAGATTGCACTCCATCATTCCTTAAAAGTAGCAAGCGTCATATTTGGATGGTCCACAAGGCTAGTGCTTCATTAAGGACCTTGTATACAGTTGCCTTATGTAACCACCACAGCTGGCTTCAGGATGGAGCCAGAATTCGACATTACAGACAAAATTGAGGTTAGAAGCAGGGCATTTTTGCTACACACAAACATGGGGGCAGATTTATGAGAGGCTTGTGCTGCAGTTGCGTCACCTTTAGTGACACAATGGCGGCACAAACCTATCAGCCATATCTATGATGCCGCACAAAGCCACTTTGCTTCGTTTTGAATGGCCTCATGGATATGGAGTAAGGTAAGGAAGCAAAAATTAGGGAGCCGTTGCAGTGGGTGTTCCCAGTCAACACCCATGGGTTTTGATGCATCCACAGGTTTACAACAGCCTGTAAACTTGGTGATGTGCCAAAACCTTACGCCTCCCCAGGGGAGTCCAAACGAGGAGAAATATCTTTTATTCTCCTCATGTTCTCTTCTTTCTAGAAACAAGCCTTACGATGCAGACACCCTTTCACTGTGATGCAAGGGTGCCTGCATTGGCACTAGGCAGCCAAAATGGTGCAGGCGCAGTGGGATAGGACAGGAATGCGCCGTATTGAATAGATGCAGCACATTCCTGCCCTTTTCTCTTGACGCAGAGCAATGCCGCGAGGTGACTTACTTCACTGCCCTGCACCAAAAGCCCATAAATCTGGGCCATGGTGTCTATTTCTTGTGACAGATGGAAAATGTTGTCATCACAACTTGTCGGAGCAGCAGTGGTGGCCACATTGAAGTCAATTGTAGTTTGTATTAGGGGCTAATATCGATGTAGAAGGCACTGACAGTTCCTTCAAGGAGCTAACATAAAGAGAATCTGGGAAAGATTGTGTGCAGGTCTGAATGTAGAAATACAAAACAAAACACGGGCAAAACATGTCTGCACGTGAAGGCGGAATTTGCAAAAAAACATTTCATGTTAGAGAAGCAAATCTGGAGGGTGGAGGGGGTCTGATTTTATCCAATTCTAGGTATGAATCCCACATTGAAAGAGTTATTGGGTCTATCATCTGAAAGAAATGTCTAAATGCAAGGGGAATACCTCCCAGGAAAGTGCTTCTTGGGTAAATAGATGAAGAAAACACTAATATTAACAGCACTGAGATTGCTAATAACTGAAAACAATGATAGTGCTAGAGAAATGTTTGTGTGCACACCTGTCACCACAGATTTCTTCAGGAAGCTCTGACTAGGTTGGCTTGTTAATTTCATGGAACTGGGTTAGAGCTCAGGTGATGACACAATTTCTAGAAACACATCCTTGGACGTGTACTAATTTGGTAACTAATAATAGCATTCTCTGACGTAAGGGCCTGACCCAGGTATAAAAATAGCTGAAAAAGCACAGTGGCTTCCTACTTAGGATGGAGGGTTGACAGTATTTGAGGCATCGCCCTCTGGTCGATGACTTGACTTATAAAATGAGTACCCAGACAATTGGGTAATTGGAGGTTTTCTGTAAGAATTTAAAATCTTCATTGTACAAGGTAACTTTTCAGTAAAATAAGTCGTTCTTAGGTAGATGAATGGTTGAATAGGTGAGGGCATTAATGGATGGCAAGACACATGTTTGAGATAATGAATATATATCCAAAGAGATTATACCAATCTTACAGACTGAGGCCGCAAACAGTAGCAATAACGGTGTTATAAAAAAGCAATAATATGCCAGTGCAGGGAATGGGCTATTTTGTCAGCATTACTTGCAGGTCATTTTCAAGGTAGGACTGAGCTTTATGCTACAATAGGTGTGTTTACATTATTATGTTCATGATCTCACACAATGATGCTATGAGATACATGTTATAACTACGGCAGAGCCACATCAGAGCCAGTAGGAGACTGCATACAGAGCATTGGCTTCCCTAATCAAACACACTGTGACGTGGCATAGCATGCATCTGTCAATCACACTCAGTTTTTCATTTACCAATTATTGCCTTAAAAACTGGCACAGAGACAACAGTGACGTCCCTACTCTCGATGAGAAACAGCTTGAAATGCTAATATTTTAGATAAGTCTTAGATTACATTCCACTGTCATCAGGTTATTTTAGCATCATTTTATGGGAATGTTATTTTAGCCATAGGCCTGCAGCTTGTGCCCGTTAGCCTAGAAAACAATTTTTTTGTTATTTTAGCAGAAGCTTCATTTGGTGCAGGTGTTTTTCAGTCTTTTATCTGTTGTTTGCCCTGCTTAGAAATTGTTTTAATTTCTTAGCACAACATCTTCATTCTGTGCCTGTGCCTGGCTGTTCATGATAATTTTGTTGGTACAAAGCAGAACTTCACACTCTCTTTTGTTTCATGGAAAAATATGTAGTCTTACGTTAGGTCAGTATTCTCAGAACATCAGGTGTTTTATTATAAAAACACCTCTCTGGCCCCATGCGTCAGAGGGAAATTCCAGCCAGAAATTGCCATTGCATGCTGTTCGCTTAATTGCAGCTGTCTGCTGATACTAGACATGTTTTCCACCTACATGGGAGAAGACTCTCAGTAGACCAACAGCCCTCTTCACTACTACCATATTCAGGTATGGTGAATGGTGTCTTCCAAAGGAGTCCTAAAGGGCAGATTAGGCCTAACACTGCTGTGCTCTAGTATAGAACTTTGGTGGTGTAGGTAGGAATTCCAAAACCTAGCATTGTGATAATATAGTGGGACTTTTCTTATGTTTCACTTTTTTCACTACCCCTCTGCAATCATCATGTTTCATTATCCTAATCATTGCAGTACCTTCTGTTCTATCTAGGATGCAGTTAGTTCAATAAAGTTAACTGAACCAATTTCTGCTTCTGTTTGTCTTTGCATGTGTGAGACAAATGTAACTGGGAGAAAGGGGTAAGATCTGTTCAACCACGATTTCCCAGAGAAATCAGAATGTCATGCGCATGGCTGCCACAAATCACCTCTACTTGTGGGTAATGGTGAGGTAAAGCTAGCTGGCCGGAAGTGTTAGGCCGACAGATGTCACACGGTGTGGGATTGGACTCAGTTCCCCATAATACGGTGGTGATGCCGCCCAAATCCAGCAGTCTCATTGTTATAATGAGAGCCAACACAACCCCACCAATCCTTAAAAGTATCAAATCAGGCTGGTCTTTAAGGCTGGTGCAACATTAAGGCCATTGTAGGCAGTTACCTTATGTGACCACCACAACTGGCTTCACAATGGAGGCTGAATTCAAAATTATGGCCAAACTTGAGGTTAAAAGGAGGGCACTTTTTGCTACATGCAAACATGGTATCTATTTCTTTTAATAGGTGACAAATGTTTCCAGCTCAACCCTGGCCGCAGCAGTTGAGGCCACATTGAACTCATATGTAAATTGTAAAAGGGGGTGTGACGGGGTCCTTTATCCCGAGTCGAGGGGATATTGGAAGAAGGTGACAGACGCGGCACTTAAGGGTGTAGTACGTTTATTTATTTCTTCGTTGAGATTGTAGCACTAGCTTTTCCGCCAAAGTGTTATATTCCAAGTCCAAACTAATATATAAATCCCTTTTCTTTTCAGGGTTCCTTGATGTTCCCGGGACAGCCTGGTCCGGTCCGGAGGGAGAGGTCTTGTTCACCCGGCTCTCATGGCCCCAGGATTTCCCAAAACAAAGAAGGAGAAAGGAACAGGTAAGTGGGGAAATTTATCTATATAGGGTTAATTGGGGTTAGTAAGGAGTGAGAGGGGGGGGTTTGTGTGGAGGTGGAGGAATGTGGGGGGGGTACGTTTCTCTTGTGTCTTCCTTTTGTTGTGCCCTGTTTGTGACTCCCTTACAGTTCTATCCACTGGTCTGGGTACGGTCCTTGTGGGGTTACCCTTCAGTTAACTGTGGTGCTGATTAAATGGGATCCCCTTCCCTACACGACCTCAGCCCTCTCCTCTTAGCCCCTTTAAACCCAGCCAACCACCCAGAACCCCAGTCCCAGCCCCGGTACGCTCGTACCTGACTTGGCCACGCCCCTCCAGGGACGTGGCCGGCTTGTAGGCGATCTCCCGACTTCGTCTCAACAGGGGCGGGAGGCGCCCAAGGGTTTCCGCTCTCTGTCCGCTGTTCCTTCTCTACGGCGGGGTTTTCCTTCTCTCTTGGTGGTCCGCGGCGTTCGTCTCTCCGGCTCTCCCTGACGTCGGCGTCTCTCTCTGGGTTGCGCGACTCTCTCCCTCCGTCGGTCGTCCCTCCTCCTTCTATCTGACGGATGACGTTGGACGTCATCACGTCAGGAATCCCTCGGGTGCCCCCGGGGTATCCTCCGGCGGCCGTTCGCTCCGACCCGGAACCGGCGTCTGGAGGCGCCTGGTTACACATCCCCTCACATGAATGGGGCTGATCGAGCCCCACCAGATCCGGAAACCGGGACAAATAGTCAGCCTGACCCATAAGGTCACCAGGGAGGTGGCAAACCTGGAAGGAGAAAGGTTGGAGTTCCATGAACCATCTCAATATACGATTGTTGGTATTCTTATATCTTGAGAGCCACGTAAGGGGTGCATGGTCCGTATTCAGTAGGAAAGGTCTGCCCAAAAGATAGTATTGGAGACTTTCGATAGCCCACTTAATGGCAAGACATTCCCGCTCTATAATGGGGTATCTTTGCTCCCTGGGAAACAGCTTACGGCTAATAAAGACGACGGGATGGCTCACTCCGTCTTCATCCTTTTGAAAAAGAACGGCCCCTACCCCCACGTCGGAGGCATCCGTTTGGAGATGAAAGGGTTTGTCAAACTCAGGACATTTCAATATCGGTTGAGTGGTGAGACACCTTTGCAAGGTATGATAACTATGAAGTTGAGTCGGGTCTAGTCGTGGGATGTTGTTGGGTTGTCCTTTTCTTAAGAGATTGGTTAGGGGGGCAGCCAAACTGGAATAGTGGGGAATGAACCTTCGATAGTACCCCACTAGACCTAAAAAGGAACTAACTCCCTTCTTCGTGGTGGGAGCATTGGTGTGTAGGATGGCTTCGATTTTATTCTTTTGGGGTCGAAGTATACCGTTGCCAATGTGATAACCCAGGTAGGAGATCTCATTAAAAGCCAGTCGGCTCTTGGCGGGGTTGGCTGTCAGTCCAGCCTTCCTTAAAGCCGAGAAGATGTGGTCTATGTGGACCAGATGGTCTTCCCAGGTCTCACTGAAAATAACGATGTCATCCAGATAGGCCGCCGCGTATCGGGTATGAGGTCGTAATATGGTGTCAATGAAACGTTGGAAGGTGGTGGGGGCGCCATGTAACCCAAAAGGGAGAACCTTAAAGTGATACAATCCTGAGGGGGTAGCGAAAGCCGTCTTTTCCTTGTCTTCGGGACCCAACGGGATCTGCCAATATCCCTTGGTCAAGTCAAGGGTAGACATGTATTTCGCTTTCCCCAACCTTTCTAAGAGCTCGTCTATCCTAGGAAGAGGATAGGTGTCAAATTGTGATATGGAATTGACCCGTCTAAAGTCAATACAGAAACGTATAGACCCATCAGGTTTGGGTACCAAGACCACGGGCGAACACCAGGGGCTTTGGGAAGGTTCTATGATGTCTAGATCTAACATCTTCTCGATTTCGTTTTCTACGAGGGTTTTCCTAGCTTCAGGGATACGATAAGGTTTTAGTCGTACGGTCTTCCCAGGTGGTGTGAGGATTTGATGATGTACCAATCGTGTCCTACCGGGTACCGAGGAGAACACCCGACCGTGTTTATCGAAGAGATTCTTCAATTGTCTATTTTGTTGAATCGAGATCTCTGTATTAATGATAGGAACCTCTCTCTCGCCAGGGGGATCAGTGGGGCACCACCCTATCTCTAGTTCCTTAACGGTATTAACTAGGCAGCCGTGCCTTGGGTCGTTCGGAGGTTCTTCCCATCTTTTTAATAAGTTAACATGGAAGATCTGTGACCTAGGGGGAGTGTCGTTAAGCTGAATTTTATAAGTTACGGGGGTTACTAGTCCTGTTACGGTGTAGGGTCCTTGCCACTTGGCCAACAATTTGTTGTCTGAACTGGGGAGAAGAACTAGCACTCTATCTCCTAGGGAAAAGGACCTTAATTGGGTATTCCGATCATAATTCCTTTTCTGTTTGTCTTGGGCCCTCTCCATGTGTTCCCTTACGCTTTCCCATACTGTATGTAGGTGGGTTTTTAACTCACGGGCGTACTTTAGAATGGTTTTTTCCCCGTCTTCTTCTTCCCACATCTCAGCGGCCATATCTAGTAGGGTCCGTGGTTGTCGCCCAAACAACAGCTCAAACGGGCTATGGCCCGTAGAGGCTTGTTCGTGTGTCCTGATTGCGTATAATACTAAAGGGAGTTTCCTATCCCAGTCCTTACCAGTCTCCGAGATAGTTTTCTTTAGTAGTGTTTTGAGGGTACGGTTATATCTCTCCACCAAACCATCGGTTTGTGGATGATAAACCGACGTCCGTAACTGTTTAATCCCCAATAGCTGACATATTTGTGTCATCAGGTTGGACATAAATTGGGTACCTTGGTCCGTTAGGATTTCTCGAGGAAACCCAATTCGGGAAAAGAACCCTATCATGGCGTGAGCAACACTTTTGGTGTTAATACTAGAGAGGGGAATAGCCTCAGGGTATCTCGTGGCGTAATCTACTAATACCAATATATAACGATAGCCTCTCGACGAGGGCAGAAGAGGGCCAACGAGGTCCATCCCTATTCTGGAGAAGGGGACATCAATGATGGGGAGGGGTTGTAAAGGGGCCTTTCTCCGTGAGCCTGGGTCAATCAATTGGCATTTTGGACATTGTTGACAGAATTTCCTAATCTGGGAAAATACCCCCGGCCAGTAAAACTTCCTCAACAAATACTCCTCTGTTTTCTCCCTCCCATAGTGTCCACCCCCGGGCTGGCTGTGTGCTAAGTGTAGAACTTGTTGTCTATAAGGTTCTGGAACTATCAACTGTTTCTTTTCGTCTTGGTCTTTGTAAGTGACTCGGTATAATAGGTCCTTAACTATGGTGAACGAGGGACCCTTATCCTGGGGGTTCCGTGGGCGTGCACTTTTCCATGCATGAATTAAACTGGGGTCTTCTCTTTGCGAAGTCCGGAAGCTGGGAAGAGCAGTGAGGGCGAGGACCTTTGTAATTACCCTGGTCCTGCTGGAGGGGTCTTGGGTATAGGTTTTCTTAATTATTCTTTTCTCCTTCCGGGTGAGTTTAGGTCGTACCCTCGGAGGTGATAGAGGCATATTGGAGAAAGGAGCGTCCTTCCACCAGTTGTTGGTTTCTTCGAGCTGTCTAAGGCTGTCTAGGAGTTGCGGGAACTCCGAAAAGTCAGTTCCTATAATCGCTTCTTCAACCAGTTGCTCTACTAAACCCACTCTTATGGGTATTTCTTTTCCTCCCCAGGTGAGGGTTGTCCAGATTAGGGGATATTCTCTGGTTTCCCCATGGATGCAACAGATTGATACCGTGAATTCCGAAGTGTAGTAATGTGCGTTGAACAACCCGGCCCTGACCACAGATTGGCTGCACCCTGAATCGATGAGGGCCACTGTGCTTTTCCCATTGATAATCAGTCTCTTTTTATAAGGGGTGTCTCTTCTCCCTGAGTAAAAGACTCTTCCCCTTGTGACCCCTATTTCCATGGGTTCTGGTTTTTCTGTCTTCAGGGGGCAACCTCGAGCTATGTGGCCCCATTCCCCGCAACTAAAACACTGAGGTTGTTGTATATAGGGCCTATCTAGTCCCCGGGATTTCGCTATGTCCTCATTGATTCTTCGTCCCGCTGTCGAGGATGTTCCCGAACCCAGACGCAGGGGACTAGGTGTTGATCGGGGGGGGGGTTACTTTGAATTCAAGGGAGCGATGAAAGGCACAGGCCAACTCGATGGTAGTATTGGTATCCGGGTTTGGATGTTGTTTGATCCAGTTGCGTGTAGACGGAGGCAGAGCATCCAAGTATTGCTCTAAGAGCACGATCTCAATAATGTCTTCCCGATTTGTCCCTATGGGACCCAACCATTTGAGACCCAGATCTTTGATCCTAAAATATAGGGCCCGGGGATTTTCATTGTTTCCCCACTTCGCTTTTCTAAACCGGATGCGATAATGTTCAGAATCAAAACCCACCCGTTATAGGGGGTTATTCCACCGGGGTTTACCGCTTGATAGGCGGCTTGAAGAGTCCCCGTCAATAAGGGGGCGATATATTGGCCCCATCGCTCCTGAGGCCAAGTAGCGGAAGTAGCAACTCGTTCAAAATTGGTGAAAAAGGCATCGGGGTCTTCACCTTCTTGATATCGTTGTAAGACCGAACTGGGCACATTCGGGTGTACGCGAGTAGCAGCGATGGTATCTGTGAGATTCTTAATGGCGGTTTCATGAACCAACTGGTTGTTGGCCATTATGGTGGCCTGACTCTTAAGGGCATTTTGTAGTGCCTCTCTTTCCAATTTGGCCTCTTTTTGTTGCTCTTCCCACACTAATTGTAGGTGTCTTTGTCCGGAGGCCAACTGTTGCATCATATCGGATATGGTACACTTCTCCTCCATGGTTGGGAAGTCTCTGTCACCTATTCCAAAATCCCACTTCTGACACCACTGTGACGGGGTCCTTTATCCCGAGTCGAGGGGATATTGGAAGAAGGTGACAGACGCGGCACTTAAGGGTGTAGTACGTTTATTTATTTCTTCGTTGAGATTGTAGCACTAGCTTTTCCGCCAAAGTGTTATATTCCAAGTCCAAACTAATATATAAATCCCTTTTCTTTTCAGGGTTCCTTGATGTTCCCGGGACAGCCTGGTCCGGTCCGGAGGGAGAGGTCTCGTTCACCCGGCTCTCATGGCCCCAGGATTTCCCAAAACAAAGAAGGAGAAAGGAACAGGTAAGTGGGGAAATTTATCTATATAGGGTTAATTGGGGTTAGTAAGGAGTGAGAGGGGGGGGGTTTGTGTGGAGGTGGAGGAATGTGGGGGGGGTACGTTTCTCTTGTGTCTTCCTTTTGTTGTGCCCTGTTTGTGACCCCCTTACAGTTCTATCCACTGGTCTGGGTACGGTCCTTGTGGGGTTACCCTTCAGTTAACTGTGGTGCTGATTAAATGGGATCCCCTTCCCTACACGACCTCAGCCCTCTCCTCTTAGCCCCTTTAAACCCAGCCAACCACCCAGAACCCCAGTCCCAGCCCCGGTACGCTCGTACCTGACTTGGCCACGCCCCTCCAGGGACGTGGCCGGCTTGTAGGTGATCTCTCGACTTCGTCTCAACAGGGGCGGGAGGCGCCCAAGGGTTTCCGCTCTCTGTCCGCTGTTCCTTCTCTACGGCGGGGTTTTCCTTCTCTCTTGGTGGTCCGCGGCGTTCGTCTCTCCGGCTCTCCCTGACGTCGGCGTCTCTCTCTGGGTTGCGCGACTCTCTCCCTCCGTCGGTCGTCCCTCCTCCTTCTATCTGACGGATGATGTTGGACGTCATCACGTCAGGAATCCCTCGGGTGCCCCCGGGGTATCCTCCGGCGGCCGTTCGCTCCGACCCGGAACCGGCGTCTGGAGGCGCCCGGTTACAGGGGGTTCATAGCGGTGCAGTGTGCCCCCTTTAGGTACTAACATGAAGAGAATCTGGGAATAGTTGTGTACAAGTCTGAATGTACAGATAAATAACAAAAGCTGTGCAAAATGTGTCCGCAAAGGAAGGGGGTATTTTTCGAATTAACATTTCACATTGGAGATGCAATTCAGATGAGAGGAACTTATCCATCATTAGAAGAATAATTGGGTCTGTTACCTGAATGCTGAATGAAATTTGAAATTACAAGGTGACTAACTCCCCTGAATGTGTTTTCTGAGTAAGCACTTGACCTGCAAAAGGATAAAGAAATCACCAACGTTGATACCCCTCACACTGCTAATGACTGAAACACTAATAGTCCTAGAGAAATGTGTGTGCACACCTGTAAGCACAGATTTTTTCAGGAAGCTTTTACAAGGTTAGCTTGTTATTTTCTGGGAACTGTGTCGAAGCTCAGGTGATGACACCATTTAGAGAAAAAACATCCTTGGATATATACTAATTTGGTAGCTAATAATAGCATTCTCTTATGTAAGGTCCGGACCCAGGTATAAAAATATCTGAAAGAGCATATTGGCTTCCGGCTTTAGTGTGGACAGTTGCCAGCTTTGCATTCCTCTCTGATCCATGACTTGACTTACAAAATTAGTATCCAGTCAATTGGGTAATTTGAGGTTTTCTGTAGGAATTAAAATCTTCATTTTACAAGGTAAATCTTCGGCAAGACAAGTAGTTCGTAGATGAATGGTTGAATGGGTGAGCATCTATGGATGGCAAGAGGAATTTTTGAGACAATTAATGTATTCAGACAGATTGCACCATTCTCAAGGGCGTAGGCGTCATACAGTAGTGTTAAAAGTATTTCAAAAAGCAATAACATGCTAGTGCAGGGATGGGCTGTGTTGTCAAGAAAGTCCATAATATATACGTAAAGAGAGAGAATTAGCGACTTTGATCTCTTGCAAACATTACACCCGGGACCAAATCCTACAGCAGAGTGACTCTTTGCTCTTCAGACCCTTTCTCATGACAAGATACATGAATTTCCCCTTTAATCTACACTTCTGTTCAAAGGCAGACTCATTAGATATTCACTGTTGATGGTATAGAACACTATATAAAATCTGCCACTTACCCACAAAAACTGTATTCATCATAATGTGCGGACTCTCATTTCTGTACTGACTATTCGGAAAAGGCATACTCCAGCAGAAGGCAAGACATAGATATCCAGGCTTGCTAACAGCTGTACCTTTTCAGGCAAAATGGTCAGAACTCGTACTGGCATCTTTGATTTCCAATGCATTAGTAACATTTGGTGAAATTAAACGAGTAAAAAGTACTTCCTTATGCCAAGATTTAGCCTGGAAAAATATTACATCCAGATCTAATATCAAAGTTGCTGAGTCATAAACACGATATGAGGTCACTGGGTACACAACTTATTTAGAGGCGGGCTGTAAGGGACAGCCAACATAAAATGTCAGCTATCCCATTCTCACAATTTGTCCCCTCCCCACCCTTTTCCCGCTGCTCAGCTACACCCAGATTGAAGTAAAGTAATACAACGTAGGACAGCAAGTAAAGTTGCTGCACTGCAATGCGTGAACAGGAGAGAACAAAACAGCGACATATCTACTAAGATGTGGTGCTGCTCTCTTCTCTGCCTGTGCCTGTAAACCTTTGTCTGCCATGCACCAATGCAGACACCTTTGTGCCACAGTGCAAGTGTGTCTGTGTAGTTGAAAGCACAAGTGTTGTGCTGGAAGGGGTCTTTTCCAGTACCAAACACTTGCTTTAAGGCATTTCCCAACTTGCATGTGTGCTGTACAATGAAGCACACATGCAAAGTGGGGAAAATAAAGAGAAATGAAAACATTTCTCCTCATTAGACCTGCTTTGAGGAGGCACAAACTTTTGGCACAAATCCCTGGTATTTGTGGCAAAACCCATAGGTGACCGCACCACCCACTGACTGCCCCCTGACACAAATTAGCATAATGCAACACATTGCAAATCTTTATGTTACTTGGGGTAACATTCAATCAGAAATTGTGATTTGTGTTGGATTCTAAATCCCACCACAACACTTTGCGTCTGGTTTTTATTACAAAAGTAACGCACACTCAATGCAAAGAGTTAGTAAATCTGGGCAGTACAATATTGGGAGATGGCATTTGATAGGCACTTGGTTTAGAACGTCGAGTCCTTCAACATTTGCAATGGCACCACTTCTGTGCAACACTGCCAGGCGAAGCTTATTGTGCTGGCACAGAAATCCCTGACCAACCAGGGCCCTAGAAATGTGTGGTATATATATACCTCTAATTTGGCAATGCATTTCCAGTACCTACATTTATGAACATATTTCCACTGTGTCAGGCAGTTATGATGGATAGTGATATTCTCCATGCCCCTCTCCTTCAATCAATCAAATCAATCAATTGGAGATTTGTAGAGAGAGGCTAATCACCTAAAGGGTCTCAAGGCGCTGTTTGTGGGTGTGCTGCTCAGTCGAAGAGGCAGGTCTTGACGTCTGCAGTCTCCCTGAGTTTGAGAGGTAGCGTGTTCCATATTTGGCTGCTAGGTGGGAGAAGGATTTTCCTCCTGCTGTGCTTTTCCAGATATTGGGGACGCTGCAAAGGCTGGGAAGAATGGAGATATCTGTTATGTACGTAGAAGGCAAGACGGTGGTTGAATTGTGCCGGTTCTGTGTTGTGCAGTGCCTTGAAGATGTGGATCAGGAGTTTGTATGTGATGTGCTTGTTGACTGGGAACCAGTGTAGGTATCTGAGGTGGAAGGAGATGTGACTGGGTCGGGAGATGTCCAGGATGAGTCTGGCTGCTGCATTCTGGATTCTTTGTAGTCTTGATTGAAGTTCCTTGGTGATGCCGGCATAGAGTCCGTTGCCCAGTTTGCTAGTGACGAGCGCGTGGGTGACTGTCTTCCTCGTGTCGGAGGGAATCCACTTGAAAATTTTCAGCAGGATTCGAAGGGTGTGGAAGCATGAAGAAGAGACGGCGTTGACTTGGCAGGTCATGGATAGAGAGGAGTCCAGGATGATGCCCAGGTTGTGTGCATGGTCCATGGGGGTGGGGACATATCCTAAAGTGGTGGGCCACCAGGAATCATTCCAGGCAGAAGGGATGGAGCCGATTACAAGGATCTCTGTCTTGTCCAAGTTGTGTTTGAGGCAGCTGACTCCCAACCAGGCAGCGACTGCACACATCCTGCTACCTTTCTGTTTCCTTTGCAGAGTCCTCGGACAGGGGGAGGATCAGTTTGGTATCGTCGGCGTAGGAGACTATGTTCAGCCCGTTTTGTTTTTGCCAAGTGGGGCCATGTAGATGTTGAAAAGTGTTGGGCTGAGTGAAGATCTTTGGGGCACTCTGCAGCATGTTTCTTTGGGTTCTGATGTGAATGGGGGAGCCTGACACACTGTTTTCTTCCGGTGAGGAAGGACCTGATCCAACCAGTGCTTTATCTCGGATGCTGGCGTCATGTAGTCTGTTGCAGAGGGTGAAGTGGGAGACTGTATCAAACGCAGCAGTGAGGTTGAGGAGGATGAGTGTGGTCATGCCTCCATAGTCATATATGATGCCTATGTTGTCGGTGGCTGCTAAGAGTGCGGTTCCAGTGCTGTGGTTGCTTCTGAATCCGGATTGGGATGGGTCTAGGATCTGGTGTGTCTTGAGGAATTCAGTGAGTTGCTGCTTGACGGCCTTCTCTGTTAACTTGGCTCAGAAAGTGTAGGATGCTGGCCTGGCTTAAAGTGGGTACCTGATGGTACTTACACCTTGTGCCAGGTCCAGTTATCCCCTATTAGTAGATTAGTAGTGTTCTAGCAGCTTAGGCTGATAGAGGTAGCTATAGCAGAGCAGCTTAGGCTGAACTAGGAGACATGAAAAGCTCCTACTATACCACTTATATCAAATAGCACTATATCATTAGAATCACAATACTCAGAGTTACTAAAAATAAAGGTACTTTATTTTAGTGACAATGTGCCACAAATATCTCAGAGGATATACTCCCTTTGGAGGGAAGTAAAATACACAAAATATACACACAAACCAAAATCAGGTAAGTAAACAGTTAGAAAAGTAGTGCAAACACTGTAGAATACAATAGGATGCAATAGGTCTAGGGGCAACACAAACCATATACTCTAAAAGTGGAATGCGAACCACGAATGGACCCTAGGGCTAGTGTAGTGTGTAGAGGGTCGCTGGGAGTGTAAGAAAACACTAAGGGTGTCCAAGATACCCCACCCCAAGACCCTGAAAAGTAGGAGTAAAGTTACCTTACTTCCCCAGAAACACACTAAAGTTGTGATAATAGATTCTGCAAAGACAACTGACTGCAAAGCACTGAAGACGGACTCCTGGACCTGAGGTCCTGTAAAGGAAGGGGACCAAGTCCAAGAGTCATGAAAGTGTCCAGGGGGGGCAGGAGCCCACTAAACCCCGGATGAAGGTGCAAAAGGGCTGCCTCCGGGTGGAAGAAGTTGAAGATTCTGCAACAACGGAAGATGCCAGGAACTTCTCCTTTGCACAGAAGATGTCCCACAGCGTGCTGGAGGATGCAGAGTTGTTTCCACGCAGAAAGACCACAAATAAGCCTTGCTAGCTGCAAAGGTCGCAGTTGAAGATAATGGGTGCTGCCCGGGCCCAGGAAGGACCAGGAAGTCGCCCCTTGGAGGAGGAGACAGAAGGGGCACTCAGCAGTACGGAGAGCCCATGCAGAAGCAGGCAGCACCCGTAGAAGCACTTGAACAGGCATTCAAGAAATCTGAGAATGGCGGTCGTCTCGACACTACAAAGGAGAGTTCCACGAAGCTGGTGGTCAACTCAGCAAGTTGAGCAATGCAGGACAGAGTGCTGGGGACCTGGGCTATGCTGTGCACGAAGGATTCCTCGCAGAATTGCACAGAAGCCCTAGCAGCTGCAGATCACGCAGTACACAGGATTACTGTCTGGCGTGGGGAGCCAAGGACTTACCTCCACCAAATTTGGACAGAAGGACCACTGGACTGTCAGGGTCACTTGGATCCAGCTCCTCTGTTCCAGGGACCACGCTCGTCAAAATGAGAAGGGACCCAGAGGACTGGTGATGCAGAAGTTTGGTTCCTGCATTAGCAGGGGGAAGATTCCGTCGACCCACAGGAGATTTCTTCCCAGTGCAGGGTGAAGGCAGACCACCCTCAGAGCATGCACCACCAGGAAACAGTCGAGAAAGCCAGCAGGATTATGCGCTATAATGTTGCTGGTAGTCGTCTTGCTACTTTGTTGTGGTTTTGCAGGTGTCCTGGACCAGTCAGCGGTCGATCCTTGGAGGAAGTTGAGGAGAGAGATGCAGAGGAACTCTGGTGAGCTCTTGCATTCGTTATCCGAAGAGAAACCCATAGGAGAGACCCTAAATAGCCCTCAGAGGAGGATTGGCCACCTAGCCAGGTAAGCACCTATCAGCAGGGGTCTCTGACATCACCTGCTGGCACTGGCCACTCAGAGGCCTTCCTTGTGCCCTCACACCTCTGCATTCAAGATGGCAGAGGTCGGGGACACAATGGAGGAGCTCTGGGCACCACCCCTGGGGTAGTGATGGACAGGGGAGTGGTCACTCCCCTTTCCTTTGTTCAGTTCGCACCGGAGCAGGGACTGGGGGATCCCTGAACCGGTGTGGACTGGTTTATGCAAGGAGGGCACCATCTGTGCCCTTCAAAGCATTCCCAGAGGCCAGGAGAGGCTACTCCTCTCAGGCCCTTAAGACCTATTTCCAAAGGGAGGGGGTGTAACACCCTCTCTCAGAGGAAATCCTTTCTTCTGCCTTCCTGGGACTGGGCTGCCCAGACCCCAGGATGGCAGAAGCCTGTCTGTGGGTTGGCAGCAGTGGTAGCTGCAGTGAAAACCCCAGAGAGCTAGTTTGGCAGTACCCGGGGTCCATGCTGGAGCCCCGGGAATGCATGGGATTGGCACCCCAATACCATATTCGGCATGGGGGGGACAATTCCACGATCTTAGACATGTTACATGGCCATATTCGGAGTTACCATTGTGAAGCTACATATAGGTATTGACCTATATGTAGTGCACGCGTGTAATGGTGTCCCCGCACTCACAAAGTCCGGAGAAATTGCCCTGAACTATGTGGGGGGCACCTTGGCTAGTGCCAGGGTGCCCACACACTTAGTAACTTTGCCCCTAACCTTCAATAAGTGAGGGTTAGACATATAGGTGACTTATAAGTTACTCAAGTGCAGTGTAAAATGGCTGTGAAATAACGTGGACGCAAGAATGCTTCAGCCCATAGGGATCTCCTGGAACCCCAATACCCTGGGTACCTAGGTACCATATACTAGGGAATTATAAGGGTGTTCCAGTGTGCCAATCGGAATTGGTAAAAATGGTCACTAACCTGCAGTGACAATTTTAAAAGCAGAGAGAGCATAAGCACTGAGATTCTGGTTTAAACAGAGTCTCAGTGACACAGTTAGGCACCACACAGGGAACACATTTAGGCCACAAACTATGAGCACTGGGGTCCTGGCTAGCAGGATCCCATTAAAACAGGTAAAAACAAACTGACACACAAGTAAAAATGGGGGTAACATGCTAGGCAAGATGGTACTTTCCTACAGAAAGGGAGCAGAGAGATGGGTCTGTAGTTCTTCAGCTCCTTTGGGTTGGTGGTGGGTTTCTTGAGTAGCTGATTGATTTAGGCGTGCTTCCAGTCTGATGGGAAGGTGGCGGTCTTGAAGGATCAGTTGATAGTTCGGCAGAGCTCCGAGACTATGGTGGCGCTGGCCAGGTTGAAGATATGATGAGGGCATGGATCCAGGGTTCTCCCGAGTGGATGGAGTTCATCAGTCTTTGGGTGTCCTCTTTGGTGATGGGGGTCCAGGAGTTCAGAATCTGGTGAGCGATGCTGGCGGGTTTTGGTTCCTGAAGCCTTTGTATATGTCCTGAATTTTTCGGTGGAAGAAGGTGGCGAGGTCATTGCAGAGTTCTAGGGAGGGAGGGATGGATGAGGTGTCTGTCCCAGGGTTCGTAAACTCTTTGACGATGGTGAAGAGCTCTTTGCTGTTTTGAATGCTGGTGTTGAGGCATACTTGAAAGGCAGCTTTTTTCATGGCTCTGTTTTGGTGGTGTGTGATGACTGCATTCTTGTAGGCTGTGCTGTCTTCTTTTGATTTGCTGATCCTCCATTTCCTTTCCACTCCTCTGCAGGAGTGCTTGAATTCCTGTAGGCCTGCGGTAAACCATTTAGATGTTTTACTCTGTTGATATTCTGCTGGTTTCCTTAGGGGGGTACGTTGTCAGCCCATTCCGATAACCAGCGGTGTAGATTGCGCTGGTTATCCAGAACTTGGCCTCCAATGCAGCATCTCCCATGGTGATGGTGGGCTTAGGGGAAAACTCCTGCCAATTCAGCAGGAAACTGAGAATGCAGCGAACCCTTGCATCCACGTCACACTGCTGTGCAGGTAAGCTGGACATAAAACGTCAGTCAGTGGATAATTACAGCTTAGTTTAACGTTTTGCTGGGATCAGTGCTGAGCAGTATTGCGATTAAGGGTTACAGAAAGCTACAGATTAACTGTACCTAGAAATCACTAATAGTTAAAAATAGTGAGAATACTTATTTACATGCATTTTGCACCTACACTAAGGACACCTGGCTTAAAGTTCAGGCTGGTCAATAAAAATATGCCAGGCATAATAAATTATTCAGATTGAGAGGCAGGGCTCTGGCCACTTCAGTGACCAAATACAACAAAAACATTTACGATGCAGTTGCTAGTTGTGGGTTTTGGCCATTTTTATATCAGATTAAAACAGAAATTAATTTAAGCAGTAAATATCATTTTAGTCTGTTTATTTCTCTAATGACAAATGCTGATGACAATTCAATCACGGTTGACAGTGATATATCTAATGTAAGGGGCAATATTACTAGTAGTAATCTAGGGCAGTGTGATTTACCGTTAAGTAATCTGCATACCTGAAATAGGTGGTATTTACTAGTGCAATAATTACCAAATGTCCCAAACGGTGGTACCTCCAAGATTTTGATAATGAAGCTCCATGAGGTCAAAGGTAATTTTACTTTATTGTTAGAGAACAACACGTGGATGTTTGTGTAGTATTGGTAAGGGCAATGGGTGGAGTGAGACTAAAATGCATTCGGGTCAATAAAATGCTGAATTGTTAAATATGATTCTGCTTCTTTCAGTGGTTTATACATTGAAATGTAACATTTTAAGAACTGCATACGCTTTTATGGAAAGCTTGACATATTACTGTAATCAGTGCTTAATTTGTAAATAAAAATGTGCTGGTGCCCACAGCTCTCTGCTTAACCTCATTAGTGCGGGCGACTAAACAAGGCCTTCCTGAACAGGCTTCCTGGCCTGCGGTCGAGGGCCAGGAATCCCCACTAGACACCAGGGATTTCACTGGGGGGGGGAAGAGGGAGGTGCCCAGGGGCATAAAAAAAAAAAAGATTTACCCCTCGGGGACCCTGATCTCACCCCGCAGGGGTTTAAATTAAAAAAACAAAACAAAATAAGAATAACAAAAAAATAAAGGAAAGTTACAGGGGCAATAATTTTTTTTAAAGTTGTATGGTTTTCCTGTGGGCCATTAGGGCCCCCAAGGAAACCATACAGCTATTAAAATATATATAGATCTATATATAGACATATCTAGGTAGATATATATATATATATATATATATATATATATATATATATATATATATAGCTTCCAAGTGCCAGACATCCAAGGCTGCTATAACGGTGGCGGTCCGAGCGTGGATCTGGCTCTCCACAAACACTCCAACAATTTCTCCCAAAAATATTTCGAAGAACGCTCAAACACAAAATGACGTCCAAAAAGATTATATACTTTAATACAAAATGCCTCCTCACATACAACGCGTTTCAGCCGTAGCCTTGTTCACGTAAATATTTTTGGGAGAAATTGTTGGAATATATATATATATATGTGCTACCAGTTCTCTTGCAGTTGCAGCTTGCGTCTTCAAAGCAATGCACATACTTCAACTGACGCGTTTCAACTAGCTTTTAGGCAGCAATAAAAAAGTCAAGTAACTCTTGTGATTATGTTTCTGCTACAAAAGGATCTGACTTTTGTCTAGTGGCAGTTTTGATGCCATAAAGTAACGCAGAAGGTTTATATGCCTACTGCAAAGATCAAATCTGTATTTTATGTTAATAGTTGAGTGAATTAGTAAAGTCAGCCATTACCTGAGCTATAATACAAATGAAATGTATGTGCGGGGGGCTATGGAGAGATGAAGGGCACTTTTGCTGGGTGGTAGTGAGTGAATCCGAGGAGGAGGTCATGGGAGTGGGAGCACCAATAATGATTGTTGGGCTGGGAGCTAGAGGCGCTAAAGACTGTGATGATTGGTATGTGACGAGGTGAAGTAATACTGTGTCTTTTTTTGAAAGAACGTGCTGATTGAGAGAAGAAGCGAAGTTAAAGTGACCTCTACTGTTGCACGTATCACACACACGCATCCACCCACCAGCAATTTTGTGACTGTCTACATAGGCTAGTGTTTTACAGTGACAGTTTAGCCGGTAGCAGAGATCTTATCTCATTGGATGAATGGACTGCTGCTCAAGCCTTCACTCAGGTTATGACAGCTGTGACGTAGGATCAGAGACTGAGACAGCATCTTAGGGATAGGACAATGGCGCAGGCTCTGGGAGTGATTTTTCAGTTGTAGGAGTCCCATTTGATAACTCCTCTTCCATTGATTATGAGGAAGGTGATGAGGACGGTCCTGCTGTCCCGTCGCAAGCACAGTCTGTGCAGCAGGACAATAGCGGGTTAGCCTAACCCAGAGAACAGGTGCATGCGGCGGCAAACACAGAGAGTGCTCTCTTGGGAGCTCCCCAATTTAGTTCAGCCCCAAATTCCACTGCCCAAATCGTATTGTGGAGACATCAAAATTATCTATCACAAAATAACCTGGTTTTGTAAGGCAAGCACCTGCGTTTTTGGTCCTGGGCTCGGTGGCCATATAGGGAAACCTACCAAACCCAGACATTTCTGAAAACTAAACATCCGGGGGAGTCCACAGAGGTGTGACTTGTGTGTATTCCCCAAAGTTTTTTTACCCAGAATACCCTGCACAGGTGAAATGTTGAATAAAAACTAAAGATTTTCTTGCATTTCTGTCACATAAATTACAGGAATATGCTGGGATCCACAAAATTCTTACCACCCAGTGTTTCCCCGCCTGTACTGATAAAAATGCTACCCCATTTGAGTGCCTGTACCTAGTGCCTGCATCAGGAATGGATCACCCCAGGGTCAACAGTTGCCCTCATGTAATGATCAACATTGACCGTTGTGTGATCTATTCCTGTCGCGGGCACCGGCATACCCACACAAGTGAGGTACTATTTTTATTGGGAGATTTGGGGGACTGCTGGGTGGAAGGAAATTTGTGGCTCCTCTCAGATTCCAGAACTTTTTATCCCTGAAATGTGAGGTAAAGTGTTTTTTTGCCAAATATTGAGGTTTGCAAAGGATTCCAGGTAACAGAACCTGGTGAGAGCGCCACAAGTTACTCCATCCTGGGTTCCCGTAGGTGTCCAGTTTTCAAACATGCACAGGTTTGATAGGTTTCCCTAGGTGCCGGCTCAGCTAGAGGCCAGAATCCACAGCTAGGCACTTTCCAAAAAACACATCAGATTTCAATGTAAAAATGTGATGTGTAATGTTGCGTTTCCTGACGCAGGCATTAGGCCTACCCATGCAAGTGAGATACCATTTTTATCTGGAGACTTTGGGGAACACAGAATAGCAGAACAAGTGTTATTGCCCTTTGTCTTTCTCTACATTTTTTTCCTTCTAAATGTAAGACAGTGTGTAAAAAAGACGTCTATTTGAGAAACGCCCTGTAATTCGCATGCTAGTATGGGCACCCCGGAATTCAGAGATGTGCAAATAACCACTGCTTCTCAACACCTTATCTTGTGCCCATTTTGGAAATACAAAGGTTACCTTGATACCTATTTTTTACTCTTTATATTTCACCAAATGAATTGCTGTACACCCGGAATACAATGAAAACCCATTGCAAGGTGCAGCTCCTTTATTGGCTCTGGGTTCCTAGGGTTCTTGATGAACCAACAAGCCCTATATATCCCCACAATCAGTAGAGTCCAGCAGACGTAACAGTATATTCTTTTCAAAACTCTGCCATAGCTGGAAAAAGTTATAGAAGAAAACTTGGACAGAAATGGCTCTTCTGTTCACGTCAATATCAATATTTTTTTATTTCAGCTGTTATTTTCTGTAGGAAAACCTTGATACAAATGACCCCTTGTTAAATTAAGAATTTTGTCTACTTTTCAGAAATGTTCAGCTGTCCGGGATCCAGCATTGGTTTCACACCGATTTCTGTCATTAACTGGAAGGAGGCTAAAAGCACAAAAAATAGTAAAAAAAATGGGTATGTCCCAGTAGATTGCCAAAATTGTTTTGAAAAATTTGGTTTTCTGATTGAAGTCTGCCTGTTCCTGAAAGCTGGGAAGATGGTGATTTTAGCACCGCAAACCTTTTGTTGATGCCATTTTGAGGGGGAAAAAAAAACACATGCTTTCTTCTGCAGCCCTTTTTTCCCATTTTTCTGAGAAAAACAAAATTTTAGCTGTATTTTGGCTAATTTCTTGGTCTCCTCCAGGGGACCCCACAAACTCTGGGTAGCTTTAGAATCCCTAAGATGTGGGAAAAAAAGGATGGAAATTTGGCATGGATAGCTTATGTGGCCAAAAAGTTATAACGGCCTAAGCGCAAACTACCCCAAATAGCCAAAAAAGGGCTTAACACTTGGGGGGAGGGGCGGGAAGGCCCAGCAGCTAAGGGGTTAAACATGCGGCTCTGCAAATAAATGTGCAAACAGGGAATACTGCGGCAGCGTAATCTTGAAGCCATCTCGGGCCTCTTCAATCCTTTTAAAACCACTCCCTGCCCCTTCAGCTCACTATTCCAGCTTTCTCCTTTCTCCGATTGTGACGCCTTTTCGTTTTTCTCTTCCTCCGTCTTTCCCATGTAAATGCTTGAGTCATTAATATAAGTGCCGGTGCTCAGCACCGGAAACAACAAGTACAAATTAAGCACTGATGTAATGAACTATTGTGTTGTGTTTTAAGGACAGCACTTTATATTCAAGTACATATTATTATTATAATACATGCTGCTATTTTAGCAGTGGTGATGGTGTGGTACTTTGTACAACAGGACAGACACGCTTTTGTAATTCCCAGAGAAGTACTGAGGTAAATCTGCACACGTTAAAAATCACATTACAGCCCAGCAGGTGATGCAATGACAGCTTGCGGGTCACTTTTAATGTAGGATTGTGGTTTCTGCTGCAACCTTTGTGTTTCTATTACAATGCACATGGCCCCACATCAGGATGCAGTGGGATACATACTGTTATCGCGACCTGCGCTAGTTTCACGACAGCAGGAGCAGGGCCACCCTAGGGCCAGCAGGAAACCCTCCTTCTTAATCAAAGACACTGTGAAGTGGCATAGCACGCACCTGTCAATCACTCTCGTCTTTTCACTCACGGACCCTTCTCTTAGAAACAGGCACAGACAGTACAGTGACGCTTCCTCTAGACGAGAAATAGCTCGATATGGGACTAATTTAAGACTGTCTTTTTTAATTTCGAAAAAAAACGCAACAGTGTGTTGCGTTAAAAAAAGTTAAACCGTTATGCAATTTTTTTGCACACGGTAAGCACTATGTACACAAAGTAGTGCACCGCGACACAAAGCTATGCCTCGTAGAGCGACATCCCAGGACACAACTTCTCCTCGCAGGCCGCAGGTCGGACTTGGGCGCCACAGGTCAGTGCTGAGTCAAACAATGGGCATTTGCGTCGCTTTTTTGCTTTAACAAATGAAGCAAATCACAATATGCAGTGGGCAGGAGGTTGGCAGAAAGAGAAAAGTGAATTCCACTGAGGAGAATGAACTTTTGATTTTTGAGGTGACAAAAACAAGAGAAGTAACTGTCACCTCCAAATAACTATTATGTTAAAAAGATGCCTTCTGAAGAATGATGGTTGATAAAATAATGCACTACTGTTTTATAATGCAATAAAAGGTGGCATCCTCGCAAGCCTAGGACTAGGGAGAAACTGGCAAGGAATGTGAAGGCTGCATGGCAATCGGGCGGAGGTCCTGGTAAAAATGAGAAATTAACACCACAGGAGGAGCAGGTGGCAGCACCCATCAGACCGGAGATGGCTGCAAGCACAGAGGGCACAGGCATTGCCAATCTGGCGGCATTACCAACATAGCAGGGTAAATGTAAATAAAACATTGATCTGCTCATTTGTTGTTTATGAATGCGTTAAACACAGATGCCTCTAACTAGCGCATGTCAGCCAAAGCAACATTGTTTCCAAAGTCTGTTTCACAAGTTTCTCAAGGAGGTTCTTGAATAGCAGTTGTTGGTTAGTGCATTTAATAGTGCATGCTTGACATTATGTTGCCTGACTGATTTTTTTTGCAAGCCAATGGTTTCCTATGAGTTTACTAGGAGAACAAAACTATGGTTGCTCTCTCTCAGCTATATAAATATAGACCTAAAACAACAATTTGTCTTCTTGAAATAATCGTCATGGGTGTATATATGTGAATAGTCATGTGCCACCCACACCACTGTTGCTTCTGTCAAACTCTTGTTAATGGTAGCCTGAGCATAGGAATGATTCCGATTACTTGTCACACTGTGAGCATTAAAATCTTATTTAAAATGTGCAAGTGAGTGTGTGTGTGTGTGTGTGAAACTGGGTTGCTGGTTGATGTTGGTGTGAGCCCTTCTTCGGCAGCGGCCTCAATCATTGTCAGGGTGAACTACAAAAAGTCACTAAATAACCCTGTGTTTAACCCTCTGGTAGCCTTGCAGAAAAGCAGTCCAGCTTAACTAACAGGCAATGTTATACAGCACACAAACTGTGAAAACACAAGAAAAACGCCACACCAATTTAGAAAAATAAAGTAACATTTAATAAAGTATTTAACGCCAAAGCAACAAAAATCCAATTAGTAGAGCTGGATAAAGGGATCAGGTTAATCCCACTGAAAAGGTTTCCTTCTAAAGTCTAGCACGAAGATTTATGTTCGCGGTGGAGGTAGCTGTGAGGAGCGGTGAAAGCATTGCAGATGGTCGCCGCTGTAGCACAAAGAGCAGGCCCAGCGACACGGATTGTCATTGCTGTAGTGCGAACATTCTGTCAAGTGTCACGGACAGTTATTGATGGAGCTTTGCCCTGGCGGTCACCGCGGGCTGTTGAAAGTGTAGTGCAAAGTGCAGCTCTCGTGTTCCCAAATTTTGCTGCTACTTGAAGTGTCAGGTTCACCCGAACTTCGCATTGCCGGCTGACGCAGACAGCAAGATCTTGGTGTGAACTGGCCCGTTCTTAGTCGCATGGAGCCCAAGCCTTCAGGATTTCTCCTTTTTTGGAGGCAGAAGAGTGCACTCTGATGCCAACGAAGGGTCCAGGGCCTGGGGAGGCACCTCTTGGGGATCAGGCACTCACTCTTCCAGAGACCAGCAGTGCACAGGTAGCTCCAGTTGCAGGGCCAAGGCAAATGTGGGAGAGTGTGATACAACACCTTACAGATGTCTGCAACACTATGAGAACAGTGCTGCAGGTCTAACATATGTGGGCTGACGTGGTGGCCTAGAAGAAAGATCTGCTGCAACATATAAGGACTGAAGTTGCCGTGCAAATTGGTGTTTTCAAATCAAATCAAATAAAAAAACATTTATAAAGCGCGCTACTCACCCGTGAGGGTCTCAAGGTGCTAGGGGGAGGGGGTAACTGCTGTTCGAAGAGCCAGGTCTTGAGCTGCTTCCGGAATGCAAGGTGATCCTGGGTGGTCCTGAGGTTGGTGGGGAGGGAATTCCATGTCTTGGCCGTCAGGTAGGAGAAGGATTTCCCACCTGCCGTGGTGCGGCGGATGCGAGGGACGGCGGCAAGTGTGAGGTTGGCGGAGCGAAGTTGACGGGTGGGCGTGTAGAAACTGAGGCGACGGTTGAGGTATTCGGGTCCCTTGTTGTGGAGGGCTTTGTGTGCGTGGGTGAGGAGCCGGAAGGTGATCCTTTTGTTGACGGGAAGCCAGTGCAGGTGTCTCAGGTGGGCGGAGATGTGGCTGTTGCGGGGTATGTCGAGGACGAGGCGGGCGGAGGCGTTTTGTATTCGCTGCAGACGTTTCTGGAGTTTAGCGGTGGTTCCTGCGTATAGGGTGTTTCCGTAGTCCAGGCGGCTCGTGACGAGGGCGTGGGTCACAGTCTTTATGGTGTCGGCTGGGATCCAGCGGAAGATCTTTCAGAGCATGCGGAGGGTGAGGAAGCAGGAAGATGATACGGGGTTGACTTGTTTGGTCATGGTGAGAAGTAGGTCCAGGATGAATCCGAGGTTGCATGCGTGGTCTGAGGGGGTTGGTGCGGTGCCTAGGGCCATGGGCCACCAAGAGTCGTCCCAGGCGGACGGGGTGTTTCCGAGAATGAGGACTTCCGTTTTTTCTGAGTTCAGTTTCAGGCGGCTGAGTTTTATCCATTCTGCGACGTCTTTCATTCCATCTTGTAGGTTGGTCTTGGCGCCAGTGGGGTCCTTGGTGAGGGAAAGTATCAGCTGAGTGTCATCGGCATGGGCGGTGATGTTGATGTTGTGTTTGCGTACGATGTCGGCGAGGGGGGCTCATGTAGACATTGAAGAGAGTCGGGCTGAGCGAGGAGCCTTGTGGGACGCCGCAGATGATCTCGGTGGGGTCTGAGCGGAACGGAGGGAGGTAGACTCTTTGGGAGCGGTTAGAGAGGTAAGAGGAGATCCAGTCCAGGGCCAGTCCTTGGATACCGGTGGAGCGCAGGCGGGATGTTCGGGTTCGGTGGCAGACAGTGTCGAAGGCAGCCGATAGGTCGAGGAGGATGAGGGCGACTGTTTCTCCGTTGTCCATCAGAGTTCTGATGTCGTCTGTGACTGAGATGACGGTGGTTTCTGTGCTGTGATTGGCTCGGAATCCGGACTGAGAGGGGTCGAGTAGGTTGTTGTCTACAAGGAAGTTGGTAAGTTGCTTGTTGACGGTCTTCTCTATGACTTTGGCAGGGAAGGGGAGGAGCGAGATGGGGCGGAAGGTCTTCAGGTCGCTGGGGTCCGCCGTAGGTTTCTTCAGTAGGGCGTTGACTTCTGCGTGTTTCCAGCTCTCGGGAAGGTGGCAGAAGCAAACGAGCTGTTGATGATGGTCTGGAGATGCGGGGTGATGATGTCGTCGGCTTTGTTGAAGATGAAGTGTGGGCATGGGTCCTAGGGGGCACCGGAGTGGATGGAGTTCATGGTAGCTTTGGTCTCCTCCGTGCTGATGTGAGTCCAGGCGTTGAGGGTGATGGCTGGGGTTGTAGGTTCTGTGGTGGTTGGCTGGGTCTGGTGTCCGAAGCTGTTATGTAGGTCGGTGATCCTACGATGAAAGAAGGTGGCGAGGGAGTTGCAGAGGTCTTGTGAGGGCGTGATGGCGTTGGAGTTGGCGTTAGGATTGGAGAGCTCTTTGACAATGTTGAAGAGTTCTTTGCTGTTGTGAGTGTTCTTTTCCAGTCTGTCTGTGAAGGAAGTTCTTTTGGTGGCGCGGATCAGTTGGTGGTGTTCGCAGGTGGCGTTTTTGAGGGCAGACATGTTTTCTGCGGTGTGGTCCTTGCGCGAGGCTTTCTCGAGGGTACGGCAGGTTTTTTTGGATTCTTTGAGGGTGTCTGTGAACCATTGAGGTTTTCTGGTGCTGGTCTGTCTTGGGAGGCGTCTGAGGGGTGCGAGGTTGTCCGTGCAGTTGGTGATCCAATGCGTGAGGCTGAGTGCTGCGTCGTTGGGGTCGGTGGAGAAGGTGGGTTGGTTGTCACTGAGAGTGGAGAGAAGCTGTTCCGTGGGGATTTTGTTCCAATGTCTGCGTGGGATGGGTTGTGTGCAGAGGTGGAGAGTCTCGTGTCTGAAGGTGAAGTGGACACATTTGTGGTCGGTCCAGTGTATTACGGAGGAGTGGCTGAAGGATACGTGGTTGCTGGCGGAGAAGATGGGGTCGAGCATGTGTCCGGCGATGTGGGTGGGGGTGTTCACCAGTTGCTTGAGACCGAGGTTGGCGAGGTTGTCGAGCAGGGCAGTGGTGTTGGGGTCATTGTTCTGTTCCAGGTGGAAGTTAAGGTCACCGAGGAGGATGTAGTCCAGCGAGGCAAGGGCGTGCGGGGAGATGAAGTCAGCGATAGATTCGCAGAAGAGGGCGCGTGGTCCAGGGGTTCTGTAGATGAGAGTTCCTCTGAGGGTGGTCCTGGGGTCGGTGTGGATCTGGAAGTGCAAGTGTTCGGCGGCGAGGGGGGTGTCTTTGGTGGAGGTGGTGACGTTGATGGAGTCCTTGATGACGATGGCGATTCCTCCACCGACTTGGTTGGTGCGGTCTCTCCTGGTGATCTTGCAGCCATTGGGGATGCTATGGCGATGTCAGGGGCCGAGGAGGCGTTCATCCAGGTCTCAGTGATGAAGGCGATGTCCGGTGGAGTCCAGGAGGTCCCATAGTTCAATGGCGTGCTTGTGGACGGAGCGTGCGTTGATCAGAATGCATTTGAGGTGGTTGTTGGCGCGTGGGTGGGGTGGAGTCGCGGTGGAAGGTGAGTTTGCAGGTGAGGCATGCGAAGGGTCCATGGGTGCGCTTAGGGTTGGCTTGGAAGCAGGTTCTGGAGCGCCCCGGGTTGAGAGCGTGGAGGGAGTTGGGGTTGTAGCGGTGCTGTGGGGTTTGGGAGTGCTGAGGGCCAGGGGTCGTGGCGCTGGCCGCGGTCCAGGTGCAACGGCTGCCATAAGAGGGAGGAGGGGGGGGAGGAGGGGTCAGCTGGGGGCGGGAGGGGGGGGCGACGAATGGGAGCAGGGGGGCCGAGCAGGAGGTGGCGGCAGGAAAGCGGAGGGTGGGGGGGGGTCAGGTAGAGGGTAAGGGAGAAAAGATAGGGAAGGGGGGATTACAGAGGAGGAGAGGAGTCAGGAAGAACAGAAGAGGAGGAGAGAGAAGAGTCAAGAGAAAAGAGAGAAGAGTCAAGAAGAAGAGGAGAGAAGAAGAGGAGAGAAGAGGAGAGAAGAAGAGGAGAGAAGAAGAGGAGAGAAGAAGAGGAGAGAAGAGTCAAGCAGAAGAGGAGAGACCAGAGAAGCAGAGGAGGGAAGCGTCCAGAAGATGAGGAGAAGGCCACAGAGGAAGAAAAGGAACACGCAGAGAAGAGTACAGAAGAAGAAAAGAACATGCAGGACAGGGTGCAGAGGAGAAAAGAAGAACACAGATGAAGAAAGAACACGCAGGACGGTGTGCAGAGGAGAAAAGAAGAACACAGATGAAGAAAGAACACGCAGGATGGGGTGCAGAGGAGAAAAGAAGAACACAGATGAAGAGCAAAGCAGGAAGAGAACGCGGTGAGGAAGAGGAGCGGGGCACAGAGGAAGAGCAGAACACGCAAGTGGGCTGCAGAAGAGGAGCAGAGAGCGGAAGAAGATGGCTACCAGAAGAAGGAGCAGAAAGCGAAGGGAAATGGACAGCAGAGGTGCAGAGAAAGGTTGGAGGAGAGAGCGGGAGGCAGAAGACAGAAGTTCAGGGAAAGAGAGGTGAGTAGCGCAGGGCTGGGCGAGGGGCTGGGCGGGGGGAGTACTTACGGTTTTAGCAGGTCTTGTTGGGAGGTGTCAGGAGCCTGGGCTGGTGGAGCTGCAGCGGCAGGGGGAGCGACCTACCCTAGGGTCAAGGGTCGCTGACTCTGCCGCGCAGCAGCCACCATAAGAGGGAGGAGGGGGGGAGGAGGGGTCAGCTGGGGGAGGGAGGCGGGGCGACGAATGGGAGAGGGGGGGCGGGGCCAAGCAGGAGGTGGTGGCGGGAAAGCGGAGGGTGGAGGGGTCAGGTAGAGGGGAAGGGAGAAAAGATAGGGAAGGGGGGATTACAGAGGAGGAGAGGAGTCAGGAAGAACAGAAGAGGAGGAGAGAAGAGTCAAGAGAGAAGAGAGAAGAGTCAAGAGAGAAGAGAGAAGAGTCAAAAAGAAGAGCCAAGAAGAAGAGGAGAGAAGAGCCAAGAAGAAGAGGAGAGAAGAGTCAAGCAGAAGAGGAGAGACCAGAGAAGCAGAGGAGGGAAGCGTCCAGTAGATGAGGAGAAGGCCACAGAGGAAGAAAAGGAACATGCAGAGAAGAGTACAGAAGAAGAAAAGAACACGCAGGACGGGGTGCAGAGGAGAAAAGAAGAACACAGATGAAGAGCAAAGCAGGAAGAGAACGCGGTGAGGAAGAGGAGAAAAGAAGAACACAGATGAAGAAAGAACACGCAGGACGGGGTGCAGAGGAGAAAAGAAGAACACAGATAAAGAGCAAAGCAGGAAGGGAACGCGGTGAGGAAGAGGAGAAAAGAAGAACACAGATGAAGAAAGAACACGCAGGACGGGGTGCAGAGGAGAAAAGAAGAACACAGATGAAGGGCAAAGCAGGAAGAGAACGCGGTGAGGAAGAGGAGAAAAGAAGAAGAACACAGATGAAGAAAGAACACGCAGGACGGGGTGCAGAGGAGAAAAGAACACAGATGAAGGGCAAAGCAGGAAGAGAACGCGGTGAGGAAGAGGAGAAAAGAAGAAGAACACAGATGAAGAAAACACGCAGGACGGGATGCAGAGGAGAAAAGAAGAACACAGATGAAGAGCAAAGCAGGAAGAGAACACAGTGAGGAAGAGGAGCGGGGCACAGAGGAAGAGCAGAACACGCAGCAAGTGGGCTGCAGAAGAGGAGCAGAGAGCAGAGGAAGATGGCTACCAGAAGAAGGAGCAGAAAGCGAAGGGAAATGGACAGCAGAGGTGCGGAGAAAGGTTGGAGGAGAGAGCGGGAGGCAGAAGACAGAAGTTCAGGGAAAGAGAGGTGAGTAGCGCGGGGCTGGGCGAGGGGCTGGGCGGGGGGAGTACTTACGGTTTTAGCAGGTCTTGCTGGGAGGTGTCAGGAGCCTGGGCTGGTGGAGCTGCAGCGGGAGGGGGAGCGACCTACCCTAGGGTTAAGTGTCGCTGACTCTGCCGTGCAGCGGCCGCCATAAGAGGGAGGGGGGGGGCAGCTGGGGGCAGGAGGCGGGGCGACGAATGGGAGCGAGGGGGGCGGGGCAGAGCAGGAGGTGGCGGCGGGAAAGCGGAGCGTGGGGGGGTCAGGTAGAGGGGAAGGGAGAAAAGATAGGGAAGGGGGGATTACAGAGGAGAGGAGAGGAGTCAGGAAGAACAGAAGAGGAGGAGAGAGAAGAGTCAAGAGAGAAGAGGAGAGAAGAAGAGGAGAGAAAAGTCGAGCAGAAGAGGAGAGAAGAGTCAAGAAGAAGAGGAGAGAAGAGTCAAGCAGCAGAGGAGAGACCAGAGAAGCAGAGGAGGGAAGCGTCCAGAAGATGAGGAGAAGGCCACAGAGGAAGAAAAGGAACACGCAGAGAAGAGTACAGAAGAAGAAAAGAACACGCAGGACGGGGTGCAGAGGAGAAAAGAAGAACACAGATGAAGAGCAAAGCAGGAAGAGAACGCGGTGAGGAAGAGGAGAAAAGAAGAAGAACACAGATGAAGAAAGAACACGCAGGACGGGGTGCAGAGGAGAAAAGAAGACTATTAATCTACATTCTATAATAACTTATGCCCTTATTGGTAATAGTTTAGTTTATAAGACATTTATTGAGGTTTATTAATGATTGTTAAATGTATTTGAAAGCATATTAGTTTGAGTAATCCATTTGGTCATGGAGATTGTTATATTAAGTATGCAATGTTACATTTTCAACTATTTTTTTTATTTACTAAGTTCAGACTAAACATGCTGCTCGCTGCAGCACCTAAATGAGGTCTGTTCTTTTGAATACACGTCCCCGTTTACTAACTTTCTAATCTGTTTGTGTTACTTCTCTAACAGTATCCCAACATAAAGTGTTACGGTGTGATTTAATATCCACCGCAAATCAGGATTTTCATTAGATAGTGATCCAAAATAATGCATGCGTGTGCCATGCACTGCCTTGCATTACTTTACATTCCATGGCTGGCGTGTGGACTTTCCGATACAACCACCTTTGGTTTTTTAGGCAAATCCCTAAATACAAAGAATGGCAGCAAGGGTTTTTCGCCAAAATGCAATATCTTAGGCACAACAAGGATAAATATTGTAATCGTTTCTTGTTTTAGAAACTTTGCAAGTAGGAAAAAGCCTAAAAGCAGAGTTTAGTTGGAAAGGACCTATTCCAGTTTAAAGCCTATGCTTCACAGAATGCACACCTCCTTGCACTATTACATAAGGGTGTCTTTGTTGGTGTATGAGTGTCAAAAGTGCAAGACAGCAGGGAGAGAGGAGAACCATACCACATCTTAATACATTTGGTGGTGTTCTGCTCTCTCCCTTTCAAACAATACAGCTTAGAAACTTTATTTGCAGTGCTGTACTGCATGACTTCTTAGTTATTCTGGGCCTCAGTGTGCCACAATTACTTATATTTTACACAACGTAGATCGTCAACTAAAGGAGATGTGTTGCACTGCAGAAAGGGGAGATAAAAGCATCATACCATGTTCATTATTCAGTGGGGGAGTTTGATTAACCATGCAGTGGACCGCTTTTGGCTGCCATGCATTAACCGGCACAGACTTCCACATTACTGCAAGAGTGTGTGTATTCTTTAACATGTAGATTTTGAAGTGGAAGCCCACACTTCTTGTAACATAGATACCCAGAAAATGTGTTCTTGATTTGCATGTGTGCTAAACATTGCATCATGCATGGGCATTTGGAGGAACACGGTGAAAATAAAAAATGTTTACATGTCAACATACACATTGTGCACTGTTGTTGTACACTACTTTTATAAAAGATGTAATTTAGCACTTTCTTTTTCATATTGCTCAGAATAATACAATTGGTTAGATTACCCATGTTTTATGCATAGACAAATTGTAAATTTATATAAATGGGCCCATTCTTTTTGGGTGCTGTAGTAAACACAACAAAATGTCATATAGTTTGGCAAGAACAATACTGGAGCACAGACAGAGAACATATTTAACTCTGATATGATCTGATTTACACAAATAGATTAACCTGTTTGTGACCTTCAAAGTAAGACAATGTATCTTGATAATGGATAGATCAATAACAGCATCCGACCTCTACATCTCAGTAAGTCATTTTTGGGGGAAGTAATCAACTATCAAAGGTGCCTAGGAGTTTGTACCATACTTCAACTAATACACAAGCCCAACTACATTATCAAGACAGGGGTAGTTGTGAAAATTTGAAAAAGGTGAACGTCAGTTAATTAAAGATTATTCACAGTTAAACAAAACAGCACCATGCATCCAAAATGTACACAATATTAAGGACAGTTTACATATAATGTCATGATTTGGTTCACTGAGCATACCACCGGTCCAATAGAAGAGGGCAATAAAATGTGTGGTTAAAGTAAAAGAAACAAGTTGCTCCATCTATTGGATACTGACTGCAGAGGTGTTCCACAATTCTCTCAGTGTAATATTAAGAGCACCAGTGTCAGAAGGTGGACACTGAAGGTCAGGCTTGGACAGGTGCCACCTCCAATATGTTGGAGGATGACAAATCAGGATACAGCAGACCTTCTTTGTCCTTTTTGCAAACATTTGCCACTGACAATGGCTCACTTAATAGTTTTGTGTGTAACTTTTTCCAGAGACAGGTAAAGCCTGTCATTTTGAGTTTTAAAGACTTGTCATGTTCATGATCATCTGAAAAATAATATTAGATTGATATAACATGAGATTACGTTAAGGCATAGATAAATGTTTATCTGTTATTTCAGAACAGTTTGCCAAATTGACCAGTATACTTTTATAATATGAACATACCTTTTTATGTTGGTTATACAGTGTTTTAACTGGGTTTTATGCCCCATGAACTGACTCTATAATAATATATATATATATACACATACATATATATATATATATGAAAGATACAATATTTGATAATGTTTTGATATTTTTAGTGTTTAGTGAACGGTCTTTGTGACTATATGGATATTATAGATATATAAATTGGCATGGATTTTTTTCTTAATAGAGTATGTTTTAATTATTAAAATATATGTAATTAATTATTTTTTTTATATTTTTAATTTCTCAAAATATTATGTGTATTGTTTCTGTTGCCTTGTTAGCATAATATCAAACAAAATAAATAAATACAAGTAATGTCGTTATTTAACTATCACATATTGATGAATGAAGCTTGATTTCAGTGACTGAAAGCTCTGGATCGGGGTTTAAAAAAATGCAAAAACATTTGATGCTACAAAAGAGGAGCAAAGATTGATAAGACCCGGCCAAAGTCAAGGAAAACCTGCAATAACTCCAGTAACAACTTCAACAACACCAGCAGCCCCCGCAAAAGCAGCACCAGAAAACACAGCACAAAGGCTGAACTCAAAAGGACATTTGAGGGACAAAACACAAAAGTCACATGGTTTAATACAAATTATGTGCAGAAGTGGCAAAACACAGAAAGATTGAGAAATCCTCCTACAGCATTAATCTGCAATCACACCAACTTGCAATTTTATTGCAAGGATGCCAAAATGCCCTCTAAACAATTGGGCAGTACATTTTTATAACATTTGTTTTAGTAGATATTTTAGTAGGAATGGGGTAGAGGATTTACTCAATTATCGGTTGTATTATATGATACTGTCTTGGTTCCAGTCAGGGTTAGTTACTTAACCTCTTGCTCAACCCTGAGTAGCTGTGGCTGAGAGCAGTAAGGCTTAGCAAAGGAACTACGCGTAAAGCATTTAACAGCACCAAATAACAAAATGAGAAAGCAACAACAGTAGAAAGAAGACATCATTTTATAAAAATAGACTATATTTTAATGAATGTTTAGATAACTTAATGAACAAAATCCACCAGAGGGTTCCAGAGATACAGATTTCAGAAGATGTTATCACTTTAAATGCAACTGCTACCAAGCAATGGTCAACAAATACTTTGGAAACTTTTGAATAGTTTGAAACAGTTAGTTCGGCTACTCCGGTTGAGTGACCAATTCTGGTAGGATCAAGATTGAGGGGCCATAGTGGACATTTTTGACACCATAAAGTTTTTGAAGCAAGATCCAAACTTTACAAGACAACCGCCGTAGACATCAATGGAGTGGTCCTGATGCTGAGGGATGCAAGCAAAGTATGCTCTGGCTGTGGTGCGTTTGAGGGGGGTGTCTCTGTGGGTGCTCCTTGGTCCACAGGTGAAGTGGGGCAAACTTGGCCAGAGATCAGGGGTCCTTAGAATCATGTACTCTGCAGTAGCAGGCCAGCCGATGCTGGGCAACTGGTCAGTCTGCACTGCAGTTGGGGCAAAATCCTTAGTTGGGATGGGTGTCACAAATCCAGACGTGGATAGCACTCCTGAGTCAGACAGACTTGGGTGCAACTTTTGGCTATCTTGGATTTTTCCTCTTTGGTAGCCAGCCAAGTCATCTTGCTGTGCTGTCCTGGGCCACAGGGTAAAGGCAGGAATGTGCTGTATTTATCCAATATGGCTTATTCACGTCCTTTCTCCTTGTGCTGGTGTAAGGGTGCCCGAGATGTGGGCAGGATTGTTTTTGTACAGGAAGGGGTACTTTCCTCCACAAAACAATCCTAAGAGCAGTATTCTTCTTTCTATGTGTGCTGCAGAAAGCATCACACTTAGAAAGAGGAAAAAACGAGGAAAAATATTTTTCCTCGTTACTACTCACCTGGGAAGGCATATCTTTTTGGGGCATTTCCAGGTTTTCAAAGCCTTGTGAATCTGGGAATGCATAAAAAACCTTGAGAGTAGCATGGGAACACCCACGCAATACACATGAAATGCCTACCCACGGCAGAGTAATAGAACACAGCAATTGGCGCTGCATTGCATTACTCCATATTTTTGGAGGCACTCAAAGTGGCTTTATCGCTTCAAAAGTATGACAAGGTTTGTGGCGCTCTTGCACCATGTTGCGTGGTGCAAAAGCGATGCAAACCGGGTCATAAATTATGGCCCCTGGTGTGTGTATTTCTTATAAGAGACATTACCAGCACAGCCTGTGGGCTCAACAGTGGTGGCCACTTTGAACTCTGGTAGATTGTTTAAGAAGAATCATAGCATTGTAAAAGGCAATGATAGCCGTCCAGATGCTAAAATTAAGAGATCTGTGAAAATTTGTGTCCAGGTCCGAATGTGAAGACAAATAACAAAAGCTGGACAAAAGGAGATATTTTCAAATGAACATTTCACGTCAGATGTGCAGTGTGAAGGGGAACCTGCATTTAACCCATGGGAGGTATGTGTCCAATATTAGATGAGGTATTGCTCCTTTCACCTGCATGACATTAGTAATTGAAAAGTCAGTAATTAACCAGAATATATTTGCTGGCTAAGTATATGTCATGAAAACATCAGCGTTTACAACCTCAGGAGTGGTTTTGGCTGAAACACTGGTAGTCATGAGGAAATGCTTGCCTGCACATCTGGCAGACTTCTTCAGGAAGCTCTGACTGGATTATCTTGTTATTTTCATGGAACTGGACTGGAGCCCAGATGATGACGCCATTTCATGAAACACACCCTTTGCCCAATTTTGCAACTAATAATAGAAGTCTCTGATGCAAGGTCAAATTCTGTTACAAAAATATTTGAAAATGCTTAGCTGTTTCCTGCTATAGTATGGATGGTTGCCAGCTTTGGAGGCATCGCTCTTATGGTCCCTAATCAAACTTGCACAATTACTACCCAATCCATTGGATTTATGAAGGGTCACTTTATTAAATAATATCTTCATTTTACTAGGCAAACCTTTCATGGAAACGTCAGTTCTGGATAAAGCAGTTGTTGAAGGCTGTCTGCCTGGCAATACACGCAGAGGAGGGTTTTGTCCCAGTCTCTCTGCCTAAGCCAGAGAACAGAGAATTTGTGAAAAATAAACAACATCAAACAGGCCTCAGCCCTATCTGATGGAGTGAAAAAAATGGTAAGGACCACAATTACTTCTCTACTAGATATTGTTGTATGTGTTTTAACAAAACTTTATTATTAGTATTATTAACCTCTTTGCTTGTTGAATTATTATAAGGTATATTTTTGATAATACTTTCATCAGTGCAGTGATATTTCACGTTGTTTAATGTGTAAAATATCTGTTTCTGTTTGATTTCATTCTCTTAATCTGTTTAGCAACTCTACGAATGCTAAATCATGTTGTTGTCTCATGATTTTTGTAACCTCATATATTTTAAAATGTGTTACCCATAAATTAGTACTTATTGGCCCATATGAATGTGTTGAGTTTTCAAATATGTATGAGTCAAAAACTGGTTTTAATTGATAAAAGTCTCCTATTGCTAATATGGAGATGCCTCCAAATGGTTGATTGGATGCCTTTATTTATTTTAGTCTGTTAGGCATAAAATGTAACATATTTGTACCAACCATTGAAATTTCATCAATTATTAGTACTTTAAGATGAATTAGTTGACTTTGAAGAGTAGTCCTGTGTTCATGAGTTATTGGTTTATAAGTAAATGTTTGTGACACTGGCATTTTGAATGTGCTATGTAGTGTTTTTCCATTAAGATTATGTGCTGCTTTACCTGTTAGTGCTGTAAGCAATATATAAATGTTATCTGGATTTTCACCTGCTTTAGTATTGTAATAACGTAATAATGTTTGATATAGTGCTGCAGTAAGAACGTTTTTTCCAACATCTGCTCCACGAGTACAGAATGTATAGTATGGAGTATCTTTAGTTTTGATCCAATATAAATGATTGTAAACAAAGTTTAGTTGCTTTGCAGTTAAATTATGCATTATATTATAATATTTGTAATTTGGTAATAGAAAATTAGTTAGAGTTTCTTCTTTAGTATTGCTTCTAAAACCTAAATCTAATGATAAGTCATATAAAATTTGGTTTTCAATATCTTGTTGATTATGGCCCTCATTACAACCCTGGCGGTCGCTGTTAAAGCAGCGGTAAGACCGGCAACAGGCCGGCGGTAAAAAAAATTGAATCATGACCGTGGCGGAAACCGCCAACATAGACAGCCACTTTAACACTCTGACCGCCACGGTGGTACAAACACAGCGGCGGTCACCGCCAACAGACAGATGGAAGACAATGTACCGCCCACACTATTATGACGGGCCAATCCGCCACCTTTTCTGGGGTGGATTCAACCCAAATAAAAACACAGCGGAAACAAGACTTGGAAGGGAAAACACTCACCTCTACACAACCCACGAGGAACCAGGACGCCATGGAGCCTGAACTCCAAATACTCCTTGCAATAGTAGTCCTGCTCCTCTACCAGGAGCACGAAAGACGGCAGCGATGACCACGGTGAGTAGTGCACCTACAACACAGGGGAGGGGGGAGGGAAAAGAGAGTGACACACACACGCAATATGCAACACCCCAACCCCTACCCCCACCCTCACCCACAACAACATACACACCAATACGTGCTGCAACAATAGATTTACCCCACCGTGGAAGAACGCAATGACAAAAGGAAATGATTGTAACGATTGTAATCAATATAAATCCATTAGTCAAAACTTTAAATACAATACAAAAAATTATGTATACCAACTATACATGTCCGGATAGTGCACCATTCAAAGTCCATGGACTACTGGGCCCAAAATGCATGGGTGAGGCCCACACTCGATACCAGACTGCAAACAGAGAGAACACTGCTGGGGCATCAGATAGAAATCAAACAGGCACCTCAGGGGTAAGGGAAGGGGGGCACCTCAGCCAGATGAGTGCACGACGCCAGCTCCACGAGGGGGCTCCATGCCCATTGATGTATCCTGGGGAGTGCAAAGCCACAGTCTCTCAAGTCTTTTCAGTGGGTTGGTTGCCCACTGCTTTATCCTGGGGAGTGCTGGAGGGGGCTTGGTGCCCAGAGTGCTTCATCCTGCCAAGGGCTGAGGTAGTGGATGCCTTTCTCCACTGGTTCTGGAGGGGGATTTGTGCCCAGAGTGCTCATCCTGCCAAGGACTGAAACAGTGGATGTGATACTCCACTGGTTCTGGAGGGGGCTTTGTGCCCAGAGTGCTTCATCCTGCCAAGGACTGAGGTAGTCGAGGCCTTTCTCCACTGGTTCTGGAGGGGGCTTTGTGCCCAGAGTGCTTCATCCTGCCAAGGACTGAGGTAGTGGATGTGATACTCCACTGGTTCTGGAGGGGGCTTTGTGCCCAGAGTGCTTCATACTGCCAAGGACTGAGGTAGTGGATGCCTTTCTCCACTGGTACTGGAGGGGGCTTTGTGCCCAGAGTGCTTCATCCTGCCAAGGACTGAGGTAGTGGATGTGACACTCCACTGACGGTGGTGCAACATGCAAGCTCGCCAGGCTCCTGGAACTGACCACCAGCCTCGTACGACTGACCACTGGGGATGGCAGCCATGTCTGCAGTGGTGCCACTGGCTCAGGATGTCGCAGGCTCGCTGGCGGTGCTGGTGTCAGTAGCGGTGGTGCTGGCGGCGGTGTCAGTAGCGGTGGTGCTGGCGGCGGTGCTTGTGGCAGACTCTGTGGCATTGGTGCTGGCGGCGGGCTTTGTGGCATCGGTGCAGGTGGCAGGCTCTGTGGCATCGGTGCTGGCGGTGGGCTCTGTGGAAACTGCTGGCGGCGGTCTTTGTGGCGGTGGGCTCACTGACTGCGCTGCTGGTGGCGGCCTCACTGACTGCGGTGCTGGTGGCGGGCTCACTGACTGCGGTGCTGGTGAAGGGCTCAGTGTCTACGGTGCTGGTGAAGGGCTCAGTGTCAGCGGTGCTGGGGCGGTGTCTGTGGCGGCGGTGCAGGTGGCGGTACCGGTGGCGGTCTTGTCTGCCGTGCAGGTTGGCGTCGACGTGGACCTGCCTTTGATTTTTTGGCCCTTCCCCACCTTGGATGGTGGCGCAGCTGTCTTCCCACTTTCCACTTTTGTTTTGCCTGAGCCCTTGGTGGCAGGTGTTTTCGCCTTCTTTCTCCGGGATGTGGGCAACTTTTTCTGTTTTGGAGGTGGGGGAATGTCCTTGCCGTCGCTCCTTGGGACACTGGCAGCCCTGTTGCTTGGCGCACTCCAAAATCCTGCTATTGCTGGCACCACTGTGCCCAGTGATGTGGTGGCTGAGGTGCTGGGTTGGGACCTGGAAAGGCGGGCCCTAGATAACGGACGGGGGGTGTAAGGAAGAGGTCAACATTTGATAGGAAAAGCTTTTTAGACACACTGGGACAGGTAGATGGAGGGGGTTTGGGAGTGGAGGAAGAGGTAGTGGATGTAGGTGGTGTACGTTTGCTGACTTTGGGTGAAGGTGCATGGGCTGGAGGCTGTTGTGAGGTGGGTGGCTGTTGGGTGGGCGTGTGACTGTGTTTGTTTACTTTGGGAGGAGGGCTCACAGACACACTGGGAAAGGACATAGGGGATGTGTGAATGGTAGTGGGGGTGGTGAGTGCACATGAGCGGTGTGTGGTGATGGGCGTGCTGGTGATGGAGGTAGTGGCTGATGATGTAGTGCATGCAGGTGTGAGTGGAGACGAGACTGGGAGGGAGGGAGGAGGGAGACGTGGAGGAGGGGGACACAGTGGAGGCAGTGGATTTTGGTATGTCTGCATGGGTATGGTGCTTGTGTGAGTGCCTGTGGGATGTGTGGTGCCACCCTTGTGTGTTGAGGTGTGTGCATGCTGGTCTGGTGGTGTGCTTGGGACAGGATGAGGTACAGGGGATTGGGTCTGGGTGGAGGAGGTTGGGGGGAGGCTGGACACAGGGACAATGGCTGCCATCAGTGCTGGGGCCAGAGCCTGAAATGCTCGCTGTTGGGCTGCCTGGCCAGAATGAATGCCCTCCAGGTATGCATTTGTTTGTTGCAAATGCCTCTCTACACCCTGGATGGCATTCAGAATGGTAGACTGCCCAACAGTGAGGGATCTCAGGAGGTCAATAGCCTCCTCAATGAGGGCAGCAGGGCTGACTGGGGCAGGGCCTGAGGTGCCTGGGACGAAGGAGATGCCCACCCTCCTGGGTGTGCGGCCACGGTCACACGCTGAGGGGCTGCTGGGAGGGCGGTGCTGGTAGGGGGGGTAGTGGCTGTACCTGTAGATGCGGTGGGCACAGAGGGTCCCGCCACTGCAAGGCAGCTCCCATCAGAGGAGGAGTCGGTGTCTCTGGTCTCTGCTCCTGTCCCCGCCGTGGAGCTCCCCTCGTCCTCCGTCCGAATGGTGACTTCAGACTCCGTTGTCTCACCCTCCAGGGCCATGTGGGATGTAGCTCCCTCCTGCTCCGGTGGCACTGCTCCTCTGCTTGATGATGCTAATGCACACAAGAACAGGGAGACCACAAAAAGGGGGGGGGAGAGAGAAGAAAAACATGTTCAGTGCATGCAATACCGCTACCGTTGGCGGACACTACAGACACAGCAGCCCTCTGCACTACGCCATGCACTTAGAGTTCCACACAGGAGTGTTGTGAGTAGTATTAGATTTTGGTGATAGATTAGGTGTTAATGTTGTTTCATTGTTGAAATTAATATTTAAATTTGCAATTATTTCATTATGTTTATTGTATTTGTCATGATGTTTGTCAACTAGTTGTTTAATTTGAAGATATCATTTAAAGTATGTTTTGTTGTTTAAAATGATTTTGTTTTCTTCTCTCCATGGATAGTACAGCATTAATAATTCTCTATAATAATTTTCTGAATCATTATTTTTGCTAAATCTGCAGTACCATATAATTTTCTTATTTTTGCGGAGAATTAAGGTATTACTTATTTCTATGTGTGTGCTTTGTTTTTCAAGATTTTGGTTCAATTTCTTCCTCATCTGTACTGTAGAAATTTTTTCTGTGAGTAAATTTTCATTGTCATTTTGAATTTTCTTTTGCTAACTTCTGTTTTTATTATTATACATAGAAGCATAATCTGCCAATGTACATTGTTCTAAATCTTTTGGCCTGTTGCTATATTTTAACATATTATCAAAATATGTGTTGGTTGATGCATCTGGTAACGAATGTATCATTTCTTGGTCTCTCAATAAATATGGTCTTTTTTTTGGAGGGTTTGTATTAATAAATACAAATGATCTTGAACTTTTTCATAATGGTATTTGAAGAATGAGGTAAGCAGCTTCTTGTGCACTTATTTCTGTAAGTTTAGGAACGCGTTGCCTATGTGCTTTAGCTGTTCTTTTATATTACTATTGTAATTTACTTCTTTTGCTGCATGTGCAATTATTTTACTTATGCCTCTTTGTGATTTACAAATATATGAAATTATGTAAACCGCACAAGCATAAGCATCTGAGATAAATTGCAAGTCTATGTTTGCCCTCCAGGATTGTAAAGTAATTGAATTATAGTTATTCATTAAGCATTCTTCTGGCCTTCTATTTATTATTATTTTTTTTTTCTAATAGTGATCTTATACATGTAATATATTGTTATTTATTTAAATGTGTAATTTGTAAAAAGCTTTCAAAATCTATAGTTTGAAAAATTGGTGTATTCCTAGTTTCATGAATGTTTTGCATCTGTTCTTGCAACTGTTTGTTTGCTTTGTCAAGTTCTAAAGGTTCAAGGATTATAGTTTCTGGCATTGGATATTAAGGATATTGATATTTGCATGTTATTTAGTTTTTTGTCTGCAATTCTTAGTGTGTGTATGCTTTTGTAGTGGTATTAAATGTTCTATTTTTGGGTTTTGTGATTTAGCACATGTGATATATTTATCAATAAATTGAATTAGTTCTTCTAGATTTTGTGACTCATACTGTGGAGCATTTTCAATCCATAACAAAGCATGTATATGTGGTGAACCTCTTTGCTGGAATTCTACTCTATAAAAGTAGTCAGTTATTTTTCCACTGGGGTTGCTTTCATGCATTAAAATGCAGATAACAATGTTCGTATTTGAAAGTCAAAATGCCTTGCACATGTAATTGGATTTTGTTGTATTAATTTACATTTTGTTTCCCAAGGCATATTTTCAAATTCTTCTTGTGTGTATTGATTTAGTTTTTGTAATCTGAGTAGTATATTAATTAGATGCTGCCATTTTGTTTCTGCTGCAGATAAAGTTAGAAAAAATGATGGCATTACAAGTTGTCTTATCACAGCAAAAATATATTTTTTGCAATGTTCCTAGTGTGGTGGTGAACTGCAAATTGTTTTGAGTATTTTATATTCTTCATTGTACTGTAATAGTTTTATCAAAATTATATTTTATGTCTTTTGCAGTAATACATTTCCTGTTGCCAAAATGTTTTCGGAGTGATATGTTAATTTTACCTTGAATTTGTTTTATGTGTAATTCCTTTAGCTTAAAGAAAATATTTGTCATAGATTTTGCTACTCTTCTGTCACAGCTCCTTAACTCCCATTGATATACTGTACTGTAATGTACAGGGATGAATCTATCTTTATTATTAGGTCTTTGTCCTCCACAAAAAATTGTTGGAAAAGCTAAAAATTCAGAGTCTTTGGCCCTCATTAGGACATTGGCGGTAAGTCCCGCTTACTGCTTTGCTGACTGTCACCAACATACCGCAACTGCGGCAGTACAGCGCTACCCATATAATGACACACACTTAGCAATCCGTCACTATACAGACACACACACAAGTCCGCCAGCAACATTATGACCCACGAACAACTGTGGCGGAAATTCAAGCGTGGTAAACCATTGGCGGCACATACCGCTGCGCTCAAAATACACAGAGCCTAACAAAATAACACCACATTGGACAATCCAAACTACACACACCTGACACACATAAACACACCACACCCACGTACCCACACCACTATAAAACAAACACCCACACTACCCACATGCCTTGCCGACTAACAAAATTTGCCACTAGACAGAGATACAGCAAGAGCACCCACACAACCAGAGCCACAGAACACCATCACCCATACACCATCCACGCATCTCACGGTACACACCCCAACACATCACCACAAACACCCTCACACACACCACTCACACTACACCCATGGCACCACAAAGATACCCCAGGTTCTCAGAGGAGGAGCTAAGGGTCATGGTGGCGGAAATCATCCGGGTAGAGCCACAGCTATTCGGATCACAGGTGCAACAGACATCCATTGCTAGGAAGATGGAGCTATGGCGGAGAATCGTGAACAGGGTCAACGCCGTGGGACAGCACCCCAGAACAAGGGATGACATCAGGAAGAGGTGGAACGACCTACGGGGGAAGGTGCATTCCGTGGTTGCAAGACACCAGATAGCTGTACAGAGAACTGGCGGTGGACCCCCACCTCCTACCCCACAACTAACAACATGGGAGGAGCAAGTCTTGATAATACTGCATCCTGAGGGCCTGGCAGGAGTAGCAGGACTGGACTCTGGGAAATCAAATCACTATTACTATCACCCCCTTCCTGCATGCCAATACATACCCACACCCTCACCCTCACTCCCTCCCATCACTCCACCACCTCCCACACACCCCACCATCACAACCTACCCATGCCAATACCCAGCACTGCATGCAACAATAATGCATGGACAATACTCACAGCACTGCATGGACACCCATCACCACAGCATGCACACTAGAGAGAATCACCTAGCCCACAAAATAACTACTCACACAAGGCAAAGCTGACAGGGCACTCACAACCATAGAAGCCAACACACCAAGATGTCACACGCAGAAACAATAACACTGCATTTACATCCCCACAGGTCCCACACCCAAAGGAACTGGAGAGGAGGTGCCAGCAACAACCAGTCCTCCCCCACAGAAGAGGCCCACAGTGATTACAGCAGCTCTGCTCATCTGGATGACCAACCTGGCCCATCAGGGACCTCCAGACAGTCGGTTACCCAGACACAGTCCCATACCACCACAGAGCCTCCCCCCTCATAAAACTCCACCACAGCACCCACCCAGCAGGTCCATACCTCTGTCCCCAGGACACGTCAATCTGCAGTGTGTCTAGCACTACAGGGACCCCAGGACATCCCACAAACACAGGACGATCAGAGACCTGGGGTCAGTGGCAGTGGGCACACGCTTCAGGAGACAGAGGCACAGGACAATAGGGAAACTGGGAGGACTGCTGTGCGACAGGGGGAGGACAGGCCAAGGGAACCGACTCTCCACGAGGCACTCACCAAAATCCTGGGAGCATACCACCATTCCCAGGAGACTATGGGACAGATACTGGCGAAGTTGTAGGAGACCCAGCGGCTTCAGGAAGGACAGTACCTGGGGATCAGGGAGGACCTGAGGGACATCCACACCTCCCTGGTCACCATTGCAGGGGTGCTGGCAGACATGGCCAACACAATGAGGGAGGCAGTGGCACACCACCGGGCCCCTGACACTAGCCACACCGATCAACAGCCCTCTACCTCCACTGATGCTAGTGGATAGGAGGCCCGCCACAGGAACAACAGGCCACCAGCACCCCTCCCCCTGTAGAAGGAGAACCACCACGCAAACGGTCCCTACGATCCAGGCAGAAGCCAGAGAACATTACCAAGACCCCTGCCAGGAAATAAGACTCTCCTGAATGTCACCCTTGTGTCCCACTCTGTTACCCTGTACACCTTGAACTGCCGTTGGTCCCCTTCCAATGCCCCATTAGACAATGCACCTGTGACACAAATAGTCTGGACACTATCCTGGACTTTCCTCCACCATCACCCAAGCCCATTGCACATCCCATTTACTTCTCACCACTTAAATAAACACCCTTTGAAAAAATATGTATGTAGTATGTCAAATGATTTAAGTATGTATTCGTTTAACAATCTGTGCACATTGCAATTAGACTGTACACTAATGTATATATAGGTATGACCTGTATTTTGCTGCAGTCAATACACCAGGAGCCAGAGTAGGGTACAGATATCTGTGAATAGACATGTCAAAGGGTACAGTAAGTGGCCACAGCAGTGGGAACAGCAGCTTTCCAGTGAAAATTTACAACAACAAAACTGCAATGGAAGCTGAGGTTACAGTGCCTTACCTGTGTGTCACTGGAAGTACTGTCCAATGATTGCTGTTCTGTTGTCCACATCCTCATCCTCTGCCTCCCCTTCGTCACTGTCCACAGGCTCCACCACTGACACACGCCCATCTCCAGCCTCATCCTCCTGCAGAAAAGGCACCTGGTGACGTAAAAACAAGGTTGTGCAACATGCAACATGCCATGATGATCTGGCACACCTTCTTGGGTGAGTAGCACAGGGAACCACCTGTTAGATGGAGACACCGAAACCTGGCCTTCAGGAGGCCAAAGGTTTGCTCTATAATTCTTGTTCGCCCATGTGCCTCATTGTAACGTTCCTCTGACCTTGTCCGGGGATTCCTCACTGGGGTCAGTAGCCATGAGAGGTTGGGGTAACCAGAGTCACCTGCAAATATCGAGGGATATCTGTTAGCCAGGCACTAACCCTTAGGGCCAACCCCATACCCTAGGGACGATGGGCTCACCTATTAGCCACACCCGGTGCCTCTGGAGTTGAGCCATCACATATGGGATGCTGCTATTCCTCAGGATAAATGCATCATGCACAGACCCAGGATACTTTGCATTCACATGGGAGATGTACTGGTGCGCCAGGCACACTATCTGCGCATTCATAGAGTGAAAGCTCTTTCGATTTCTGAACAGCTGTTCATTTCTCCTGGGGGAACAAACGCAAAATGTGTACCCCAATAATGTTGGGGAAATGTCCCATTGCATAGAAATTAGCTTTCACTGTGGCCAAATCCTCCACCTGGGGGAAAACGATGTAGCTGCGCTTGTGTTTCATCAGGGCACACAACACTCTGGTCAGCTCGTTTGAGAACATTGGCTGTGACATTCCTGCTGCCAAGGCCACTGTCACTTGGAAGGAGCCAGTTGCCAACAAATGGAACACAGATAGGACTTGCACAAGAGGGGGGATCCCAGTGGGCTGATGGATAGCTAAGATCAGGTCTGGCTCCAATTGGGCACACAGCTCTTGTGCCTGTCCACCATTGTTGCCAAGTCCACCAGGGGCTTGTACACGGGGGATGTCTCCATCTCCTATTCATCCTCAGCGGTTCTAATCTAGTTGGCAAAACGATGAGCATCTGGTCAGTTTCCCACATTTCGTAAATGTACAATGCATTGCATGTTGTGACAGAAACAGTATGTTCATGTTTAGCCCCAAAATGTGCCTCTGTCTGCTGTGACGCAGTTAGGTGTCATGGCCTGCCCTCCCCTGAAATGGCAGATGCCTGTCCTGTGTGGATGGACAGTTGGAAATGAGGTAATGCCGCTGACGTTGTATGCCGTTGCGGGAGGCGGTCGAGTAACGCAGTGCAACTCCTCATTGGTTAACATTGGGCCCTATGGGTTGCAGTAGCCAATGGTGATGTACGCCGGTGGTGACGGTATGCACCGCCGCAGACGTGACCGCCATTTTCTATCTGTTCACTCACTTGCTACCTGACCTTTAATAGGAGAGGACCTACGCTGCAAGTGCTGCTGTGACCTGTGTCTGGAACCGACCATGGCTCGAGTCACTGGGGAAATGGCCCCTGCGTTCACCGCTGCGGAGTTGGAGAGACTAGTGGATGGAGTCCTACCCCAGTACCGAATGCTGTATGGACCTCCAGACCAACAGGTGAGTACACTGTGAGCACAATGCATGGGGCATGACTGCATGAAATGCTGTGTGTGAAGGGCTCATGTAAGGGGGGTGGTTGAGGGGTCCTGGGCAGCATGCTGCATGTATGGTGGGCAATGGATGTGCATAAGGGGATGGGACGGATATGGTGGGCCATGAGTGTAACAGGCGGGACGGTATAACTGATACCATTTTCTATTTTTATTTTCCTGCAGGTCAGCGCCCATCAGAAAAAGGGTATATGGCGTAGCATCGCCAAGGACGTGCAGACCCTGGGGGTCTACTGCAGGCGGAGCACCCACTGTCACAAATGGTGGGAGGACCTGAGACGCTGGGCAAGGAAGACGGAGGAGGCCCAGCTGGGGATGGCCTCCCAACGAGGAAGGGGTGCCCATCGAACCTTGACCCCCCTCATGTTCCGCATAATGGCGGTGGCCTATCCGGAGCTGGATGGGCACTTGAGGGCATCACAGCAGCCACAAGGGGGTGAGTACAGTTCCCAATATAGTACTTGTGCGTGGTGGGGAAGTCTCTGGGTGGGGATGTGCGTCTGTTGGTGCCCCTAGGCCAGGCCTGACATTGCAGGGTAGGTTCCATGTTGGGCAGGGGCTGATGAACTCCACCTCCAAACAAGCTAGTGGGCATCCACTACTGGGCAGGGCTCTGTGGCTCTCAGGTATCCTGCAACTGGCATTAGGTATTACTGTCCATGGCCTGCTAATAGCATTGTGACTGGTAGTGCATCGCCTAGTGCATAGGCTGTCCCCTGTGTGTTGTGTATGCCAACGGTGGTATTGTTGCTGGCATTGACCAAGTGTATCCTCTGTCTCTCCCCCCCCCTTTTTGTTTTGTCACCCTGTCCTTCTGTGCATTAGCATCATCTGGTGGAGGAGCAGAGGCACCGGCGATGGAGGGAGCTGCATCCCACAGGGCCCAGGAGGCCGAATCCACCGATGGGGAGGGCACCAGTGGGACGGAGGGCGAGGGGAGCACCACGGCGGAGACAGGAGGAGACAGTTCTGAAAGTGATACCTCCTCTGATGGAAACTCCCTGGTGGTGGCGGACACCTCTGTGGCCACCCCAACTACAGGTACAGCCACCACCCCCGTACCAGCACCGTCCTCCCAGCAGCCCCTCGGCGTGTTTCCCGTGCCCACTCACCCAGGAGGATGGGCATTTCCTTCGCCCCAGGCACCTCAGGCCCTGCCCCAGTTAGCCCTGCTGCCCTGAGTGAGGAGGCTATTGATCTCCTGCGATCCATCTCTGTGGTACAGTCAACCATTGTGAATGCCATCCAGGGCCTGGCAGGGCATTTGCAACAAACAAATGCATTCCTGGAGTGCCTTCACTCTTGTGTGGCGGCCCAACAGAGATAATTCCAGGCTCTGGCCTCCTCCCTAATGGTAGCCATTGTTCCTGTCTCTAGCCTCCTCCCTCCAACTTCCTCTGCCCAGTCCCATTCCCCTGAACCCCAACCTATCCCAAGCGCACATTCAGACCAGCATTCATTCAAGACAACATACAGGAGTGTCTCAGGCAAACACAAGCACCACACATCATCCCACAGGCACTCACACAAATACCATCCAGATGCAGAAATACGAACATCCACTGCCTCCACTGTGTCCCCCTTCTGCTCGTCATCCACCTCCCTCCCAGTAGTGTCTACACTCACACCTGTATGCACTACACCCACACCCACTGCCTCCATCACCATCACGCCTATCAGTGTACGCCCCTCACTAGCAGTCACCACCCCCACATCCATGCACATGTTCCCTGTGTCCTCTCCCACTGTGTCTGTGCCCCCTCCTCCCAAGCACTCAGACACCTAACAGCCATCCACCTAACAACAGCATCCAGCCCATGCACCTGCACCCAAACACAGCAGACAGACACCTCCTACAACCACTCCCTCTTCCTCCACTCCCAAACCTTCACCCTCTTCCCGCCCCAGTGTCCATAAGAAGCTTTTCCTCTCCACCCATGACCTCTTCCCTACCCCTCCCCCGCCCTTCACATCGGGTCAGGGTGGGCAGAACTCAGGCCAGCACCTCAGCCACCCAGTCCAAGGCCACTGTAGTTTCAGCAGCTACTGCAGGTGTGAGAGGCTCCAAGGAGACACCCATCAGCACTGGCAGTGTGCCTGCACCAAATGCCAAGGGGAAGGGCAAGGATGTACGATCTGCTGCCAAGGGCAAGGAGGCACCACCACATGACAAGGGGGCACCACCACATGGCAAGGGCAGGGAGGCACCACCACACGGCAAGGAGGCACCACCAGCTGCCAAGAGCAAGGGCGAAGGGTCTGTTCCTGCAGGCAGGAGGGACAGGAGGCCTGCTGCTGTGACAGAATCTGAGCCCCCAACACCAACCATGGTGCTTCAGCCATCCGAGGCTGCAGGGGAAGGGCCAGAGCCTCCCCCCACCACTGGCAGCACCACCACCTGGACCGCCACATGCACCGCCGCCAGCACCACTGGCTGGCAGCAGCAGCCCTAGTGGGCAGCCGTCCGAGGCTGCAGGGGAAGGGCTGGAGCCTCCCCCCACCACTAGCAGCACCAACACCAGCACCAGCACTGCCACCACTGTGCAGCTGTCACCGCCGGCAGATGGACTGTAGTCCTGCCTCCATGGAGTGTTATGCATCCTGCCCACTGCACATCTTGTGGGTCTGACACCCAGCTGAGAGACTGTGACCTTGCACTCCCAAAGATCTGCAACACAGGACACAATGCACCCTCCAGAACCAGTGAAAAAAGGCATCCACTCACGCCCTCCTTGCCAGGATGAAGCACACTGGGCACAAAGCCCCCTCCAGAACCAGTGGCAGAAGGAATCCACTTACCCCCTCCTTGCCAGGATGAAGCACACTGGGCACAAAGCCCCCTCCAGAACCAGTGGAGAAGCCACCCACTTGTGAGACTGTGTCCTTGCACTCCCCAGGACCAAGCAGTGGGCAACCCACCCACTAGAGAGACTGTGGCTTTGCACTCCCCAGGACATTGCACAGGGCATGTAGCCCTCTCTAGGACTAGTAGTGTTGTATGGGCTGAGGTGCCCCCCATTCTCTGTCCCCCTGAGGAGCCTGTGTATTTTCGACCTGATGCCCCGGCAGTGTTCTCTCCATGTTGATGCAGGAGTAAGATGGGGCCTTGGCCTATGTGATGTGGCCCTGTGGCCCATGGACATTATCGACTGGGCAGTGTCCCCCCATTTGTATATCTGTAAATACTGTTTTGAATTTTGAGGACGTTTTTCTGGATTTTTATCCTATTACACTCACTTTAATCACTTCCTTTAGTCCTTGCATTATTCCTGAGGGATACGGGATGGATGTGTAATGTTGTTGCATCTGTTTGTGTGTATGGTGTTGGGGGTGTTGCGTGTGTATGTCACTCTCTTTTTCCTCCTGCCTCCCCAGTGTGCTAGGTGGCAGTACTCACCCTGGTCGTCGTCGCCGGCGTTGGTATTCCTGGTGTAGGAGGAGGTAGACCAGCATGGGAAAGATCTGCAGTTCGGGCTCCAAGGTGTCGTGGTTGTTCCCTGAGTCTCCAGAGGTGAGTCCTTTGACTTCTGAGATCTGTTTCCGCCTTACTTTTTTTGTCGTTTTTTTCTTGTCGTTGGTACCACCCCGAAAAAGGTGGTGGATAGGCCTGTTGCAATACAGTGGGTGGAACCTTGTCTTCCGCTTGGCTGTTGGCAGTTACCGCCACAGTGCTTGTTGCTACCGCCGTGGCAGTCGTGCGTTAAAGTGGCTGTCTGTGTTGGTGGTTTCCGCCGTGGTCATGATGCCATTTCTTTTACAGCCGGCTTGTTGGTGGTATTACCGCCGCTTTATCACCGACCGTAAGGGTTGTGATGAGGGCCTTCATCTTCATATAAACCTCTGGGTGTGTTATGTTCTGCAGGTGCTAATCTTAAGACATTAAGTAGTAATAGTTTCATTTGTTAGCAAGGTATCTAGATTTCCTGCTGCTATGTTGTCTGAAGAACCCGAGAATTCAGTTGTTTCTGATGCTTCATTGCAGTTGTCTATTTGTTGAGATATAAATTTCCAATATGGGTTAAAAGTGATTCCATATTCTTTGAACATGTTACTATTTATTGCTAGCCATAGTGCTGCTTGTTTGACTTTATTTGGTCTAACATTTTCAAAATGTGTATATGATGTATAAGCTAACTTTCGTTTTAATTTTATAGGAATTGTCATGTTATCATTAATTTGCCCTTGACGGGGGGCGTGGCCAAGATGGTGGCCAGAGCGGACGCTTGAGTAAAGAGCTCCGCTCACGGCCCACCTTTTGTTCGTTTATCCTGGTCCCTAGCGGGCACAACAATGTGGTGGCTCCCCCCCCCCCGACCCGGGGGTGGCCCGAGAGGCTTGGACCCGTGGCAGCTGGTCCCGAGTTGGTCCGACGAGTGAGATGGAGTGAGGCGCGGTCGGCGACTTGAGCCGGAAAACAAACTGGCCTGGCTGAGGTAGGTGCAGTGCACACACGGCATCGTGGCGGCCCCATCTGAGTCCCCCGTGAAGTCACTGTGAAGTCGGGGTTGAGGCGTCTGGGCGGCGGCGCAGCCCCCGACCTGTCCGTGGCCCGGCTGGGTGGCCCGTGAGCCGAGGGATGCGTTGAGGACGGACGTGGCTCCCGGCCAGAGTGTAGCGCCCTGGGCGTATTGCCAGGGCATCTCTCCCCGCGCAGCTGCCGCGCACGGGTTGGAGCCCCCCCGCGGGACCGAACTTCGGGCGCACCGGCGCCAGGACCGAGCGCTGGCCCACCTGCGTTGACTGCCCCTAGTCTGGGCTGGAGAGTGCGAGCGCTCACCTGCGGGGAACCGGACCGTGGGATTTCTCCCTGGGCCCCTACTGGAGGCGGGCGCCAGAAGCACTGAGGCCAGGCACGAGAGCGACGCCCGGCTGTAAGCAGCCACCCCTCCCCGCGCAGATAATCTGGGACCGGCCTGGCACTGCGAACTGGAGTCGCCGCGGCGGCTAGGAGCGGGGCCTTGGAGAACAAAAAATTAAATTAAAACAACAACGAACAATAAAAATACTAATAAATAAATAAGAAAAGAGGAAGCAGTGAAACCTAAGAAGGGGATTTAAAATAAGGGGGAAAAAAAAAAGAGAGAAAAAGGAAGAGTGCAGAACACGACACAACAGAATAGAAAACAAGACAAAAGTAAATTAAAGACACAAAACGACCATACAAGGCCACCATAATGGCGAGTCACAAACCAACAAACCAATAAAAGAAGAAACTACTGCATTCGGATCAGAGCTGGTGATAGCCAGCGGTTAATCAGGCGTTGCCGAATAACCAGAGCACATAGCAATAATAGTGCCTCAAGCAACTACATCAAACTCAGGGCAGCTCTTAGGAGAGCTCAACCACGGTCACACCACCTGGCACTCTTGAACCACCCATTCATTGCGTGCAAGATCTCCGTCTCGCCCCGCCTGGGCTCGCTGGTGACCTCTCTCAACCCAACCCCCCTCGGCGGCGCGGGAAGCACCATGGTCAAACCAAAACACCCCAAAACGGGGACTTCCATGGACGGGGACCCCCCCCCTTCTGCAGGTCACTCGGACACGCAATCTGCAACACTGCTCCAACTGAGAGAAACACTACGCACACACTCTCTGCAGTTCGATAAAATCATGTAGGCAATAATGGAAACTAAAACCTCGCTGGAAGGGAAAATGGATGCTGCGGCACTGGAGGTCTCGCTGCTCCGAGATGACCAACGCAAGCTAACAGATAGAGTGCACAACACAGAACTGTCGCTAAAAACAGTTCAACCAGAGATGGCAGACATGAAAAACAAAATCCAACAAATGGAAAATGAACTGGCGCAGCTGCAGCGCAGGGCTGAGGAAGTAGAAGGTCGCTCAAGACGCAACAACACCAGATTTATTGGCATCCCGGAACGCTTGGAACTGCCCAAAGCCGAGGAATTAATTGAAACTTGGCTGAAGGATACAATGAAAATACAAGACGCCACTAAAGCACCAATGATAGAGAGAGCCCACAGAATTCATTCCGGGCAGGCCCCCGCGGCCCGGAGCCCCACCTCGGCCCCTGATAGCCTGCTTTCTTAACCACAGAGATAGAGACTCTGTCCTTCAGCACTTTAGAACCTCTAACCCAATCAGCTTGGAAAACAGTAATGTATCTGCCTATCCGGACTACACGTTAGAAGTGCAACGCAAAAGAGCAACATTCGTCAAAATCAAACAATTCTTGCGAGAACATAGCATTAACTACTCTCTTATGTTTCCAGCCCGCCTGCGTATAACCATTGACGAGAAAACGCTCATGTTTCCTACCCCGGAGGATGCATGGACATGGATCCACGCTAAAGGTCTGGTCAGCCCGCCAACGGAAAAGGTAACAACCGAAGAATGGCTCACCACCAGCGCCAGAAGAAAAATAAAAAACAAGGCAACATCGCGCCCAACAAAATCACAAATGGAAGCCGGCCAAGCGCAAATTCTAAGGGAAACCAGCACATTTACTCGATCACAAACTGACACCCAGAGCGAGACGGACATCACCGACAGCGGATCCCCTGGAGGGGAATCCAGTACATCCTTCTCCCCCCTTCTGGCCGGCCCTGACTTCACCCCGCGCTCTGCGGACGAACTCTAGGAACCAAGTGCACACACGAACTGCGCCCTCATCGTGAGCCGCGTGGGAGGGTGCGTGGCCCCCCTCTCCCCTTTGGCCGTACAGGGAGGCTTGCAGCTGCCCCGGGACGGGGCCCAACCGTCTGCCGCCCCGTCTGAGCTTCACTGGACCACTAATGCAAACGCGACCACAGCCTGGACCACGCAGGGACAGAACTATCCTGGAGATGGGCCTTTCGATGCCCAGCTCCAATCAACCCACGCTCCCCGCCACCCCAACTATACCCGTATGGAACTTAATCTCCCAGATTGCAGTTTAGGCACCGGTTGTGCCACTTTGTTTATTCTCTGGCTTTACCCGAAATACTCTTTTATTCCTTATCTCTCCCCTCTTTACTATCTCTCTTAGGCCCGGGGGGGCTGGCGGGCGGGTGCAGGGTGCGGGGGGGCATGGGTGAGGGGTGCACGCATCAGACTGGTGGCGATTAGCAGACGCATCTGGGGCTGGGATCCCGGGATCACAACGGTGGGCGCTTAATAACTCAACCCAACACAATGAATAAGGAACCAATATACAACATAATGATTTGGAATGTAAAGGGAATGGTGGGAATAAGAAAGCGCAATAGGATACATGCACACTTAAAACAACATCATATCCACATAGCCATTCTTCAAGAAACGCACATCACCTCCGGAGATGTCCCATGGCTAGAAAGGAGGTGGGCCGGACAGATCTATAGTTCGGGAAACTCATCATTCGCTAGAGGGGTCCTGATCTGGGTAGCCTCAGGGGTCCCTTATGTGGTACAGCGCAGCGTCACCGACAGTGATGGCAGGTACATACACTTAATAGGCCGCTTGGACGGGGAACTAATAGTGATCAATGGACTGTATGTCCCGAATGTTGGACAGAGTGAATTCTTACAAAAAACTTATCAAACGACCTACCCTCAACATGCATCTGGGGTGGGGACATGAACTGTGTTCCGCAAATAGACATGGACAGATCACACCCCCCCCCATAGCGGCCTCCCCAATAACTAAAAACTCGCAGATGCTACGCCAATGGATATCAGACCGCCGCCTGACAGACACTTGGAGACACCTACACCCTGGTGATCGGGAATACTCCTATTATTCCCCGGTACATCTCCTCCATACCCGCATAGACCTTATTCTTACCTCACAAGACATTACTCATAGGATAACAGGTGCCGAATATACCGCCAGGGTAATCTCGGATCATTCGCCCACATCAAATGGGGTAGAGCGCGTGCTTGCATACCAACCTGGTGCCTCCAGACCCAACTCGGAGCAGTGCGACAGGCACTATGGTCCCGCTGGAATTGCGGAAGCTCCGAACCAAATGTCTCCCCCAGATTGCATGATTTGCTAGGTAGCATAGAAGACCCAATAAATGTATCAAGAGCATACACAATCCTAACCTCCCACCTGGAACACAAACAAGAACAAGCAAAGAACAGATGGGACGATGTGCTACCAGAGCCCCTATCGCACCCCCCATGGAGTCAGGCTATGAAAATGATAAAAGAGGTATCACGCAACCCACGTTTCCGTTACACCCAGTTTAATTATTTGCACCAAACATACCTATCACCTCACCGTATAACTCGCATGTTCCCTCAATCGATGCAGACATGCCCCAGATGCGCTACTCCCGAGGCCACCTTCTACCATATGACCTGGGACTGCCCCCCCAATCCGAAAAGTATGGTGCGACATAATAACATTGCTGGCCGAATGGACAGCCGTTACATTGTCCACCACCCCGGAATTATGTTTACTGGGAATAGGCTCGTGTCTCAAAAATCGGAAACAAACACTCAGATGTATAGCCCTAGTGCTGGTGATGTACAGACGCCTCATAGCTATGCATTGGAAAGCCCCAGTCGCTCCGTGCATTGATCAATGGTACGCTGAACTGCTGCGCTGGGCCAAGGCTGAGGCGCGGACGTTGCAGCTTCTCTTAGACAAAGGGATCCCGGTCAAAGGTCTTGACCCTTGGAATTCCTTCGTAACAACCATGGAAAGCAAGGACGACGAGCGACCGCCCTAAATATTCTCCCAAAACAACAACGCTCGGGCGATAGTGTAGACTAATACTCCTAAATAATAGAACTTCACCATAAACATCACATAGTCGCTTTCCAACATACTTAAGGCAAAATTATCACACATGGGAGCCTAATCACAACACAAGCTTACAAACATGCAACAAAAAAGGCAGAAAAGGAAGGAAAAAAAAAAGGGAGGGGCACCCAGTGACCGCACTAAGGATGTACTACCTAATCGAGGGCGTACCCCCAATAGTAACACCAACCTCCTAGGGGCCCCCAGCCTTCCGCCCTTGCGCCCCCCCTCTCCTCCCCTCCTCCCTCCCTGTGCACGCCCCGCGTGCCCTCTGAACCCCCCTCCTTTCTCTCACTGTATCTCCCTTCTATTTTCCCTCGTTCATAGCTCTTTTGTATTACAGGGTATGTTAGATAGCTGCTTTGCCCGGGCCCTGCCCCTCCGCCCCGGCTTGCGCCCGTGCAGGAACACTCGCGCTGGTGTGGGCGGGGCTGGGGGGGCACACCAGCTCTGGAATGGTAAATGTAGCCGCCAAGAGCGGTGTGGAGTGTATACCCCTTGTATTGTATTATAATCACCTATATTTTCTTTTGTGTTCACTTGCTGTGTGATATAATAATAAAAATACATTTCTTTTAAAAAATCATTAATTTGCCTTTGTAGTTGTAACAGTAGTCATAACATCTGCAGGGACATTAACTATAGCACCTGATAATGATTTCTGAAAGCCACATGGTAAAGTTCTTATTTGTGGAAAGGGAATTCTAGGTGAAACTCATCTTTCTTCTAAATTATGCAATTGTAATTGAATTGGAATTTTTGGAAATGTCATGCCATTAATAAATGAACATGGTGGATTTTTTATTTTTGCTAATATGTGCAAAGCAGTTGTTGCATATAGAGGGCCTGATTCTAACTTTGGAGGACGGTGTTAAACCGTCCCAAAAGTGGCGGATATACCACCTACCGTATTACGAGTTCCATAGGATATAATGGACTCGTAATACGGTAGGTGGTATATCCGCCACTTTTGGGACGGTTTACCACCGTCCTCCAAAGTTAGAATCAGGCCCATAGTCTGTTGGATTTGGGGTTCTGTTACATTGTATAAAAGTGGCATTTGTTTTAATGTTGTTAATATTTATTAATGATTGTTTATGCCATACTGATTACAAATAGTACAAATTTATTCAGGACAGTAATATATTTCTTTATGGAAGCTGCTAATTATGTCATTTGTTTTTTGTGTGTTTGTTTCTATGTTTTTCTGACTGTTTTCAGTGCTGTATATGCTGTTGCTGTGTACATGTACTTTTTTGTTAGAACTTACATATCAGATGTGGTAATATTTATTTTTCTTTTTACTGAATGTGCAAATGCGTTAGTTTCTGAATTGTTTTTCGGTTTGTTTGTATATTTGTTTGTGAGACTGAGTCTAAGTTTGTAATTATATTACAGCTGTCGCGTAGGCTCTCATTATTCTAATGAGACTACTGGATTTTGAGCAGCAGAATCGCCTGCGGTGTGGGAGACTGAGTCCAACCCACTGCAGGCGACACCTGTCGCTCCAATACGGGTTTTGCTCCGACTAACTAGCAGTGCCTCATCCCTACCAAAGGATAGTGATGATTGGGCAGCCGAGTGCATGACATACTAGGCTTCACAGGGAAGTCGTGGTCACTCAGGTCGCATCCGGTTCTCTCATTTGCACTTTAGTCTTATATATAAATGACAAACAGAAGCAGTATATGTTTCAATAATGAGTTTAATAAAAGCGACTGCATCTTAGATAGCAAAGCGTGAGATGCAATAACCAGGACAACACAACATGACAGTATTACAATTGTGGCGAGAAGAGTGAAGCATAAGAACAACGCTATCATATTGTCACTATGATCGATGGACTATTTCCTAGCTAGGTTGTAATGTGAGCACAGCATGTTAAGCTCTAATTCTGCCTTTTAGGTTCCCCCGGGAAGACATCAACCCCCATACCTGAGCAAAGGCCTGCGTTCTGCGTTAGCCTCTGTAGCGAAGCATTCAGCAATCAGCATACAGTCGTAGTTCCATGGCTGGAATCTCCCTCTAATGTGTAAGGGACAAGGAAGTGTTTATATAATAACACAGCTGATGATCTGAGAAAATGTCCCTACGTAAAGATGTGTATTTTCTATGAATGTTGGAGACTAAACTTCTACCACGTTCACCAGCAATGTACTGAGCTGCAGCCTTGAATAGAGCACAGAGTGATCAAGAATGTCTTGTTTGAGAACAGAGTGCTGGCCTAGGCAAAAACAGTTAGATGAAAATAAAACAAGACCGTAAAATTGGTTATTGTAATAATAATAAAGCAAAGCTGAATAAAATACATCTAGGTTAGAGTGCACAGCGGCCTAGTGTGTTAAAATAACGTGCATGGAGCTATAACTAAAATGACTACACAACACTCTCCCCTTGTTGGTTAAAAGTGGTTCAAAGCCAAAGCTAAAATTTGATTGTTAAAAAGCTCAGCCTAAGATATATATAAAAGCAAAGTCAATTTGGACAAGTCGAAGGGACACATAAGAATCCTACATGACAATTTAAAACATGAGCATGTGGCATAAAACCGAATTCAAAGGGCAAGTCAATTTGAAAAGTTCCAATCTAGGTATGAGTCATGGAGAATAGGAGATCTTCCACTTCGGCCGATGTTAAAATCAAGAAGTCCTTGCCAAGAAGGATCAAGGAGCAGATGTGTTCCGTAGCCCCAGTGTCAACCAAAGCGGCATCCCGTGGTGTGCCCAGTGATGAGTCGTGAACAACTTCCTCCAGGAAGGGTAACTCATAAGTAGCTTCACGTAGCAAACGCAACCTCAATGCGCATGTCCGGTAATGAACCCTCAGCGAGAACATCAACAGATCAGCGTCCAGCGCAGGAAAGCGCTGCTGCGAAAGGCACATTTCCAGTGCATGTTCGAAAGAGCACCAGAGGCACCGAAACACAGGCTGCACACAATGCAAAACTGGTCTGAATGACAAAGACCAGCCACACTCCAATTGCTCCAGGAGTGTTGCTCCAAAATACTGCATCATATGTTCACGACACATCTGCGCTGATGGGAGCGCCGTCATTTCTCCTCATTGCAGCGGGACAGCCATTGCGCATAGCAACAGCAGAATGCCAGCTAATAAGGCCAAAGTTATCGGAAATCCCCCGAAAATACTGGAGAAGACTGAATGGATAGCTGATGGTACTAAACCGAATACGGAGGAGAAGGTGTGAATGAAACCAGAACCAACAACTTTGAAAAAATATGTGATTCCAATTGTACTGGACGCATTAAATATCTGTACAGCAGTGAGAATGTTCTCTGTGGGAGCAAAGCATTGTTTAGCTGCTGAGTACAAATGTGATTTGTATGCAATCGGGACTGTCTCAGCTTCATTAAATGTCACATAGGTGAAACTGATGGCCCCAGCTATTACCGTGACGACCAAATGTGTTTTGTTGTCCCTTGTGTGTAAATGTCGTGCTGCAAGCATGTCTGTTTGGAGTTCTCTAAGAATGCATGTATGTTCAGTTGCCCAGAATTTACTCGAAAAATCGGGACGTATTAAGTCGTATAAAGGCTTTATGCGCGTGGCATAATCTGGAATGTATGTTCTGCCAAAATTTAAGAAACCCAATAATGATTGGAGTTTTTTAATTGTATTCGGTGGTTGTAACTATGGGCATTTTTCTAAAAATCGTGGCACTAGGCTCTTCCCTTCACTTGACAGCTCATATCCTAGAAACAGAACGCTGAGGAAGGCAATTTTTGATTTTTTAAAGTTAAATTTATAGCCTATTTCGGCAAACCCTACAAAAATACGGGCTACCCGTCTTAAATGTTGTAGCAACTCATCATGCGTGAGATATATATCATCCACATATGACAACGCTTCAGGGTCTACCTCGTGCAAAATAGCAGTCACACGAGCTGTAAACAGTCCTGGTCTATTCTTATACCCCTGAGGCAAACAACAGAATTTTTTCTGGGAGCCTAGTGCGCTAAAGCTTGTTAAATCTCGGCTTTCAGGAGCTATATTCTGGCAGAAGAATCCATTCGAGATATCCTAAGTCGTTTTATATTTTTTACGCACAATGTTGCTCATTAATGCAGTGCTACGCGAGTTTTGTGTAGCATATGTACGTGTATGTCCGTTCAAATGTCTGAAGTCTAAGACTATTCTGTATGAATGGGCCGGCTGTGCTACAGGAAATAAGGGATAATTCATCGGTGAGATACAGGGTTCAATTACCCCCTGGTATTCTAATTGTGTAAGTATTTCTCTCACCGGTGCCCTTGCTTCATGTTTTATGGGATACTGCAGTTGTGGCTGAGGTTCAACTTTAATGGGAATTAAATGATATGGAGAATCCCTGTCCCACCCTACGTGATTTCTATATAAGGCAGGTGACTGTGCAAGAGCCCATTTTATAGAATAGGACTCTGCGAGTTCCTCTGGAACAAGGGGCGAGAAGGAAGGTTTAATAACCTCCCCCCAAGCTGGGCAGGTGTGGACAAACTCAGGCGGCCAATCTTGTTCGGCCAGCAAAATGTCATATATCTTAACTACACGATCCCAGAAGATTGCATACATTCAATGTCACCTTCCAATTGTAAAGTTACTTTATACAGCCTATCGGGTTTGGAGACACGCATATCTGCTGTTTCTACCTGTACAAAGTCATCAGTTGCTTTCACCTCCAGATGCTCTAGAAGATTCCAGCGAACTATTCTGACCTCTGCCGCGCTGTCTAGCAGTGTTAGAGCCCATTTCTTGTTCTTCAAGAGAACCCTCTTCCTGAGTGGCATGTCTAACTGAGACTGCTGCCACTTTTTTCCTTTTAAACTGTTTTTTTTTGTTGTACCGGTTTCTCTTCCTTCTTGACAGAAACCTCCGAAGAGCATTGTGATTCCTGTCTGGGTTTCACGTACTCTATTCTCCGCTATGACCGCCCACCTTTCTCATTTCTCTTTTCCGATGAGTCCTGAAAGGAACGAGATTGGCAGGTATCAGTATATTGACATTTATCAGGCGTTTTAATACTCTCCCTATTTCTGAGATTATACCTATTCTGCGGGGTCTCCGTACGTGGAGATTCTCACCTTTCTTTTTTAGGTGTTTGTTGTTTTTTCTCCTAGCGCTTCTTATTACCCTCAGGTTGCTGTTTAGTATAGTCTTTATTAATTTTTCACTGAAATTTAGGTTTTTGCGGTCTAGCGCCCAGGCTATCTTGACCGATACTGGAATATGTTTCCGCTATTATTTTAGGCAGTTCCCGCTCCTGATCTTGTTGCGGAATGTCATGAAGACGCATGCGCACTGCAAGTGCAACTGCTTCCCCTTTAAGATTGCTTAGGATTATCGAAGAAACCGTGGCAAAGTTGCCCATCAGTTGCATTCCTAAAACTAAGGCCGGGGCAGCCCCGTATTCATCTTGAATTTGTTTAAGCACTTCCGGTAAGTTGGCTAGTGTCGGTGTACCGTATGCCGTTGTATAGAGCGCGGCAAACACCGTGCCCCATGTATTACAGTGTCAACTGTAGGAACCATCCCAAAGGGTAAACACATAGTTAGTATTCTATGTTTGTCCTGAGGTCCCGTATGGGGAAAAACCGCTTCCAGTGTATTAATTTTTTGTGCCAGCCAAAATGGAGTCTCCTCCCGTTTTGCTGGGACTTTACCCATAATAGAGTGTACAGTCACCGGATTTATACCTGGTGTTACTGCATGTGGTTGTGCTGGAGCAGCACTCACTGAGTTTGTATTTAGTGTCTGCATCACAAATTGTACTAATCGTCTATATATTGCTGTTAAGTCAGTATATAAGCGTCGAACCTCAGCCACCGCCATATTTGCAGCCGCAGGATGGGGTGTATATGTGGCCAATAAAGGCCAGGTAGGACCATCATTACTTAGTAGACCTAACCTTACTGGTAATATCGTATTGGTGCCATCAAGCCAATTATTATGTTCTTGATAAGATAGAGGTATCTCTAAATATGCGTACGCCCTGTATTGTCCAGGCGCGTTCGCTACTGTATATGTATGGAATGTATTTGTGTTCCCATCAACTGCTGGAAATAGACTAAAGACTAAAAAAGACTAAAAAAGTTCTGTTCTATAGGCTGCGTGGGCATTCACCACAAACGTGACTGGACCTCCCTGGGCCGTAAGGCCGTGTGTTAGCAAATGTGCTGTGAGCGGTTGTCTCATGTTCAGAGCTATTTGTACAACCTGGGGATTCGCCATGAGAAAAGCACCAAGAATACAGAGAAGGCACATCAAGACGGGTTTTTTCCTTTTAAGGTTCAAGCTTGAACAACCACCCGCTGTAAATAGGGTTACCTATATGGCGGTGGTGGAAATCCTCAGTACCACGGACGTCTCCGTATACGGAACTGAGGGATCATTATATTATATGAGACCGAGAAATACCGGTGGGCCCGAAAACTAGAGTCTGACCAAACGTTGGCGGCGCCATGTCGCGTAGGCTCTCATTATCCTAATGAGACTACTGGATTTTGAGCAGCAAGATCGTTCACAGTATGGGGGACTAAGTCTGACCCACGGTGAAGGACCCTTGTCACTCTAAATAGGGGTTTTGCTCCGACTAACTAGCAGTGCCTCATCTCTCCCAAAGGGAAGAGACAATTGGGCAGCCGATCGCATGACATCTTAGTACTTCCCAGGGAAGTCGTGGTCACTCAGGTCACAACCGGTTCTCTCATACACAGTGCGGTCTCATATATAAATGACAAAGGCAGTTTAGGTTTTAAAGATTGGTTTAATAAAACGACTGCATTTTAGATAGCAAAGCGTGAGCTGCAATAACTAGAACTACACAACACAGTAGGATTAAAATAGTAACGATGAGAGTGAAGCACAAGAATAAGGCTATCATAGTGCAACTAGATTAGGTTCTCTCTAAGTTATAGTCTGAGCACAGCATGTAAAGCTCTAAGCCTGCATTTCAGGTTCCCACGGGAGGACATCGACCCTGATACCTGAGCAAAGGCCTGTAATCTGCATCAGCATCTGCAACGGGGCAGTCAGCATCTAGTTGTAGGTTCCTGGTCGGAATCTCCCTCTTACGTGTACTGGGACTAGAAAGTGTTTTTATAACTAACATGCGGATGTTCTAAGAAAACGTCCCTACGTAAGGATGTGTATTTTCTATGAACACTAGAGACTAACCTTCTACCACGTTTACCGGCAATGTACCAGACTGTAGCCTTGACTGAAGCACAGAGTGAGCAAGAATGCATTGTTTGAGAACACAGTGCTGAACTAAGTTAAACAGTGTGATAGAATTAAATAAAAACAAGACCGTAAAACTGGTTATTGTAAAATAACAGTACGAGGTTGAATAAAATGTATCTAGGGCAAAGTGCACAGAGGCCTAATATGTTAAGCTAACGCGCATGAAGCTATATTAAAAAATGGCTATACTACATATTGACAAGGTGGGGAAAGCTCAAGTAACATTTGGAGGTTGGGCCTGTGTGAAGTAGGATGAAGAGTTTTGGGCCCTACTGGTGGAGGATGTGGGTGGGGTGTGGGGCTAACTGGATAATGAGTTACTCCTTCAGACTATGACACCGAATCGGTCGGCACCTTCCACTTACAAAGCAAGTGGGTGGCCAGTGATTTATAAATCCTTTCAAAGACACCCGCCCAGGTGGGAGCTGCTGGACAGGGACAGAAAGGCAATGCGGGGCATGCTGGTCTTACAGTAGGGGACAGTGCTTGAGTAAATATTACAAGTACTATCACAAATGCTCAAAGTACGACAGGACAACAGAGGACAGGTATTGGCCAGCAGGGCAATGCAAGAGGCAGGGAGGCAGTGATAGAGGCAGAAGGGGTCAGGCCCCCATGGAAAAGGTGCATACACCAATTAACATTGACAAGTTTTGGTTCAGATTGAAGCAGCTGGGATCAGATAAGGAGAAGGAGTTGTTGTTGACCAGATTTGAACATGTTTTTTTTTTTGTATAACAAGGGGCCATGGGTTCGGCGCTGGGCGGAAGATTTGAAGTCCATCAACCGTCATGAAGAGCTGGTTTGCAACAAGCTGATGAAGGAAGTTCACAAGTGTTGCATGGAGGGTCCTTTTGAAGATTTGCCTTTGGAAAATCTTGGGATATCCCCAATCGGGGTGGTCTCAAAAAGAAGGCTGATGAGTTCAATTTAATTCAGCATTTGTTGTGGCCGGAGTGCGCATTCAGCAGGGTGAACTATGCTTCAGTGGATACGGCATTGGTTAACATGCCTCTGCCGAGTACTTTAATGGCGTACTGTGACATGAAATAAGCTTTCAGGTTGCTTCCCGTTCACCCCAGTGACTATGAGCTACTTTACCTTCAGATTTCAGGAGAAAAAACTTGTAGAAGATGGTGTTGAGATCTAAGGCTCAGGTAAAGGACCTCCATGTTTGGTCACCTTAATTTCGCTTTCCAGGGAGTGTGGTGTGGCTGAACGTTTTGTAGAAGCTTGGGCTTGTCACTGGTGGAGGCATTACTTCCTCATCACAGGGTGCATCTGCAGGCTGGTGGGAAGGAGGATTTGAGGATGTGGAGGATGTGGAGGATGTTTGTGAGCAAATTCATTGGGGTTCTCATGGCAGGTTTGCAGGAGCCAGTGGAGTGGTCACTGGAACTTTTTTCAGATGCTGTTGAGGGGCACGGCTTTGGTATCTTTTGGCAGGGCCATGCTGTGTGAAGGAATGCCCATTAGCGAGGAAGAATTGGGGACGCATCATTGCTTTTTTTAAGTTCTTTCCACTGGTGGTGGTGGTTTGCCTTTGGGGATGGCATTTTGCTAATAAAACTGTTTTGTTTAAGGTGGATAATTTGTCTGTGGTCAACACTGTCAATAGGCCATCAGCACAGGATCCCATGGTGTAGCAATTGCTATGGGTTTTGGAGTACTTGCAATTGAATATGATTTATAAAACACGACATATCGAAGAAGTGGACAATGAAATGGCCGATGCTCTTTCTTGTTTACAGTGGCTTGCACCATATGCCAAGGAGCAGAACACGAAGATGCCAGCTCATTTGTGGTCAGTGGGCAAGGCCAGGTGATGTTCTTGGTCTGTCCATTCATTGTCAGAGTCATTTCGGAGGGCATACAGGCTCGGAGGGATGAGTTTCTGGACTGGTGCGGTGAGATCAAATGGAGTTGAGGAAATAATGGCCAGAAGGACAGATGGTGTAAACTTTATTATGTTTTTGATTCAAAAGGTGAAGGAGCAGAATGCAGGTAACATCCAGTGACGCTTCATATCATTAAGGAAGTAGTTTTGGTGCTGCCTAGTAATTGCAGAGACGTGCAAGAGATGCTGAGGTTCTCTGTGATCATGGTATAGTTGTTTTTTTGGGGCTGTTAGGGTTACAGAGGTGGTAGGTTCCAAGACTAAGGCAGCCGTACATTGGGAGGACATTAGAGTCAGGGGCAGGATTGTGCAAGTGTGGCTACCTCTATCTAAGATGAATCAATCAGGGGTACATGCATTTCTATATCAGTGTTCCCAGTTCTGCTGGTTTGACCCTGGATTTGGTGGGGGGGGGGAATTCACAGACAAGGCAGACAACAGGGTGAGTTTCTTAGGCATGTGGATGGGGCCAAGACATCGGACTTGCATGTCTTAGGAGTTTTGAGGAAGGCTTTGAGGGCTTTGGGTTATTAGGCGTGGGATTTTGGGACTCATTATTTTAGGACTGGCATGGCTTCAAAGGCAGAGCGTTGGGGTTGAATGGTGGCTGAAATCAGGAGGGTGGGACGTTGGTGTTCCAATTGCTTCAGCTATATTTGAAGCTAGGCTGTGTTTTGCAGGACATGCAATGATTTTGCTATTTTTTCAATCTAGATTGCATCACAGACCCTGGCAAGTGGAATATTGGGGTTTGGATTTCTGGGCACTCTTTTGTGCGGCTTGGCATGTTCAGAAGAGGAGAGGTGGAAAGCAGCTTGGCTTCCAGGATATGGCGGTACAGCTTAAGTGGTCTGAAAAAGGGGGCATGCAATGGTTTGAGCTGTTACCTAAGTTACATTTGAGGACAAGGGGTTCACCTTGCCCTGATATTTTACTGTTGCATTTGGGGAAAATGATCTTGTGCGGCTGAAAGGTTTGTCACTTTCAAAAAGTCTCAAAGCCTACTTGTTGGAGATAAAAAGGTCCTGGTTTGATACTTCTGGCATATGGGCTGTTTTTATGGGGAGGAGAGCATAGTGGGGTACTCAAACCAGATGCCATTGACAGTGCACAGCAGGAAGGGGAAGAGGGATTTTAAAACATTTTCCAAGCATTGTTTTCTGGGAACATGTGGGCATATGATATGAGGAGGCATAGTTTTTTTTGCCATGATTGTGTGCATCTGTCCGTTTTGGGCTTGAGTTGTAGTTGACGCAAATGCGTTCTGTTTTGGCAGCATTATTGCACTTACCAGTTGAATTGTGAATTACTTTGTGGGAGAGTGTGGGGTTTCTGTGGGGACAGAAAATTTTTTAAGGTTTTTCTGGTGTTGGTTGTTTTCACAAGTTTAAAGTTACATACAACAGTCTATGAAGTGGGGGTCAGGAAGGGAAGTTTATGAAAGCAATAAGAATGCAATCAGTGGTGAATGCATACATGTTGGATGCGGGGATTGGGGGTGAGGTGACTTCTGACTGGCCTTTTGGTTTCTCAGGGTTAAATAGGGGAGGGAGGAGGAGGATGGATAGTATTTGATATGTATTAGTGAGGCTTAGTTCCAAGGGTATGGTCTTAAAATGTTGCACCTGTTTCACTAAGGCGGTCTTTTCCACACTATCACTTGTCCCTGAGTTCTTGGATGCGCCATCCCACCCAATTGGTCTTGTCTGCATATTCAAAAAAATGTAAATGCCTGTCACGAGATGGAGGCTTGGAACGTAGGCTAAGCTCCAAGCCTCAGTTTGGGATGCGGACATTTTAAACACTCTTCACAAGCACCTGCACTTGCATCCTGATACAGTTTCGCGCCCTGCCATCAGCATCGGAGCATTGTCTCCTTCTCATCGACTGGTATTCTCTGTTTGGCTTCCCGATTTATAATCCCGCTGCGCTGAAACAGTTACATCAGGAAGCTTTTAAGATTAAATGAGGCAAAAATACTTGCCATACTGGTCTTCCGCAGCCCAGTGTATGCTTTATTATCTGTTCTTACTCGGGGACTTCCTACGATAGTGTATATTGTTTACTTACACAACTGGTCATTTTCACTTCAATCTCTAAAAGTGATTTTCACCGAGTGACAATATAAGTGTATTTTTCTGTATCTAACTAGTTCTCCAAGGTGTCACTGTTGTTTTTGTTCCTATTCATGTGGAAGCTTCCTTTCCAGGACTTTTCAGGTAGCCAAAATTTCCATATTTTGGAACGTGGACTCATATTGACTATCACCTTCCCTAACTGGTTTTGTATGTTTTAATTCTAAAGTTCAGATGTCCCCATATCATTGATTGTCCTGATGAGACCATTGTATCTAAGGTGGGTCCAAACATGACAAAATGAAGGAACCAATAAACCAATATAGCAAGTATTATCTAGTTTTGTTTCTCTGCTTTTCGCTCTATGATCTTCGGCATAACAGATTATATCAAATTGGCTCCAAATATTTATGGTTTTTTGAATGATACCAATGACAACCATTGTTGCACAGAAAATATAGTATGCGACCACTGGCAGAAGCATTTCAGAAACTGGTCATCTTGGTCATGGCCCAGCCCCACCTCTCTATCTATTATTGTTAAATTAAATTATTTGTATTTCTGAGTCTTATTGTATATTGTTTTATTTTTATTTGTAATGTAGACTGATGAATAAAGATAATTTTAGTAATATTTACACATAAATATATCTTATCATATTTACTAATTTATTTTCAATTTAGAGGTAATTGGATTGATAGGTGGTTTATATTCTTGTTTTGGCTATTTAAAACAAAGATTTGACTTCAGGTTGTTGCATTCTGTACAGTTCTTTATTTTTTTAGAAAGAGTAGTTTAATGTAGGTTACAGATTGTTCTATTTTAAGTTCTAACTTGGTCGCTTTCTTTCATTTTTTGGCGAGTTCTTGTAATTAGCTACAAGGGAGGATGGCTCCAGCCTAATGTGGCTTGGATGGCGTTGTGCCATCCTTCCACTGTATTGTTAGTTTTGGTTTGTTCAGTCATGGTGCTGTTGCATACGTTGCACAATGGTGTTTGAAACTTAGGTTGGCATCTGTGGTCAGAACGCAAGTGTTTTCAAAATAGTGCACTGGGGGCTTAGCTTTTTTTCAGGTGTAGAGGAAAGTGGAGTATTTTGCGGTGTGGGGGTTAGTCCTCACCATGTAATACTCTCACAATACCCAAGAGATGGTTCTTGGATTCACACTAGTAAATCCTTAGCTCAGTCCTGGTAGTGTGGCAAAGAGCAGTCAGGCTTTACTTTGAGGAACAGGTGTTAAGCATTTCACAGCATCAACATGGACGTTAAGTAATTGACACAACAAAAACAAAATCCAACATCAATTTATGAAAATAGAGCTTATTCTTTATCTTATTTTAGACACAAAAACAAACAATTGAATAAGTATATAGATTTTAGAAGCAATATTAAATTACAGCAGAACTGGCACTTAAAGGTTGCATTGAAGTCTATGGGAGAAATATCACGGGTTATTAGCGATTTGCACTGCCTTGCCTTACTCCATATCTGTAGGCAATTCTAAGTTGCACAAAGTAGCTTTGCGTCGCCTCATGGATATGATTTCAAGATTTGGGCCCATTGTTGCATCACAAAAAGTGACGCAAAAGCAGCACAAGAGGCTCATAAATATGCCCTAGAGTATTTGTTTCATTGATACAGTGAAATACAGTTTTGTTCAGTTTTGTGGAGATATAAATAGAGACATATATTTTATTTTATTATTTATTTATTTATTTATTCCATTTGTAGAGTGCAACTGTCACCAAACTGATAACCTGGTGCTGAGGCGAGTGGTGGGAAGGTACCACTGCTAGTATATAACCATCCGAATATGTAGCAGATTTATTTAGGGAAGAGCAATGTCATTAGAACTTTTTTTAAACTGTAACAGGGCTGTGCTGATTGAAGAGTTGGCAGCAGTTTGTTCCAAAGCTGAGCTGTTTTGACTGGAAAGGCCCGCCCCCCTTGTCTTGCCTTCCGAAACTTATTGATGCAGACCAAGTTTGTAGTACTGGAGTGGAGATGCCACCCCGGGATATACCCCTTCAGTCTTGCTTGTAGTGCGCTGAACACAATGCATATAGCTTTAAACAGAATCGTCTGCTTTAAAGCAGCCAGTGCAGTTCTTTCAAGGCATCAGAAGCTGATGATCTGCAAAGTCTATTTCAGTGAAGTTTTGCCGCAGCCACTTGGACTCTATACAGCCTATTCAATAGATACTCCGGAGCCCCAAGTAGCAAGGCATTACAGTAGCCCAATCTACTGAGTGTGATGCTACACACTACAAGTGATTTACCTTGTGTGGGCAGCGGTGGTAGCACCTTTCTAAGCCATCGTAAAAGTGTGAAGCATGTGCATGCTACAATTGTGATGTGGCGCTCCAAAAACAACTTGTTGTCAAAAGTGACCCCCAAATTACGAACTATGTCAGATTGCAGTAGCTGGGTGCACCGGGTGGGATGAGCCAAAAATTGGAGGGGAGAGTCATAGGAATCTTGCTTGCCATACAGCACAAGAGCTCTGTTTTGTCCCAGTGGAGTTTTAATTAATTTGTATTCATCCAGCGGGCAATATCCAGCATGCCTTTCTGGAATGTCGTTCTTGCCTCCTCTTGATTATTAATGATGGACAAAGTCATCAGCATAATTAACCACACTAATGTTGTGCTTCTTCATCAAAGGGATAAGTGGCCTCATATAGATGTAAATACCTGTCACAGCATTTTGAAAGCAGGGGAATGGAGAGACAGCCTGACACCTGTCCAATAAGTAGGACCCCAGCTACTTTAGTGCTTTAGTGCTGTGCCTCCCACACCAATTGAGGTTAGCATGGAAAGTGGGATTTTATGATCTACCCTATCAAAGGCAGCCGGACAAGTCAAGCATGATCAGGACTCCGTACCATGTCCGGGTGGAAAATCAAATTGCTCCTCCTCATGCAGGGACTGGGATTTCAAATATTGTGATAAACTTCTGCTCACATATCGCTCCAAAATCATCACTGGGAAGGGGAGGAGTGAAATGGGTCTATAGTTACTCAAAACAGCAGGATCCATTGATGATTAATGTAAAAGGTGGCTGACAGTTGCTTTCTTCCAGTTATGGGGTACCCTACCCATCTGTAATTATTGGTTACACAACTGTAACTTTGGGAGAGCAAGCACATCTTACAGCTCTTTCTATATCCTTGGAGATAGGGAGACATAGGAGATCCAGAGGTGGTAGACCTAGCAATATCTAGGAAGGTTTCCTCTGAAATAGTGCCAAAGGTATTGAGCCTATAGTTATGATTATCTTCAGAGTCTGCGCCCATTAGCGTCATAGTGGCCCTAGATGCTGATAGTTCAATGGAACTCTGATCATCAGTCACTCTGGAAAGTGTCTCTAGATTATCAACAATGTTCAAAACAGGGGGTGCAGTCTGAACAGATGTGCTAGTGTCCCCCAGAATCTTGCTGATCATTTCATCAAAAAAATCAGCCAAATCTTCACATAGTTCCTGAGAGGCTGTAACTTCTTGTCTTAAGCAATCCGGGTCAGTTTATCCCTGAAGTATTTTATAGCGCTTTTTTGCTAAAATGTTTGGCTACGAGAATGCTGTTGGCATAGTAGTCAGCCTTAGCTTTACCGACCCCTCTCTTATAATCACCCAATGCAAGTTTAAGACACATTTTGTCTGCTTCGCAGTAGAAATTGCACCATCTCCTTTCAAGCTTCTTGCATGCCAGTTTAAGCTCTCTTAGTGATCTGTTGTACCAGGGAGCAGATGGTCCATGGTGCGCTTTCAGTTGAGTGATTAGGATTATTCTGTACAAAGTTTCAACAGTATCTTGCTCATAAGCTAGACAGTAATCCTCAACTGATTTCTTAGGCTCAAAAGTGTTAGGTAAGTGGAGGGCAGATCTTGTACCAGGCCCTGCCTTTTCATTCTTCTTTTTTTTTAATTATTTGTATTTGTATAAACAGCTGCTCATCAAATAACACTTAACATCAAGACACTATCAGAATATGATTCTTGGCCCTTATAGAAAAACAATAGTTATCATTACATCGCCATGGTAGAATCCCTTTAGAATGTAGTCGGTCCCCACCCTCTACAACACACAAACTGTGATCACCCCTCAACAACAACGTGATTGTAGAGTTGTGTTTGAGCCCACATAGTCCCCCTACCCTTCCCAGGCTCCCCATGCCTCTATATTCTTGCCATTTGGACTAGATTTTGTCATATTTCCCGGGGCAGCCACAGCTTAAATAGACCACCTGTTCTGCAAGCTGACACCAATCTAGATTGTTTCCCCAGACCTGAATATCCAGCAGCCTGACCGCTGCCCATGCTCTTGCTAAGATTTCTCTTTTGGCCACACCTGCCACCAGCATCAGCCATAATCGTTGGTGGCGTGGCCAACCTTCGTCCCCAGACATGTGGAGTAATAGCCATCTGGCCTTCAACAGATCGTGAGGCCCGTTACCTGGGCCATAATGCAAACCACTTGCCTCCAGAAATGCTGTATGACTGGGCAGCTCCATAGGATATGAAAAAACGAGCCGACCATGCCATACCCCCTATAACATAGATGCAACTCTCTGTGGCCCATGCGGTGCAGAGGAGGTCTGGAGTAATAGGATCTGTGAAGGATCCTAAGTTGGACTAAACCAAATCTAGCATGGATTGCCACCTCCCTAGGGCTCTGAAGGGCTTCCTGCCAGCCCTCCTCCTCTATCGCACCAATGTTACCTTCCCACACTTCACTGAGAGACCACCAAGGGTCTGGGGAGTTATTCCTAAGTTTTTTATAGGTCAGGGAGACTGCGGTCTCCGGCACTGGTTCTAATAATAACTCATCCTCTAAAGGAGATGACTCCAGTAGCTGGTCGCCCACCTGTTCGTGAACGCGTGGCCCAACTGGAGGTACTGAAAACTAACCAACGCCACCATTGCATATTCCCTCTGCAAATCTTCAAAAGAGATCAGCGCCCCATTTCTCCAAATGTCTCCCAGATGGTCAATACCTATTAGACCTCATCAATTGTATTCCTTTAACTTACGGAGTTCACTGAGTTGGTTGTTTGTCCAAATGGGGGTCACATCCGTTACCTTACACTCCCATCTCAAGAATTTGGTGGCCTCCCTCCACGCTCTCACCGTTGCCTGCATATGGAAAGGAAGCTGGCCCTCCCACCTCTTAGCATGGCTGCCCGGTCTATCCCATAGGCAGGCTTCTATGCAAATACCCATTCATTAATTAGGACCAACTGAGCCACCCAATAGTATGTATGTCTGGAACCGCTAGGCCCCCATCAAACATACCTCTTTGGAGCTTACTCAGAGATATACGGGGCTGTCCGTACCCACAAAGGAGTAGGCAATTCACTATTAACCTGAGCAAAGAAGGACAGTGGTACCTTAAACAGTGTGTTTTGAAGCACGTATAGGAGGTGGGGGAGAGACATCATCTTGAAGAGGGCGGCTCGACCCATCAGGGAGAGCAGGAGCTTCCTCCAGTGTGAAACATCTTCACGGAGATGATCTAACTGTGGATATAGGTTATGCGTGAGGAATTCCTCCAGAGTCCTTGTTAAGTATATTCCTTAATAAGGAAAGTCCTCCTCTGCACCTGAGCCACAAATCTCGCCGGCAGAACCAATTTGCCACCTGCTAATGGGTAAACTCTGGTTTTCCCAAGTTTATTTGATATCCAGAATATGCTCTGAATAGCTGGAAGATGTGCAGCAAACTATCTACTAAGCGGCGGGGTTTAGTAACATTTAGGAGGACATTGTCTGCATACAAGTATATTTTAGCCTCCCACCATCCCCCTTCTGGACTACTCCATATTAGAGGGTCTTGTCACACACAGGTGGCCAGTGGCTCCATTGCCAGGGCAAACAGCCACGGGGACAGAGGGCAGCCTTTCTTTATTCCCCTGTGGAGGGCAAAGGAGCGGGAAGTCACCCCATTAACTCTTACTCGTGGGCCACTATATAACAACTGGACCCATGCATAGAACAGAGGGTCGAAGCCCAATCTAGTTAGGACTGCACGGAGGTATGACCACTCAAAACTATCCAAGGTCACTTTCGCGTTGAGTATTAGCACTACCGCTTCTTCCGCCTCTGGGGTACCCGTTGCGTGCAAGATCCCATATAGGCACCTCAGATTCAGTCTGGCATTCCTACGGGGCATGAAACCTGTTTGATCACAGTGGATCAAGTAGCTCATTACTGGCCGAAGCATATTCACCAGTATTTTAGCCAATACCTTTACCTCCAGATTTAACAGAGATATGGGTCGATAGCAGCTACATGCTGTATGTGGTTTGCCTTCTTTATGCAGGACTACAATTGTCGCTATTCTTTGATCCAGGGGCAGTGCACCATCCTCCATAGTTTCCTGAAACATTGCCAACATGTGTGGTGCTACAATGTTTGCCATAGATTTGTAGAGCTCTACTGGCAGATCATTAGGTCCCACGCCTTTCCCAATTGTGTCTCCACCATTGCCCTCTGCACTTCCTCCACCGTTAGATCCTGATCCGACGCCTCTCTATCTGTTGCTAGGATTTCTACCAGCGGAATGTCCCCAAAGAATTCCATGCAATCCACATAGGTTTGGGCAGTCATGGAGGAATATGTGTGCTCATAGTAGGTGGCAAAGGCCTGTGCAATGGTGTCCTCTGTGGTATGTCGCCCGCCTGTCTCGTCCCTTATCTCAGTCACCCAGCTTCTGCACCGATCCCTTTTTTCCAACCAGGCCAACAGCTTGTTTGCTTTGTCCCCTACTTCATAAAAGTGCCTCTGCATGGCCAAGGTGTGCGTGCCTGTGTGCCTTAGTGTCTGCTAGATCCCTCAGCTCCTGTTGCCTAAGTAACAGCTTATGACAATTGTGTGAATCCCCCTGTCAGTGTCTCCTGCGCCAGTTTATGAATCTCATTCTTAATCACCTCACACTGAAGCCACCGCTCCTTTCTCAACTCCCAGATCAGTGCCTGAGCTTGCCCTCTAATGACCACCTTAAAAGCCTCCCAGAGTACCCCAGCGGAAGTCACAGTTCCCAGGTTCTCAGCTCCCTCCCGTATCTTCTCAGAAAAGCCTTTCTCCCTTAGGTAACAGGGTATTATTCTGGACGGTAGTCCAGCATCTCTAGCTGTGCCTAACAGTGTGGCCACCACCGGGGAGTGATCCGATATAAGTTGCGTCAAATGTGTTACCTCCTGAAAGCTCCCAGGCTCCGAGTGATGTAGAAATAGATAATCAAGGCGTGAGAAGCTTCCATGAACTGCATATAAAAATGTAAATTGCCTCTCATGTGGGTTGTATGCCCTCCTCAGATCCACCAGACCCATTGAGACTACAAAGGCCCTCCCGCTGCTAGTGCACCCACTCTCCCTGACGCCAGTCATCCTATCCAAAACCGGGTCCATGATGTCATTCATATTCCCACAAGTATAAGTGGGCCTGGAGGCAAGTCAAGAAACATGGTCCAAACACCGGCAAGGTATCCAAATGAAGCTTCGGAGGTACATATACAGAGCAGAGGTTTAGAGTTCGGCGGTTCCAGGTGCTGGTCGGTGCCACAAACCGGTCCATTGGGTCTGTCCACATCTGTCCTGGGACAAAGGTTGTAGCTTTCTTGAGTAAGGTACTCACTCCGCTAGAATTGGAGGTGACTCCTGCATGCACCACCTGAGTGTAACCCATTCGATCTAAAGCCCTATATAGATGGCCTTTGAGATGGGTTTCTTGTATAAGAACCACATCTGGTACATGTCTACAAAAGAATTGTAAGACTAATGTTCATTTAATTCTATTGCCCAGGCCATTGACGTTCCACATCATGACCTTTAGTGGCATAGGCCTAACGGTAACCATAATGTGTCTGATCATGTCGTGGGGCCTGTGAGTGTCTGGTATCATGAGCCATCCCCCCACTCCTGTCTTGGGTCTCTCTTTCTTCCCTTGGGTCAAGTGTTGTGAGCAGAACTTAACAAGTACACTAAAGGGCCTCAAATAATCGGACCATTGAACTCCCAAACAACACCCCTTCCTCCTTGCTACCCTTCATAGTAGGCTTAAAACTGCCCATCCCCCAACTTGGAGAGTGCCTGTTGCCCCAACTTTAACATTAAATGTGGTACTGGTTGACCAGCTCCGCCCAGATGGACCAAATTATACAGTGAATATATCCATCCCTCTTATAGAATTTAGAGTTTATGCAGTATCACCTGTAATACCTGTAAGGGTGAAGTCACCCACACCCACCCCTCTGGGGCGAGTGCAGCACCCCAAAATAATCTCACATAACACAGGCATGTTATGCCTTCCAGTTCCGGTCCCCCCCCTCAGTGGCAGATGGTCAAGACCACCTCCCAGGAGCTGAAGTCCGAGTCATTCAAGGATCATCCCCCTTCTCTTGCCATAGCGACAGGGCGGTTTGAATTACATTCAAGATGACTATCTGATCGTGCATCTTTGGGCGCCCTTTTGTCTCACCCTTCCTGTCTCGCTGTCCTGATGGGCGCCATCCCTCAATCCAGTCCCGGATTGGAGAAGTTCCAGGAATTGCCATATGCCAGCACACGGAGCTTCGCTGGAAAAAGCATCATATACTTCAGTTCTTTTGCTCGTAGGGCTTTCTTTACTTTGTCAAAGCTACATCACTGTTTCTGCACCTGAAGGGTAAAGTCAGAAAAGAACCGTATAAGGGCGTTGTTGAAGTATAGATCCCCATGTGTAAGAGCCGCTTGCAGTATAGCGTCACGGTCCTTGTGATTGAATATTCGTGCTCTAATCGTTCTATCGCCCTATGCGCTCTCTCCACCAAGAAGAAGTTTGACAGACGCTTTGGACGGAGGGTGTTGACTATAAGATCTTCCAAAAAGAGAACTACACTGGCCCCTCCACCCTTTCCAGAACCCGACCACTCTAATATTATTCCTCCTTGTGCTACCTTCCTCGTCTTCCAGCCTGGCAAAAATCCCTGAGTTCTGTTTCGTGAGGTATTGTACTTGTTCTTTGAGTTTCTTAGAAATGGACTGTATTTTGGCCTCAGCCGTCAACACCTTGTTGGACATTTTTTGAAAGTCCGCTCGTCTGGCGTCACCGCATAGAGTTTAGGTTCCAGTGTACTCTTTAAGTCTGGGATCGCCTCCATGATAGCACTCAGAGAGGGTTCCGCCACCCCGGGAGTAGCCGCATCCAGCCCCAAGGGTGAGGGCTGCTGTTTATGCATTGCGTATTTGTCCATTTTATTGGTGTGCATGGAAGCCAGGTTTTTAGGTTTCATGTTGACACTAGGGGAGCGTCCAAATCCTGATGGGGGGGTCACAGGGAGCCCCAAACCCACCTTCCACTCTCAGCTAGTGTCTCCCCCACCTCTTTGGGGATCTTTGCCTCCCACTCGGCAGGCCCCTCTCTCATGTACTCCAGGCCACTTCGCACACCAAGGCCCGACGTGGGGCCCCACTGCAGGATTCCAACTTTCTGGACCCAGATGCCCCGGGTCTCCCAAAATCAAGCCGTGGGGGCTCCCCCCGCTGTAACATGCTCAAATGTCTTGGGAGGCAGTGGAAGGGCCCCCAGTCACGTAACTACAGAAGAGTTCTAGTCCGGGGCCCACCCCACCATCCCAAAGGTAAGCATCCAGCCCAGGTCTGACCCTCTCTCTGTGAAGTCCGCCTCTGCGCTCACCCGCACTCCAGGCCAGGGGTAATGGCCGATCCGCTCCTTTCAGCCCTCTCTGCACACCGCAAGTGGATCACTCTCCAGGCCCCAGGCCCTCCGGCTTCACCACTCCAACCTCAGCTCCAGCCAAGGGTCCCCGGCAGCGCATACCACTCTCCTCCTCCTAGGTGCCCTGGTCACCACCCAGCCCCATCAGCACTCCACTACCTGGAGGTTCTGATCAGCCGTGCCTCAGCCGCAGGCCGCCCAGCCCATGGGCACGCTGTCTCCCTCCTGGAAATGGAGGCACGCGACCTTCACAGTTGCCATCCGATTACGCCTGCCTCCAGCGGATCAGCCTCCGTGCCCCAGGCCCTCCGGCTTCACCACTCCAAGCCTCAGCACCAGCCAATGGGCCCCAGAAGCGTGTGGCACTCTCCTTCTCCTGGGTGCTCCAGTCCCCATCCAGCCCTGCTAGCGCTCCGCCACCCGGAGGCTCAGTTGTGCAGCGCTGCAGCCGCCAGATGCCCAGCATACAGACGCGCTGCATTCCTCCTGAGAATGGCAGCCCATGTCCTTCGTGGCCACCGTCAAATTCACAGCTCTGGTGCTGGCGACACAGGTCCCACCGCCCTCAGCAGGTCACCCTGCTCCCTCCTCTTTCTTTGCAGTGTAGGATGCTGCCGGATTGAGACGGATGGTGGGAGTATTCTACCCGGAACCTCAGAGTGCCTTTAGGCGGCGGCCATCTTTGAGAAAGCCTAGCCACATCCTTTCAGGCCTTCCCTTTTCTTGATGTTCCAGAGACTGCTCTGGGAGGACACAGTTGTTTCGTAAATACGTGAAAAGATATGAGGGCATGGTCAGTCCAGTGCAGAGGTAGGATATCCTTCATGGCTGTATGACCATCAGGGGCAAATATAAGATCCAGAATCGTGGAGAAATAGTGTCCCAATGTTAGAAATGGGGTTTCTGGTTGGCTAGGGTATGCACCTAAGCCAAGCAAAACCCGTCCACTCTAGTCAGGGTGAGGGAGTTACACACCCAAGATAACCCCTCCTCACCTCCTTGGTAGCTTGGCATGAGCAGTCAGGCTTATCCTAGAGGCAATGTTTAAAGCAATTTTAGAACACACAACACAGATGATGCAATGCATACACCACAAAGGAAACACAACATCACGTTAGATAAAAATAAACTGTATTGCATAAAACATCATTAGACCAAACACAACATGTCAGAAATACCCTGCTACATAAGCAGTTGTCAGAACATCACACAGGTTATTAGTACTCTTCAATACAAGCAGTAGTCAGGTTGTCATTACCACAAATGCATGTCATAATAAATACATCATAATGCAGGCCAAGACATCATCATGGATGACGAACAGAAACATTTCCATATTACATGTGTCCTAGAGCATTATCATGTATGCCACTAAAAGGAACCCACGCCTATACTGCAAGACAATTCCTTATGGCATCAGTCATAAACACACCCAGTACGGTACCCCAGTTAAGTAATGGAAAAATACAAGCTCCCCTCCAACCTTGTTAGTAAAACCTGCAACTGAGATCAGGTCCCTGAACAACAGGAACAACGGTATGTATACCACGGAGGGCACAAATCACCATACAGCACCTCCTCCAACAGGGCTACAGCATCGCTGCATTCATGTAGTTTGCAGTAGCTTCCCGGGAGGCTGGGCAGGTACGGGATCTCTGTCGAGGGTTTCCTCCCCGTCCTGCCAGCCATACAATACTGCTGGCAAAAATAGATAGAGGGACCATATCCCCAGTGACCACGATCCCCGTGACCACCGGTACTTCTGCTGCGGGGGAGAGCTGAAAGGAAGGTAGCACATCTAAGCGGGAGGCGACACTTCTCCTCACACAGGCCGCCTCTAACAGCAACCCTCAGCCGGGGCGGGGCCTCCACTGAGGCTTCTGATTATCCGGTGAGGCCCAAGAGTGTGCTTGGCTTCCCACGGGTCACCAATTCCACACACAAAAAGTGCGGCCTGGTGGGGTTGGTCTCCTGGCTTGGGACCCCACCTCACTCGGAGCCAGGCTTCCAAGTCCGCTCGGGGGCGGGGTGGACTCTTCATCTCCCTGGCCGACATACTCTCCATGACCATGACTTGGCAATTGGAGGTGCCGGGCTGTGCCCCCAGGGCACCAGAGAGAGTGTGCGTCTGTCTGTGCATATTGTGGATGTTGGTAGTCACCGCTGCACTCCTCTCCTTACAGGGGGGAGCACAGCAGTGCTCACCAGGTACTTTGGGGCAAACAAAAGCGTAGTGCTCACAAAGCACTTTGTAGATTAGGCAGGATGATGGGCCTCCCTCGTGCTCCTGATCAGCCACAATGAACAAAGGGAGCGCTCTTCACGCTCAACCTCATAAAATAAAGCACTCCTCATGCGCTGGGGAAACAAAGTATAGCTCACTTCCAGCACTTTAAGGAAAAATGCAGGGGAACAGGGGAAGAGAGGACATACCACCTAGCCCCTGGAGACAATAGATGGGGTACAGGGCAGCAAGGCCCAAGCAGGCAAAAACGAAGGTTTGCAGGCAATGGCAATTCCTCTTAGTGACCCAGCAGGTCACAGATCAGCACAAAAGCAGCAGTCTAAAGTCAGTTCCTGGCAAGTCCCTCCAGCAGCATCCTATGACCATTTCAGTAGTCCATTAGTGTCTCAAAAATGTGGGGGAAGACCCCCTGTATTCATTGTGTGCAGTCTCCACAAAAGGGGGAGAAGGGGTTCCTACCAGTACTGACCAGTTCCAATAGTGTCCTCTTTCTCCTCCAGCACAGGCTCCAGACATCAGTTGGGGGTAAACAAGCCCTTTGTTTGAGGCCAGGGCAAAGCCTTTACAAATGCAGCTGTGTCCCGCCTCTCCCTCTCCCAGCCCAGGAAGACCATTCAATTTGCAGATGCACCTCTGTGACACCTCCACCTTCCCTGTGTACAGGCAGTCTGAAAAGTGTACACAAAGTCCAGCTGTCACTCTGCCCCAGATATGAATTGGAGTCAAGCTGCCAAACACCAGAGACATAAGCAGAGCTAAATGCCCCCTTTCTAAAAGTGGCATTTCTATAATGGTAATAAAAAATCCACCAAATAAGCAGCATTTTTCACCATCATTACCACCATACCAAACATGCCTATGCAACCTCTCATAGATCAGACAATACCACCTAGACATAAGGTGGGGCATTTCCAGTGCAATCCTATGAGCAAGGCAGCACTCGCATCAGTGAGAAACCATATAGGCTTTTTGTCGCTACCAGGACAGGCCACACAACCAGGCACATGTCCTGCCTTTTCCATACATAGCTCCCTGCCGATAGGGCTAGCTAGGGCCTACCTTAGGGGTGACATATGTATTAAAAGGGGAGTTCCAGGCCAAGCAAGTACATTTAAATGCCAAGTCCCTGTGGCAGTAAGCTGTGCACGCAGGCCCTACGGTAGCATGCCTGAGACAGGTTTGAAAGGCTACTTCTGTGGATGGCGCAAGCTGCGCTGCAGGCCTACTAGTAGCATTTAATTTACAGGTCCTGGGTATAGGGATACCACTGTACAAGGGACCTACAGGTAGATTAAATGTGCCAATTAGGTGTAAGCTAATCATATCAAATTTAGAAGGGAGACCACATGCACTTTAGCACTGGTCAGCAGTGATAAAGTGCTCAGAGTCTTAGAGCCAACAAAAAGAGTTCAGTAAAAATAGGAGGAGGAAGGCAAAATGTTTGGGGATGACCCTGTAAAAAGGGTAAGGTCCAAAACCCACCCTATAGGTTGAGCCATTTGCTCGCTGCTATATAAACCCAAGGCGTTGCACGACCCCTGCAGTTCTTTGCAAAAGGGCTGAGGCATCCATATCGGCCCAAGATTAAAGTCTTCCAAAATAAAACATTTTGCATGAACAAGAGTCAAATTGAAAATGACTTCTATCAGATGTTCAAGATGAGTATTTGGGAGTCCTGGTGGTCTGTAGCACAAAATGCTTGAAAAGACATTACCTTTCTAGGTTTTTACAGCAAAACCCAAGAGTTCAGGGCAACCAAATTCATTGAGTTCACATCTTGAGAGCTTCCACCTTTCATTGTAAATGACTCTTACTCCTCCCCTCTTCTTGTTAGTGTGTGGTTTGTGGAAAACTTTGAATCCAGTAGGGCAAGATGTAACCAATTCTACCACTGAATCAGGGGTCGTCCAGGTTTCTGTTATGAACAGGACATTCCAATCCCCTGATCCTGGAAGTAAGTAAATCTACTCCATATGTTTTACTGCTTACTGATATGGAGTAGTTGCTTTCTTGATTAGTAGAGTGTAGAGTACTTGGCGTGAATAAACTCCCTCATACCTGGCTAAAACCAGCAGCATGGCTGGCGCTGTGCACGATAGGTGCACGGACGAGCACAGACAGGCTTAACTGTGGCGGGTCATCGGCGTGGTCACCCCAACCTCCAGCTAATAAAGCCTTCCTGATCGAAAGACTAGACTCGCACCCAAGATGGAGGTCAAAAATGTTGCTCTCTGACCAGCGCACACGTAAAACACAGTGAAACAGTTTCAACTCTTTAAGTGGTAAGTAATTAGTTTTAAGTTTGTCAGTGTATATTACTTACTCTTCCAGTTGAATTCTCAGTTTTGTGAAGGGTAGTGTTGCATTCTTTTTGGTGAAGCGTTTTTGCTTGAAAATGCAGGTGTTTTTTCTGCTTTTTTTATTGTAATAATGTAATTAGTTATAGTGAGATGTTGGTTGAATTGTTACAGCTATAAGTTCATTAGTTACTTTTTCTGTATTTCAAATTTGTTTTGACAGTTTGTTCCTTATTTGGAGAATGCTAATTAAGGTTTATGTTTAGTGTTATGTATGCATGTGTTGAAAGATTACTTTTTTTAAATGTATATAATTCTAAATAATATTTTAGTAGCTAATGTTTTCTGTATTTTTTCAATTTTATTACTTTATATTATTTTTATGTTTAATCTGTTATATATTTTTTTTTGGGGTTGTGAGTGGGTAAGTTTCACAATTAATTTCAAATGTTTTATTTTTAGTGTATATGTGAATAATTATTTTTTAAAACATTGGGTTAGTGGTTTGTAAATTCATAGGCAGTTACATTAAAATTGAAATGATTAAATAATATGTTTTAAAAATATTTTTCAATTGTTTTCATAGCCGATATTGTTGATTTGGAAATTGGAATGATTATACTGGGGTTATCAATATTGTGGTGTTTGATTTTATGGTTGCTTTTGCATCAATATATTTGTTCATTTTTTTTTAAATATATGGTGACAGTATTTGGGTGAATGGTATTTTTGTGCAATAGTCTGGTTTCTCGATAGTGTGGCTGATGATACTGTGGCATGGCCCAATAAGAGTCAGGCAGTAAAACTTCCCTTATTTCTACTATGCTTTAGGTTTGATAGCTTTATAGCGCTCTAATAAAGATGTTAACGTACTTCATTGTCTTCATATTCATTTAAAGGATTCTTCTTCAGGGCAACAATTTAAAATAGCCACCTGTGCTAAATGGCGTCTGTGCCCAGGTTTTATCACCAGAATTTATTATCAGCACAGTATCACTAAAGAGCTATATATAACATAAGTATTCGTAAAGCACACATAACCTGTAGGTATCTAGGCGCTGAATAACAGACATTTATTGCTACCCAACTCAATGGTATTCATTTTATTAAACTCAGAATTTTGGAGGAAAGGCTGAGTGGACCCACCAGGGTTTGAACCTCTGACCAGGAGGTTGAACACACGGTCCTACAGTGGATACATTTAACCGCTAAGCCACCGGACCCAGCTATGTATGTCGTTCCGTATTAATAATACCAGAAAACAGAAGAATATCTTGTTTGTGATAGGTGCATGTTCATGTACAGAACCTCTGTAGTTTTTCATTTTTTCACAAACAGGGAAATTAAGGACACTTGTCAACAGTTCAGGGCCAAATGCTTCAGCAAAGTAAGAGCACATGATCTGTGTCCACTCGCAGGGAGGACCAAAATGGCATTCTGCAGGGTTTTCGAAACCTAAGCACAAATTGTTCCCCAAAGTAGTGCGCCTATGGCAGCTTCCAATGGTGCATTAGAAGAATCGAGGCGCAGATTTTACAGACATATTCGGCATTTTACCAGGATGTGACCCCTATGGCTATGCAAAAACTCTGTTGGACTATTTCTCAAAGTGGGTTCAGTTATTTGCTGTGGATAAGTCCACCTTCTTGAAAGTTCTTAAACAATTGAGACGGGAAAGTTTCTCCAGGACCATGCTTTGTAATAATTGAGTTAATTCCACTTTTGAAGAAAGGCCAGTCCACATTTTTGTTTTCCTCCCATCCCAAATGTCTTTGATGACAGACAGGGCTGTCAGACCATGATCTTAATTTAACTGCATCTCGTGACAAGGACGAAATGAAAGCAGCAGTGCTAAACGTCCTGTGCATTTTCACACAAACATTTCAACGGGGATGTTTCGCTTTCTTCATACGCGGCAGCATTATTCCAGCGCAGCAACACTCAAATGTGCCCAGTAGAAAACTGAGTGCTGCAGGTGCAGAGCTGCTGTCGGGCCTTCATGGGAAAGCGTCCCTCAGCCCTTTCAGCCCAGAAAGTAGTCCCCTGTCGAAAGAAATCTGTTCCAAATAATTAACGAAAACACTGGAATTGATTTAAAAATTGTCTGCCTTCATGCCTTGGAAAACGCTTACCTCTCACTCTTTCCTTTGTAATGTTCACCATAGAAAAACGAGTAAGACACTCGTGGGATCCTAATCAGTTTTTTTTAACTTAAGCCACCCCAGTGGGGGTATCAGAGTGTGCAAACACCCACTCAGTATTAACTCGATGGTGGATCAAAAACATTTTGCAAAGCAATTTTCCACAATTTTCAGGGTGTGACAAATGCAGTGTGGTCACTTGTTACACGGCTCAGAGACCTTGCAGGGGGTCTACGCTCACCTCAGATGGGACACGCCCTGGACCGCAAGTGTGTTGGGCCTAAATCCACATCATCGATCTGCTGCTCTTTTGGGGATATTTCACCTCTCGGTTTTGCCAGGATCTAGCCCCATGTCAGGAGGTTTGACATCAACCAGTGCACTTTTTTTTATACATGCAGATATCATTCTTCTTTGATCTGTATGACATTATCATAATGGGAAAAACATAAACTCACAGAAATTAAAGCGATGTTTATTAAAAAGGCACACCCACTTTCTTACCATTAGGACCATGGTTCTTTTCTGGGATACGCCATTACTTTAAACCAGTGCTTAATTTGTAAATAAAAAGGTGCCGGTGCACACAGCTCTCCTCTTACACGTGGCTGCTGCAATTAAATGTGCGTACACGGAATACCAAGGCAGCGTAAACCTGAAGCATCTCGGTCCTTTTTAATCAATTTACAGCCACTTTCTGCCCCTTCAGGTCACTCTGGCAGCTTTCTGCTTTCTCTCTTTGTGACGATCTTTGGTTTTTCTCTTCCTCCGTCTTTCTCATATGTGTCTTTTGCTCGCAGAAAATGCTTGAGGCATAAAAATAAGCGCCGGCCCTCAAAAATAAGTGCCGGTGCTCCGCACCGGAAACAACAAGCAACAATTAAGCACTGATTTAAACTGTGGCAAGTTTCATGTCCTGTGTTTATGCTCTAGTCAGTTGATGTTTTAAAGCGCCGAGGAACACACATATCATTGTGCTAAAATACCATTATTCACCACAAAAGTACTGGCTGCCTATGATACGCAGGTGCTGGCACACTATAAGGAAGAGTGGTTTAACTAAGAGAGCCTGCCTTATTTCAAGACAAAAGCCCTCGCCCACCCAGTGGCTGGCATGCTTCATCATCAGGCCCCTCCTGGCACTGCTCCAATAGAATAAAGTGTAAGCCACAACTCACCAATTGGTTGGGGAGCTTGTAGGGTAATAAATGGTGGATGGTTTGCTATGCCACCTGTCTGCTCTGTCCGTGTGTGGGGGAGAAAGGTGGAGGGGAAGTGAAAAGTATATGTAGGGTAAAACTGCCTAATGGGAAGTTCCCTTTGGAAAATCTTATTGTTGAGTTGCCCCATGCTGGTGATGGACCATAGGGTCCTGTTGGATATTGCGATATAAGTTGCTTGTGATAATGATTTGCATCGACTTTGTCCCTTCATTGAATCTGCACTACTGAGTATATCTCTCACACCTTTGAAAATTATATCAAAGAAAGCAGTTTCCTACATATTGATTATAACACAATTTAAGTTGGTAATAACCCTATGGACCCCAGAAGGACGACATTTTGATTCAGCTATGTCAGGATTAGAACCTGCAGCTCAGATACAGACCTGAGCATCAAGCAATCTATACATTGAGTCATCCTCTCAGGTTATGCAAGCAAACTTAACCCAGTCACAAATGAGAGCTATTGAGGATTCTTTTACTTTCAACTATGGCAAGACAAATTGCAAGTTTCCAATAAAATAATGACAGCACTGCTGAAAAGGTTTGTTACTGTCCACGTCTGTCTGCTGGCAGAGAATTGCTGGCACTCATCCTTTTAATCTAGAGCAGAACTGCTGGGAGACGTTGGTACATTCAGGCAAAGGAATAGATGCCTTAAATGTCCTTCTAAAGTAGAACATCCTGGGTGAGAAGTGATAGCTCTCTAAGGTGAAAATCATAGCCACCATTGTGAGAAGTGTTGGCATTGTCTAATAAATGTATCTCAGCCCTGCTCAGAAGATTGGATCCAGTCTGTAAGAAATCGCTTTCATTGGAAATGTTGCCATTGTTCAAAAAGGGGTATATTAGCCTTAAGAAGTGTTGGTAATTTCTGTAAGAAGCACAGTAGCTCTGCTCAGAAATTATGTTACTTCCCATGATAATTATATAGGAATTCTTAGAAGTGTTAGTACCATCCCATTAAAGGCCTACCAGCCATGTAGATCCCTTTATCAAAAATATCAAATTGTCCAATGCCAACTGACTAAAAAACGTTGATATTGTTTAATGCATATAAGCCAACACTATTGAGAAGTTTTGCTACTGTCCATAAAAAGTATGGCTGGCCTGCTGAAAAATGCTGGACCAGACCCATAGCCACTGAGAAGGATCAGTAACTTCTGCACTCATCACTGACATCTGCCATGGTTTGCAGGTTTAGAGTTTGCATGCAGGCACATCTAACAAAGTTCTCCATTCGTACTAGGTAGGAAAATCTTGCAGCATTAAATTGGATAATAATTACATCATAGTTTCCAATCAGTGCTCACATGATGCTGAAATGATGGATTGCTGATTTACGTTTCACCTATTTTTCCTATGAGCAACACAATGAGGCGCAAGAGAATATATTTTCTATTACCTGTGGTAGTAGAATACCTTCAACCAGTGTACAGTTATACCACAAAAAAGAGGTCCCCCAGTCACACCCACCATGCATGAGAAAGAGATATAGAATGAGAAAGAAAGGAAAGAGCAGGAGGCTGGACCCAAACTGTAGAAATTACACCCACTGCCAGAAGGTCATGTTTGAGGCTTTGAACCATGGATAGCTGGGTTTCTTCATTAGCTCTGGTCAAAGAAGATAGAGATGGAGCTAATACATCCACACAAGGCCATTGTCCTTCAATCTGCTCACCAATTAGCTCATGCTCACGCTGTCTTTCTGTCCCTCTGCAAATGGTCCACAGGAACTCCGCTGCAGGAACTAGTAAGGACCTCTGCTGAGTTACCTTGCTATATGGATAAGAAGCACGTTTGTATGTGTTTATCTGTGTGTCCACTCCTTGTCTCCTTGCTGTACCTATGCATACGCCTCTGTCTGCAAATTGCATTATAACTGGTTGGTTTTAAAACCCATAGTTTTCAAAGGATCGTTTGGTGAACTTCTCTAAAATATGCCAAATTTTCCACACATTTGCAGCATTTCTTTGTAAGGTGGATTGCCAAATATGGGTAAAACTGTCTTAAAGGTCTGTGCAGTTTCGACAATGCCCTTACCTACTGTTCATTCAAAGACATAATTTGCCACTAATTGTGTCACAAAATCCTTGATGCAGAATATAAAGTGCATTGGTAAAACTATTCTTAAATATCCCAGAAAATTCTCAGGAGGAATCACCACAACCCATTCACATTATTTTCCAGACTATCATGGACGAACAATTCATTGTACTAAGATACCATGACTCTCTGCAAAATAACTGGCTGCCTATAATATGTAGGTCCTGGCACACTAAAAGGAAGAGTGGTTTAACTAACAGAACCTTCCTTATTTAAAGACGAAAGCCCTTATCCTCCCAGTGGGTTGCGCACTTCATCATCAGGACCCTCCTGGCTCCTCTTCAGTAGAATGAGGTGCAAGCCACTATTTATCAATTGATTGGTGTTAGAAATGGGGTCTTTGGTTGGCAGTCACGTTACCCTCTGTCCAAGCAAGGGCCCTCACTCTAGTCAGGGTAAGTCACACACAATCCAAATTATCCTGTGCGCACCTTCTGGTAGCTTGACTCGGAGCCGTCAGGCTTAACTTAGAAGGCAATGTGTATAGTATTTGTGAAATAAATCATGAAATAACACAGTAGAACACCACAAAAATACACCACACAGTGTTCAGAAAAAATATGATATTTATCTGTTAAGATGCAGGTCAAAACGATCAAGATTAAATAGGTATTGAGATATCACTGTAAAAATGATATACAGTGTCTTTAGTCTTTTTAAAAAGCAAGAAGGGACTCTTGCAAGCACAAAGCACCTGGTTTGCGTTCAAATTCTCTGTAAGGTACCGCAGAGGAGGAGATGCGTGGAAAATGGGGAGGTGTGCGTTGATTTGTCTGGTGCACACAGATGATGCGTCGTTGAGTTTTCACGCAGGGCAGGCTTTGCGTCAATTTCCGGCACGTAGACTGGGATCCACTTCGGGTTGCGGGGCTTTTGGACACCCCCGGGACAATGTGTTGAAATCTGTTGCTTGCAGGATGAAGTCACAGGGGCTGCGTCGATCCGGTGGGCGATGCGTGGAAATTTCTACCGCACTGCAGGCGCTGCATCGATTCCTCTCAGGAAGTTGGGCGCCTCAGCTTTGCATCAATCCAGTGGGCCGTATGTTGAATTTCTGGTCGCAACGCTGCGTTGATCTTCTCCTTGCGAAGTTGGGCTGCGTCGTTCCGGTTCGGTATGTGGTGATATTTCACCGCAATGCAGGCTTTGCGTTGTTTCTTGCAGGCTGTCTGTTGATTTCTCACCGCACAAGGAGTTCTTTGCAGAGATGAAGTCTTTTTGGTTCTGAAACTTCAAGGAACAAGAGGCAAGCTCCATCTAAGCCCATGGAGAGCACTTCTCAGCACATCCAGAGAGCAGCAAGGCAGCAGGGCAACAGCAAGGCAGCAATCCTTTTCAGAAAAGCAGTCCGGGTTAGTCCTTTGGGCAGACATGCAGTACTTCTTGGCAGGTTGCAGGTTCTGGTTCAGGGTTTCATCTCCAGGAAGTGTCTGAGTTGGTAGGGGCAGAGGCCCTGTTTAAATACCCAACTGTGCATTTGAAGTGGGGGAGACTTCAAAGAGTGGCTTAGAAGTGGACAAGGTCCCCTTTCATTTCCATCCTGTCTTCCAGGGTCCCAGTAGGGGGTGTGGCAGTCCTTTGTGTGAGGGCAGGCTACTGTCATTTGACATGTAAGTGTCAGGCCCTCCACCCTCCCAGCCAAGGAAGACCCATTCAATATGCAGATGTATGCAAGTGTGACTGAGCATCCTGTGTTTGGGGTTGTGTGAGTGAATGCACAAGGGAGATGTCAACTAAACCTAGCCAGACGTGGATTGTACGGTGCAGAAGGATTTAAGTGCAGGGAAATGCTCACTTTCTAAAAGTGGCATTTCTAAAATAGTAATATTAAATCCAACTTCACCAGTCAGCAGGATTTTGTATTACTATTCTGGCCATACTAAATATGACCCTGTTACTCCTTTCAGATCAGAAGCTACCACTCAACCAGTATGAGGGTAGCCCTAATGTTAGCCTATGAAAGGAGCAGGCCTCACAGCAGTGTAAAATTAATTTAGGAGTTTTACACTACCAGGACATGTAAACTACACAGGTATATGTCCTGCCTTTTGTCTACACAGCACCCCTGCCTTAGGGGTTACCTACGGCCCACTTTAGGGGTGACTTATAAGTGGAAAAAGGGGAGTTTTAGATTTGGCAAGTACTTTTAAACGCCAAGTCGAATTGCCAGTGAAACTGCACACACAGGCCTTGTAATGGCAGGCCTGAGACATGGTTAAGGGGCTACTTAAGTGGGTGTCACAATCAGTGCCGCAGGCCCACTAGTAGCATTTAATCTAAAGGCCCGGGGCACATATAGTGCACTTTACTAGGAGCTTGTAAGTAAAGTAAATAAGGCAATTGGGTATGATCCAGTGTCACCATGTTTTAAGGGAGAGAGCATATGCACTTTAGCACTGGTTAGCAGTGGTAAAGTGTGCAGAGTCCTAAAACCAGCAAAAACAGTGTCCAAAAAGTGGACGGAGACAGGCAAAAAGTTAGGGGTGACCACCTTAAGGCTGTCTAACATGTGTCCCCCCAGCTGAAAGTTGGGAGAGCTACCCAACCTCCTGGGAGCTCTCATCGCTAAGGAATCTGGAGACACCATCAGCGTTGGCGTGGTCAATCCCCGGGCGATGCTCCACCGTAAAGTCCATCCCCTGTAGCGAAATGGACCACCTCAAGAGTTTAGGATTCTTGCCCCTCATCTGCGTGAGCCATCTGAGGGGCCTGTGGTCTGTCTGAACCCGGAAGTGAGTCCCAAACATGTATGGTCTCATCTTCTTCAGTGCCCAGACCACAGCAAATGCTTCTCTCTCAATAGCACTCCACCTCTGTTCCCGTGGTAATAGTCTTCTGCTAATAAAGACTACTGGTTGGTCTAGGCCCTCCTCATTTAGTTGTGCTAGGACAGCCCCTATGCCAATGCCCTGAAGCGTCTGTCTGTACAATAAATTCCTGGGAGTAGTCAGGGGCCTTGAGCACGGGGCCATGCACATGGCTTCCGTCAGGGAGTCAAAGGCTTTCTGACAAGCCTCTGTCCAATTCACCAACCTAGGTTGCTTTTTGGAAGTAAGTTCTGTCAAGGGTGACACAATGGCTCCATAGCCCTTGACAAATCTACAGTAATAACCAGTGAGGCCCAAGAAGGCTCTCACCTTTGTTTGTGTTCTAGGTGGTTGCCAGGCCTTGATAGTTTCAATCTTGGCCTGGAGGGGCTGCACCTTGCCACCACCTACTAGGTATCCCAAGTACACCACGGAACCCTGTCCAATCGGGCACTTACTGGCCTTGATGGTCAGGCCTGCCTGTTGCAGGGCCTGAAGCACCTCCTTGAGGTGGAACAGGTGTTCCTCCCGGCTAGAACTATAGATGGCAATGTAGTCTAGGTAGGCTGCGCAGAAGGCATCCTTGCCAGGTAGGACCCCGTTCACCAACCGTTAGAACGTAGCGGGGGCATTTTTCAATCCAAAGGGCATTACTCTGAACTGAACGAGTGAAAGTGGATCTCTCTTGAGCCCCTTTAGTCAAAGTGATCTACCAGTTCCCTGACGTGAGGTCAAAGGTACTAAGGAACTTGGCAGTGCTGAGCCTGTTTACGAGCTCATCAGCTCTGGGGATGGAGTGAGCATCTGTCTTTGTGACAGAGTTGAGACCCCGGTAGTCCATGCAGAACCTAGGTTCTGACATGGCACCGGGAGCAGCTGCCTTGGGAACCAACACCACTGGGCTGGACCAGGGACTGCTGGACTTCTCTATCACCCCAAGAGCCAGCATCTTGGAAACTTCATCCTTGATACTGGACCTCACTTTATCTGACACCCTGTAAATTGTATTCTTTACAGGTGCATTGTCTCCTGTGTCAATGTCATGGACACACAAGTGTGTGAGTCCAGGAGTGAGGGAGAACAGGGAAGAGAACTGCTCCAACACCTCATAGTAGTCTCCCTTCTTATCTAGAGTCAGGGACTCAGAGAGATTGACACCCTCCAATGACCCATCACCTTCTTTGGCAGAGAGAAGGTCGAGGAGAGGCTCACTCTCCTCTTCCATGCCCTCATCTGTCAAAAGGAGTATACTGACCTCAGACCTCTCAAAATGAGGCTTCAGTCTGTTGTGGTGGAGAACCCATTGGGGGTGTCAAGGGGTCTTGAGGTCCACTGGGTAATTAGCCTTCCCCTTTCGCTCCTTGATTTCAAATGAGCCAGTCCAGTGCTCCTGGAGAGCTCTAGGCTCTACTGGCTCCTTCACCCACACTTTTTCGCCAGGTGAGAATTCAACCAGAGTGCCCTTCCGGTCATACCACTCCTTCATCACCTCTTGACTGGCCTCGAGGTTGCTCTTGGCCTTCTTCCAGAATCACTGTGTCTGGTTGCGGAGGGCCTGCATGTAACTGACCACATCCTGGGGTGGTTTCTTGGGAGCTTTCTCCCATCCCTCTTTTACTATGCTTAGTGGTCCCCTGTCAGGGTGACTATAGAGAAGTGCAAAGGGGCTGAACCCCACCCCTTTCTGGGGCACCTCCCTAAAAGCAAAGAGGAGGCATGGCAAGAGGACGTCCCATTTACACCTCATGGCCTCAGGTAGGCCAGTGATCATGCCTTTTAGGGTCTTGTTGAATCTCTCAACAAGCCCATTGGATTGAGGATGGTAAGGGGTGGTAAACCGGTAGGTTACCCCACACTCATCCCACATGGACTTCATGTACGCTGATATGAAGTTTGTGCCTTTGTCCGACACAACCTCCTTTGGGAACCCCACACGGGTAAATATTCCCATCAGAGCTCTTGTCTCGACCGGTACAGTCACTGTCCTTAGAGGGATTGCCTCTGGATAGCAGGTGGCATGGTCCACCAAAATCAGGATAAACCTGTCGTCCAAGGCGGTTTTGAGGTCCAAGGGCCCAATGACATCAATGCACACCCATTCAAAGTGGGGGCCAACGACGGGGAGTAGGATCAGGGGGGCCTTAAGCCTTTTCCCTGTCTTCCCACTAGCCTGGCAGGTGGGGCAGGCCCTACAGAAGTTATCTGAGGCTACCCGCATTCTAGGCCAATGGAAGTGGGTGACAAGCCTGTCAAAGGTCTTGTCTTGGCCCAAATGTCCTGCCAAGGGGATGTCGTGAGCCAGGCCCAGTAGAAAGTCCAGTAACACTGGGGAACCACCAGCACACGTGCTGCCCCAGGGGCTGGTACCTTAGGCTCACTGTATAGGAGATCATTCTCCCAATATGTGTGGTGATCACCAGAGGCTTCACCTGCTGCTTAGGGTGAGGCCTGTTGCCTCAGACCCTCAAGAGTGGGGCACTCCTTCTGCGCTTTGCAGAATTCCTAACTGGTTGGCCCACCCTCTACCTTTCAGCCAGCAAGTTGAGGGAGGTTACCCAGGTCGGCAATATCCTCCCCAGTTGGCTCAGGGGCCTCCTCCTCTGGGACCCCGTCAACCACTGTGGGAATATCTGGGGCGGGTTTCCCGCGCCACATGCCCTTCCTCTGGGCAGCTGTCTGGGCCATTGTTCCAGGCTCCAGACGCTCTTGACTCCCTTCCCGGGCAGCCATAGACCTTGTGGTCATGCAGGTAAACCTAACATCTCCAGGTGGGATCTGAGCTCTACCTCTTCCCAGGCAGTAGGCTCAAGATCATTGCCTAACAGACAATCTACGACATGGCAGGACTCACAGCTACCTTTAGAGTACCAGAGACCCCCCCCACACAAAGGGAACCAGAGACACCAGTAGGTGACTCTCGCGATTGTCAGCGACTATGACCTGGTGGAATGTATTAGGGATGATTTGCTCTGCTGACACCAGATGACCCTTGACGGTAGTCATACTGGCTCCTGTGTCACGTAGAGCCTCTACCCTTTGCCCATGAATGGTGACCCACTGCCTATACTTGGAAGTATTGGCAGGCATGTGGGCTTTTTGCACCGTTTCCCTATCTCCCAGGGATACAAGTGACACCTCTATCTGCTCCCCAAAGCTAACTGGGAATGTCTTCCCCTCACCAAGCGCTACACTAGCCAACCCGGGTGTCTGCCCTCCAGTGGGGGGCTGTGCCCTCTTGGGACAATGGGAGTCGCCCTTACAGTGTCCCTGCTTGAAGCACTCTAAGCATTTGTTGATAAATTTCCCTTGCTTTTAATCAAAATATCCTGGCTTTTTCTCAAAGGCAGGGTGGGACTGGGCACTACCACCCTCCTGGGAATTGTTTTGGGGACCTTTGGAGTACTCCTTCTGTTTAAGTTCCCCCTCCCCCTTTTTCTGTTGGGAACCCTGACCACCTTTGTGGGTGTCCCCCCAGGTACCTTTTTGAACACTCTGGTGTTAACCCAGAGGTCTGCCTCCTCAGCAAGTTTCCTAGGATGAGTCAGCTTACTGTCTACTTAGTGCTGGCGCAATTCTGTAAAACAAATACTGAGCTTATGCTCTCTCAGAATCAAATCATATAATCCTGTGTAATCATTTACTTTGCTGCCCTGCACCCATCCATTCAGTGCCTTTTTGGAGAAATCAAAACAGTCTACACAAGTTTGTGTGGAGAGTTTGGTGCTGTCCCTGAACCTCTGACGGTATCTCTTAAGAGTCAGCCCAAACTTGGCAAGTAAAGCGGCTTTCATGGGTGCATATACATTTTGATCTTTTGGATCTAGTGTAAGAAGTGTGTCCCTCCTCACTACTGGTACATAAAACCAAAAGGCCGCCCCCCCATTGCTCTTCAGAGACCCCATAAGCCCTTAGTGCAACTTCATAAGCAGCCAACCACTTATCAATGTCATCTCCCACCACATAACTTGGCACTACACTTTTGGGTATACGAGCCTTTCTTTCCCCAGCAGGTCCTACACGTATGCTGCTACCATCACTGCTGGGCTCAGACTGCTTTGCCTTTAAATCCAGCTCCTTGAGATTCAGTTCATGACCCAACAAAAGTTTATTTTCAGCCAAGGCTTTCTCAGCTGATGCCTCCGCTCCCTCAGCTTCAATTTTTAACTTTACCATTTGCAATTGAAATTCTCTCTTCTCCCTCCTTTCCTCTGCGGCCAGGCCATGGCTAGAGACACTGCTCCCTGGTTTGGCAGGGGGCACAGTTACAGGGGTATCCCCCCCTACTGGCTAGAAATCCTCTGAGGGGCCACCCTCTGGACTCTCTTCCTCAACATCCTCATCAGAATGGGCTTCTGCCCAGGCCCTCAGCGCCATTTGGAATTCCTCCTTTCTGGAGGAACCTTGGGTAGGTACTCCCATATCCTTGCAGAACCCCTTCAGCTGTTTAACAGTATATGTCTCCAGTATGGCTAGGTCAAAATCTTCATCTCCTGCTTGAGATCCAGCCAGAGACATGTTGAATGAGGATTTTAGTTAATAATGTCAGGCAGAAAACGAAATTGCAGAAAAAAGATTAAAAAAATCAAGTTGACCTTCAACTGTGGGTAGGTAGTGAACACTTAGCTATTGTATGTCACTGCACAAATACAAGTCCTATCCTCACCACTGCTAACCAATGTTAGAAATGGGGTCTTTGGTTGGCAGTCAGGTTACCCCCTTTCCAAGCAAAGACCCTCACTCTAGTCAGGGTAAGTCAAACACAATCCAAACTATCCTGCGACCACCCTCTGGTAGCTTGGCACTGAGCAGTCAGGCTTAACTTAGAAGGCAATCTGTAAAGTATTTGTGCAATAAGTCATGAAATAACACAGTAGAACACCACAAAATACACCACACAGTGTTTAGAAAAATATATAATATTTATCTGGTAAGAAGCAGGTAAAAATGATCAAGATTCAATAAGTATACGTTGAGATATCACTGTAAAAATTATATAAAGTGTCTTTAGTCTTTTTAAAAAGCAACAAGTGTCTCTTGCAAGCACAAAGTACCTGGTTTGTGTTCAAGTTCTCCACAAGGGACCGCAGAGGAGGAGATGCGTGGAAAACGGGGAGGTGTGCGTCGATTTTTCCAGTGCACACAGACGATGCGTTATTGAGTTTTCACGCAGGGCAGGCTTTGCATCAACTCCCAGCACATAGACTGGGATCCTCTTCCAGTGGGGGGGGTTTCGGATGCCCCGGGGATGATGTGTTGAAATCCAGCACTTGCAGGAGGAAGTCACAGGGGCTTCGTCGATCCAGTGGGCGATGCGTGGAAATTTCTACCTCACGGCAGGCGCTGCGTCTATTCCTCTCAGGAAGTCAGGCGGCGTTGTTCTGGCTCAGCCTTGCGTCGATCCAGTGGGCCGTGCATCGAATTTCCGGTGGCAATGCTGGCGCTGAGTCCATCTTCTCCTTGCGAAGTCGGGCTGTATCATTCCGGTTCGGCGTGTGGTGATTTTTCACCGCGATTACGGCTGTGTGTTGTTTCTTGCAGGCTGCGGGTCGATTTCTCACCGCACAAGGAGTTCTTTGCAGATATAAAGTCTTTTTGGTCCTGAGACTTCAAGGAACAGGAGGCAAGCTCTATCCAAGCCCATAGAGAGCACTTCTCAGTGCAGCCAGAGAGCAGCAAGGCAGCAGGGTAACAGCAAGGCAGCAGTACTTCTCAGAAAAGCAGTCCAGGTGAGTCCTTTGCGCAGGCAGGCAGTTCTTCTTGGCAGGTTGCAGGTTCTGGTTCAGGGTTTGTTCTCCAGGAATTGTCTGAGTTGTTAGGGGCAGAGGCCCTGTTTAAATACCCAAATGTGCCTTTGAAGTGGGGGAAACTTCAAAGAGTGTCTTAGAAGTGCACAGGGTCCCCTTTCAGTTCCATCCTGTCTGCCCGGGGTCTCTGTTGGGGGTGTGGCAGTCCTTTCTGTGAGGGCAGGTTACTGTCCTTTGACATGTAAGTGTCAGGCCCTCCACCCTCCCAGCCCAGGAAACCCATTCAATATGCAGATGTATGCAAGTGGGACTGAGCATCCTCTGTTTGGGGTTGTGTGAGTGACTGCACAAGAGAGCTGTCAACTAAACCTAGCCAGGTGTGGATTGTAAGGCACAGAAGGATTTAAGTGCAGAGAAATGCTCACTTTATAAAAGTGGCATTTCTAAAATAGTAATATTAAATCCAACTTCACCAGTCAGCAGGAGTTTGTATTACCATTCTGGCCATACTAAATGTGACCTTGTTACTCCTTTCAGATCAGAAGCTACCACTCAAACAGTAGATGACAGTAGCCCTAATGTTAGCGTATGAAAGGAACAGGCCTCACAGCAGTGTAAAATGAATTTAGGTATTTTACACTACCAGGACATGCAAACTACACAGGTACAGGTCCTGCCATAGTGGTTACCTAGGGCCCACTTTAGTGGTGACTTATATGTTGAAAAATGGGAGTTTTAGGCTTGGCAAGTACTTTTAAATGCCAAGTCGAAGTGGCAGTGAACCTGCACACACAGGCCTTGCAATGGTAGGCCTGAGACAAGGTTAAGGGACTACTTAAGTGGCTGGCACAATCAGTGCTGCAGGCCCACTAGTAGCATTTAATCTACAGGCCCTGGGCACATATAGTGCACTTTACTAGGGACTAATAAGTAAATTAAATAAGCCAATTAGGTATGACCCAGTGTCACCATGTTTTAAGGGAGAGAGCATATGCACTTTAGCACTGGTTAGCAGTGGTAAAGTGCGCACAGTCCTAACACCATCAAAAACAGTGTCCAAAAGTGGAGGGGGACAGGCAAAACGTTAGGAGTGACCACCCTAAGGCTGTCAGGTCTAACAATTGGGGAGCTTATGGTGAAATAAATGGTAGATGGTTTGCTATGCCACCTGTCTGGTCTGTCTGGGTGTGAAGGAGAAACACAGAGAGGAATAGAAAAGTGTATGTAGGATAAAACTGCATACTGGGTAGTTCCCATCAGAAAGCCTTACTGTTAAGTGGCACACCATGGTGGTGATGGACCATACAGTCCTGTTGGACATTGAGGATATGTTTCTTGTGATAATGATTTGGATTGAGTTTGTCCCTTCATTGAATCTGCGCTACTGGTGGTCTAGTACTTGGAGTGCAAAGTTGAGTATCTTTTCACAAACATCATGAAATGGTCTTTGATCGCACCTCTTTGTAATAATCATGTGTTATGGGTGAATAAGTAGGTTTGTGCAAAAATTGGGTAACATCTATTTTGCGTTAGAAATTCTTTGGTCTCTGTTATACTTTTATTCAACTCTTCTAAACATTTTTTTTAAATGGTAAAATTAATTGTGGCCCTTATGTTTTTTATCCAAGATCTGAATTTGGATGTTCAGTTCATCTGAAATCCTCTCAGTTCATCCAAGGTCTCAACTTTGGATGTTTCTGATGGGACCTCAACAAGGTACTCCCTTCCTGACTCATTTTGTACCAACACCTTTTTTAAACGAGACCAAGCAAGAGGAAAAAGAAGGCAAAATCAACAAACCAGTTGGAGCCCGCCATCTTCTCCATGCCAGACACAGAGCCACACCTAGAATCAACAACCATCAACCAGCCAGAGCAACTGATCATGAATTTGAGCAATTACCAACTATCTGATGAAGAGAAGAGAGAACTCAGCAAAGACATAGGATTTTTCTCATGTATGTGGGAGACCCATTCAAGATGAGATTTGGACTAGCAGATTTTTTCAGAAAGATTTGTCTCAAGTGCATTTTTGCTAGCCAAAGCTGTGTGGAGAGAAGTGAAGTAAATACTGATCTAAAAAACAAACCCACTTTCTTTCAGCATACCCCCTAAAGTTATGAGAGCTGTTAATGATCCCCTTCCCTAGCTTAAAATGTATCAGAAACCAAGCTATGCTAACTTGATCTGTGTTTACACTGTCTTCCATCTTGAAATTATGTGGTAGTACACCATGTGATGACTAGTACTTTTGTTTCTCTCTTCTGAATAAAGAATTGTGAGCTTTGAACTAAAAGACAACGGGCATTCCAAGGAGATTCTCACCACACTGTACATAACTGTCTCAGACTATTATTTATACAATGTGTTGGTTATTGTTGTTAATTAAACTGTGAGAGCATTTGTATTCAATGTGTTAGAAATGGGGTATTTGGTTGACAGTCAGGTTGCCCCCTGTTCATCAAGGACCCTCACTCTAGTCGGGGCAAAAGAGAATCACCCTCAGATAACCTCTGCTTACCCCCTTAGTACCTTGGCACGGGCAGTAGGCTTAACTTTAGAGAGTTAGGTGTAAAGTATTTGTACCAACACACACAGTAACTTAATGAAAACACTACAAAATGACACAACACAGGTTTAGAAAAATAGAAAATATTTATCTAAACAAAACAAGACCAAAACGACAACAATCCACAAAAAACAAGTCAGGTTATCAATTAAAAAGCAAAAAGAGTCTTCATGTAGTTTTAAACACACACTAACACTGTTGGCGTGAAAATGTACCTTGGGTGCATCAAAAATAACCCCGCACGGACGAGTGTGCGTCAAAAAGGGCTTGCGATGTGTCGATGTCACTCAGGAGCGAGACCTTGCGTTATTTCTCCTTTCGTTGGGTCGGGCGCGTTGTTTCTTCTCTCCGCAGGAGAGCGATGCGTCGATCCGGTCAGCACTCTCAGGTCTGGGCAGGCCTTGCGTTGTTTTTACACACCCAGCGGTACTTGCATCGGAAATCCAGCCGCAAGATGATTAAAAAACCAAGCTGCGCGGGTTTTGATCTCCGAGTCTCCATCAGCGATGCTGCGTGTCATTTCTCCAGCTTCGTGCGTCGATTCTTCGGTCGTGTTTACGGCGAGCGTCGATTTTCAGCCGCAGATCGGAGTTGCGGCGATCTTTCCCCCGCACAGCGCTCTGTGCGTGGATTTCTCTCTCTTGGGCTGCCAGCTTCTCCGTTCAGGGTCCCAGGAACTGGATGGGCACCACAGGGCAGAGTAGGAGTCTCTCCAGAGACTCAAGGTGCTGGCAGAGAGAAGTCTTTGCTGTCCCTGAGACTTCAAACAACAGGAGGCAAGCTCTAAATCAAGCCCTTGGAGATCTTCACAAGATGGAAGGCACACAAAGTCCAGTCTTTGCTCTCTTACTCTGGCAGAAGCAGCAACTGCAGGATAGCAGGCACAGTCACAGGCAGGGCAACTCTTCTTCCTCAGCTCTTCAGCTCTTCTCCAGGCAGAGGTTCCTCTTGGTTTCCAGAAGTGTTCTAAAGTCTATGGTTTTGGGTGCCCTTCTTATACCCAATTTCTCATTTGAAGTAGGCCTACTTCAAAGCAAAGTCTCTCTTGAATGTGAAATCCTGCCTTGCCCAGGCCAGGCACCAGACAATCACCAGGGGGTTGGAGACTGCATTGTGTGAGGGCAGGCACAGCCCTTTCAGGTGTAAGTGACCACTCCTCTCCTCCCTCCTAGCACAGATGGCTCATCAGGAAATGCAGACCTCACCCCAGCTCCTTTTGTGTCGCTGTCTAGTGTGAGGTGCAACCAGCCCAACTGTCAAACTGACCCAGACAGGGAATCCACAAACAGGCAAAGTCACAGAAATGGTATAAGCAAGAAAATGCTCACTTTCTAAAAGTGGCATTTTCAAACACACAATCTTAAAATCAACTTTACTAAAAGATGTATCTTTCAATTGTGAGCTCAGAGACCCCAAACTCCACATGTCCATCCGCTCCCAAAGAGAATCTACACTTTAATCAGATTTAAAGGTAGCTCCCATGTTAACTTATGAGAGGGACAGGCCTTGCAACAGTGAAAAACGAATTTAGCAATATTTCACTGTCAGGACATATAAAACACATTACTATGGGGGTTATTCTAACTTTGGAGGAGTGTTAATCCGTCCCAAAAGTGACGGTAAAGTGACGGATATACCACCAGCCGTATTACGAGTTCCATAGGATATAATGGACTCGTAATACGGCTGGTGGTAAATCCGTCACTTTTCCGTCACTTTTGGGACGGATTAACACCTCCTCCAAAGTTAGAATAACCCCCTATATGTCCTACCTTAACCATACACTGCACCCTGTCCTTGGAGCTACCTAGGGCCTACCTTAGGGGTGTCTGACATGTAAGAAAAGGGAAGGTTTAGGCCTGCCAAGTGGGTACACTTGCCAAGTCGAATTTACAGTACAAACTGCACACACAGACACTGCAGTTGCATGCCTGAGACATGATTACAGAGCTACTTATGTGGGTGGCACAACCAGTTCTGCAGGCCCACTATTAGCATTTGATTTACAGGCCCTGGCACCGCTAGTGCACTTTACTAGGGACTTACTAGTAAATCAAATATGCCAATCATGGATAAGCCAATTGCAATACAATTTACACAGAGAGCATATGCACTTTAGCACTAGTTAGCAGTAGTAAAGTGCTCAGAGTTCAAAAGCCAACGGCAACAGGTCAGAAAAAATAGGAGGCAGGAGGCAAAAAGATTGGGGATGACCCTGCATAAGCAAAAAAGTCCAACGCAATGTAATAGTATTATGAGAGAATCTGCAAATGTATTCTGTAGTGAAATGTTTCTTCATGCTTGTTCCTCATTGGTGCAGATCCTGAGAACCATGTATTTCTTTAGCAATATATGAAAACCTTTATCTGAAGTCCTATAAAAGGAGGTGCTATATCTCTGTAAACAAAACTCAATTCCCCACCAAGGTGAAACTATGCTGGATTCTATATTACACTTTCGTGAGTTCTCTGTACTTATGATCTGTATTCTTTATTGCTATCTATGCTAATCAAATATTTCATGTATTTTGTTGAATAATTCTTTATATAAACTCCTTAAAATCTCGATCTGTGTCTGTCATTCTTTCAGAGAATGTTACAGTCCTAATTCTTAACTTGATCTTACATAAGAGAGAGATAGGGAGAGAGACAGGTCCAATCAGGGAGCACCAAATTCGTATAGGGACTACCCATCTCCCAGTCCGGCTTGTTGGTGTGCAGTTGCTAACATTATGAGAAACAGGTAAGCATGCTGACAAACTATATAACTTTGAACAAACCATTACTAAAGATGTAAAGGCACAATACAAGAGTCATCACCTTCCCTTCTTCAATCTATTGAACCAAGTGTTACATATAATACAACAGTTAGGGCAAATACTAGCTGATAAGGATGCCGCAATGGTTCCGCTACAGACTGAAGGCTATAGGAGAGTGTGCCTAAAGCAACTTTCCAACTCCACTTTCTATCAACCTTTGCAGAGAGACCCTACGACAGAAGATTCAACAGGTGACAGAAAAGGCATTAAACAGGGCTGAATCACCAAACATGAAAAATATTTCCTATACAGAGAAAACACATTTGCCCCATACTTGTATACATACCTAAAATCCATAAGAATATTGTTCAACCTCCTGAGAGACCAATAGTGTCTGGAATTGAACCTATTATAGAACCACTATCAAAATGTGTTCATGTTTTTCTTCACCCTTTGGTTCCAAAATTGCCTTATCTTAATGACAGCAAATCAATGTTAAATCATCTTCAAGACTTTAGCTTCCATTTGGAGACCAATATTTTGATGGACATAGATCTTGAATCCTCATATACATGCATACCACAACAGGAGGCCCTTACAGTGGTACATTCTCCTGCGAGAAGTGCCAGTCTCATATAGAACACACCTCCATTTCATTGTGGCATGTGCAGGGATCGTTTTAACTGAAAAGTTTTTTTGTCAGTTTGAAGATCAATTATATCTCCAAATATCTGGAACTTCCATGGGCAGTGTTTATAAACGCATCACTTTCAGGTGAGTCATATCTTTTCATCCATCCACACATCACACATCACACATTACAACATGTAAGTGATTCATGAGCAACATTCTAGCCATAATGGAAGGAGATACACACAGAATTTCAGATTTTTACAGTAGATAAATGATCCGGTCCCTCAACTAAGATATGCAGCTCAGTTTAATAAGGAAAGTTTACTTTTTCTAGATCTCTTAATTTCGAGTAAGGATGGCCATTTATCCACTGAGGTCTATAGAAACCCAATAGACAGGGACTGCTTATTGAGATATGATAGCTATTATCCCAAAGCATTGGAAAATAACCTCCCAATAGGACAGTTCCTCTGTATGTGCAGGAACTGCTCAGATAAAACGACCTACACTAAACATTCTGAAATACTACATATAAAATTACAACAAAGGTCTTTTGCTGAACATATCATTTGCAAAGCTAACAAAAGTGCTAGAAACAACAATAGAAAAGCATTATTGAAATCCAATGCAAACTCTTCTATGGATAGACTAGTATGCATCAGTACTTTTATAGCTATTCAAATATTTTTAGATGTCTGATTAACAAATTAGCTTATTCTGAACATATGTAAAAACAACTTTGAGAACCACCTATTTGCCTTCAAGCGAAGCACACATTTGAAAGACCAATTAGTGCATACACGACCTTGAAAGACTATGATTCCTGTACAAACAGAACTTTGAGGTCTCCTGAAAGTATTTGGACTCCATCCATGTGGATCATGCTCAGTGCGCCATCTCACAACAACTACGATAGTCCTTGACTTGGACCTTAACACTCCATGAGAGTTGAGAAGGATCACATATTGCAATAGTGAAAGTGTCATCTATGGGATCACTTGTCCATGTTCACTTCTCTACATTGGTATGACTACTAGAAAAGTGCAGATTTGCATTTACAAACATTGAAGCAATATACGATGCAAAGCATTACCATGACGACCAATCATTTTCTGAGCATGAATCTCTGAAAATGAACTGACATGGGTGATAATCGATAAGCCTGATTTGAGAGGTGTCAGACTATTTAGACACACTCATTGTTATTTCAGAACAGAAGTGGGCTTAACGCCTTCACACAGACCTGGATAGGCTGAATGATGATATACCCTGAATGGCCTTCTCCCAGATCAAGTAATAGATTGGCTTACAATTATGAATAGCAGCAATTTCATTCTCATTTGGGACATACTTCTTGCCATTGTCTGAGGTCATTGTGTCCATGCATTTGGAGTTATTTAATTTCCACTAGTGATTAATTCACCGTCATCGATGATACCTTAATTACAAGGTTTCATTTTGTTCACTACTTATTGACAATGTATACACATTCACATGATCATCATTTCACCCATTCATGTTTCCAACTAGTCCTCTAAGTGAGATATCACCCTGGTGTTATGGTAGTGCTCTCATGAGTTATGACCATACTATGGTCACTGGATCATACTTTGTGACACAATATTATATTTGTAAGAACAGAGGGGGGTTGAGTTGATACATTAGAACGTATTTTGACACTATAAGATTACGTTCACTAAACAACACGGAGACTGTTGAAAGCCCTTGAGGAATCGGAGACTCCACTTCCAAGCACCCTCATGGTACTTTATGCACTTATACCGCCCGTGCCACATCAGCCAATTCATTAACACATGATTGCTATATGTACTGATGTTGTCATTCAAATGTTCTTCTTACAAACCTACAGCTTACCAGACCAAACTGAGGCGAATACCCGACATCTTTCAAAAACATCAGATGCGGGTAGTACTGTATATACTAAAGTACTGACCGTCATAGTTCTAGCGGAGGGGGCAACTTTAGTCCTGATGAATACCACTGACAGAAAAGTTTCCAAGAGTTGTGAAGTCTTTAAAACCTCTCCATAGTAAACCAGGTAAAGGCACATTCCAGAAGGAGTACCCTGATTCCATCCACCCTAGTCCTTCCTTTATATTTTTGTTGTTGATGGGGGGCCATGCCCCGCCCCCGAAAAATGTGTAATTGGCTACGGGCCTAGTGGTACTCTCAGCAGTGGAGCAAGGCCGATAGTGTTGAATGTCACTGAGAAATTCAAGAGGGTGAGGGCCCTACACTGCTTTCATTCAGGGCCAGCTTTAGGGTGGTGCGAGCGGAGCAGCCGCACCAGGTGCTGACCTAAATTGGGGGGGGGCGGGCCTCTGGCCTCGGGGGGCGCTGAGTTTAGTAATAACTTAGAAACTTGCGATTCAAAAGCACCTGCTGAAAAAAGTTCCATGTGCGCCCAGCCTTCAGGAAGCAATGAAAATGTAAAGATACTTCTTGTGATTAATGTTCCTGCTAGGGAGAGAGATGGGAGTTTTGTCTAGCGGCAGCTTTGACTCACCATAAAGTAGCATAGAGGGTCAATGTGCCTGCTGCAAAGAACAGAATGATATTTTGCGTAGATACCGGAGTGGATTAGTAAAGCCAGCCTTCACAAGCATTTAAAACAAATGAATGTATGTGAAAGGGGGCACATGGAGGGATGAGGGGCACATTTGCCGGGTGGTAGTGAGAGACTCCGAGGAGGTGGTCATGGGATGGGGGGGCATAAAAGAGTGTTGCACAGGGTGCCCCAAGTGCTAAAGCCATCCTTGCCTCCATCCATCTATCTCCAACTTAAGATCTTTCCAGAGAGTAATCACTTCCAAGAGTCTACTGTGGTCAGGTCTCGCCTGTCCTGTTCTAGAATTAACAGTGGTATGTAAGACATATTTTGCTGGGTGCAGCTGACTGTTGTCTCAGTTAAAATTAGAAAACTTTGCTGGTTCTGTCAAGGTTTCTTCAGCAAATTGCAGGAAACTCCTTCGAGTTTTGAAACCATCTCCTCTTCGTCCATATGGCTAGTTTGTCATCACTTTGATCTTTGCCTAAGGTGAATCAGCTCTAACTCGTCTTCTATTTTTATTTTCTGTACCCCACCCATGTTGTAGTCACCCAGTAATTTACATTATGCAACAACGGAGGTGTGCCACACTTATGGAAATGTTAGAACTCTGATTATACGGTGGTAAACAGCAATACAAGATGTTACAAACAATCTACAGAGTAAAGCAGGTAAACAGGCCGGAGACACGGATTGGATGCAGATCCTGTGACGAAGGTTACAATGAGGCATAGAGCCGCGGGCACTGATGGGAAATAAGGAAGCACTGAGATAAATCACTGGCAGTCTGGAGCGGCTGGAATGGCTCGCGAGTGTGTTGAGGGACTGAGATCCTAACCAATCGTGAAGTCAATAACTGGGGTGAATGTTCCTGCACTGGGAGCAGGAAAGTGACTTTAAAACCTGCGACTGCAAGTTTGATCAAGGTAAGTGTGAAATATGCTTTCTGAAGAAACAGTTTTGACACGGGTTTTTGGGGTTGGACTGCTCAGAATTTTAAAACTGATTGGAGAAGAGAAAAGGCACCGTGAACCTATTGTGCAATGTAGTGATTCAAGTGCCATTTTTTTTATTTTACTGAAAACCTGAAATGAACCATCACATCTTGTACACACAATTAAGAAGACAAATTAATTGCTCCATGGATTGTTGGCTCAGAGAGTGGGAGCAGGGAGGTGGGTCGAGGAGCACAGTTAGTAATAAAAGTAATAAGGATACTTTATAGAATGGACTTCCCAAAAATATCATTTGTATTGATCCAACAGGGTAATGCATCACAGGTTAATTCGATGCAATGAACTCCAAGAGCTTGAACAGTGCCTGAGAGGAAGGCACAAGGGAGACCCCACAAACCAGTGCCCTTCAGCTCTCAACCCCTTCCCTCCGCCTGCTCTGCTCACCTCCCCAACATAGTCAGTGCCCCCCCCCCCACTTCATTGCACTGCCCCACCAAGTTGCATACCTCCTCCTGCACTCTTAGCCCTGCTTCCATTCCAACAAAATATTACATAATCTGTGTCTTTTTTAGAATGAATGATGGTATAAAAGACATCCCTTAAATAGTTTTATGTTCAGACACATTTGTTACTGTTCAGATCTTGGCTGTCTCTGAGCAGATCCGTAGCACTTACCCAAAAGTAAATTAATGAAATCATTAGGGGCATGCCTGTGAGCTGCACTTTGTTTGGCATTATACGCAGAACCTATTCTCTAGAATAATTTGATGAATTTAGAAGCAGTTCCTGGGACGTTGATTTTACACATTTCATTTTAAATCAATCTTACGATTGTTTGTGTGTTGTTTGTGTTGACAGGGCAAACTTTAAACTGTGCACCACTTCGCAGAGGTTGTGAGAGCTGCCAAGGAGATGGAGTCTGGAAACATGTCTTACAATGATTCAAAACTAGGATCTAATGGGACACAGCCTGGCCACCAGGAGGCACTTTCGCCAAGGATACATTTGCTGCTGCTCTTCATAGATCTGGTAATCTGTGTGTTCGGATTGGTCGGGAATGGGGTTGTGATCTGGTTCCTCTCCTTCAAAATGAAAAGGAATTCTTGCAGAGTCTACATACTCAACCTCGCTGTGGCAGACTTCACCTTTGTCGTTGGCTCTTTGGTGAACTTGATCCATTTAATTTGTACCACATGCGATGTTACTATATCAGACACAGACAGCGATAATCTCCTCCTGATCACTAAGCTAATGTACAACTTTGGGTTCAACACTAGCTGCTTCATTCTGGCAGCCATCAGTGTGGAGAGATGTCTAGCTGTCCTCTTCCCAGTAGAGTATCAAAACAACAGGCCCAAGCACCTCTCAGGCATCATATCTGTTCTTCTCTGGATACTGTCCTGTCTGGTCACTGGGCTGGAATATTTTTTTTGCAGGAAAGTAACGCAGGTCCAAGCCCCAGGGAATGAAAGATGCACTCCTGCCCGTCTATTCACCTCTGCATTGTACCTGCTGTTGACGCTCCTCTGCATCACATCCAGCCTCGTCCTACTGGTTGAGACCCGAAAGACCTCCAAGCAGTGCCATCCGCGGAGGCTTTATGTCGTCATCCTCAGCACCGTCCTGATCTTCTTCCTGTGGGTCGTACCTGCAAGACTTCTACATCACCTGGTATATTTTAGAGTTCTCCAGTCACCTTCCTTTTCTGTGTATTTCTTCTATGTACAAGTTACCTGCAACTCCATCCACTGCAGCAGCAATCCTTACATTTACTTCCTTGTGGGAACCTGGAGGAAGAGGGGGTTAAGAGGCTGCATCAAGCAGGCACTGGAGAGGGTCTTCAAGGCGGATCAGAAAACATCAGGAAGTAAAGAGAAGCTGCGTGGCTCAGATACAGCTGGGACGCAAGGCTGACCAAATGGCTGGCCAAATTTCTTTAAATCTCGCAGCAACGATCTAGTGAGAAAACTAAAATGTAATTAAAAAGAATATTCTGCCGTGCATAGAGGAATTATAAAAATCCCTCTCCACCTTCAGAGACCTACACAACATTCAGTGACACGATTGCACATGGTCATGCTTACTGGACAATAGTTTAAACACAATTTTTCCCCAAATTATGTCCAACTAAAAATTGCACTCAACAGGCAGATGACTATATTAAAAGGGCTGTGAAGAACTCCATCGTGGTTAAACATCAATAAAGGCCTAGTCAGTCAATCACAATATTTCTACAGACAGTACTTTAATATACCGGCCCAGTGAATAACTATCCTGTAAATTTGTTGCATATTGTTCAGGGTGTTTTGGGATTATTTTGTTGGGAAGTGCTTCTAACAGCAGTAATGTCAGTGGCATATCAGCATCCCTCAATTGGTTTGCTGCACCTCACTCTTTGTTGTCCTGTGTTTCTTCATTACTTTAAATATTTGATTCTATTTGTAATGATTGCTGTCCTTTGAATACCACATATTCCACTCTTGTTATTGCTTTCTGCTCCTGCTGTCTGTAAGGAAGTTCATTAATTTAGAGCACCCAGCCCATCAACATTTGTGAGGGCTCCACTTCTGTGCAAGGCCAGCATGTGAACTATATTGGCCCTGCACGGAAATCCCTGGAAAACTGGAATTAAAACCCTACAATGTCAGAGACATTTGTAATATAGGGCCATGGAAACGTGTGCTGAAAATATATCTCTTGTTTGGGGGTGCGTTTCCAGACGCCACATTTGTGTGGGCATTTCCACTACGCCAGGCCGATATGGCGGACACCGTGCCATGGACATTTCCAAGCACTGGCAACAAAAAGTACTGTCCCGCGGGTCCCGGCATTGATGCGCACTTCTTTTTAGGTAAATGTGCACTTGTGATCAGGTAAAAAGCAGTCCCTCAAGAGTGCATGAGAGCCATTGGCTGATTCGTTCTTACATGCTGCACTGTGAAGAGACCTATTGTGAATGACATTGGAATAGACCAATGGTTGAAGAGAGTTGACCCAACGCTCCTTCTTTGTATGTGTTTTTTAAAGTGTATTTATTATCTTGTTATTACATGAGGCCACGGAAACAGCTAAAGTTGTATATAGGCCAGACCTTAAAATTACACAAGTAGATAATTATGGCTATGCCGAGATTAACTTTCTAATGGGATCAATTCTGCGCGGAATGATAATTCTGGGTTACAGAAAGCTACGGAATAACTGGGTTAAAAACCACTCGGAGTAATTTTAGTGAGAGTACTTTCTGCATGCATTTAGTATCTAAAGAAAGATCACAAGGATTAGGGTTTACTGCTGGCAAGTAAAGTACTGATCCGGCAAAATATACATTTCAGAGTGAGCGGCAGGGATGGGGCCACCTCAGTTGCCAAATCTAACAAGCGTTTTCTAATGCAGTAGCTTGGCATGGGTTGCACTCATTTTAGCCTAACACGGACCTTATTTTGTGGAGTAAAATGTATTTTTTGGTGCTGTTTATTTCTGGAATGGCAATAGAGGCCAACAATACAATTACTGTTGGCAGAGACCTCTTTACTTTCATGGGTAATATTACCCTTAGTTACTAGTAGTAATCCAGGGGGGTGGAATTTACTGCTGCGAGACAACCTGCCCCACTGAAAGGTCTGGCATTTACCAGTGGCAATAGTTACCAAGGGCTCCAGGCAGGCAGGGGCATTACCAAGATTTTGATAACAAAGCGCCATGTGATCACGTGTAATGAAACTGTGAATTCATTGTTGGAGAACAAGACAATGTTTACTTTTTGTATTAACAAGGGTGGTGGGTAGAGTGAGTACCAAGATGCATTCAGAATAAATGAAATGGCGAATGTTAAAAAGGAGTATTGTTTTATTTAGTGGTTTATAAGCTGGAATGTAGCAATTTAAGAAGGCGTTAAATGTTATGGGAAGCTTAAAATATGACTCTACTGAAGTGGAATGTTTTTATGATTTAAAGATAGTTCTTTTTATCCAAATAAGCATTATTATTATAAAAATGCTGCTGTTGTAGTTGTGATGTATTGTACAACAGTACAGTCACTCTTTTCTACATGTAAAGATTTCAGATACCGGTACACACTCTCACAAACATGCTACAGCCCAGCAGGTGGAGTGATGGCCGCATGTAGGTCGCTTTCAAGGGTGGGGTAGGATTCATGCTACAACACGTTTGTTTACATTAGCATACATATTACCCCACACAAGGATGCTATTAGATAAATGTTGTACTCCCCACAGCTAGGCCATCTCAGGGCCAGCAGGAGACTGTATACAGAGCATTGTGTTCCCTAATCAAACACACTGTGACGTGGCATAGCATGCATCTGTCAATCACACCCAGCCTTTCATTCACCAACTATTCCCTTAACAGCTGGCACAAAGACTACATTGATGCTCCTGCTCTAGACGAGAAACAGCTTGTATTGCTAATACTTTTACACCTATCTTAGATTGCACTCCATCATTCCTTAAAAGTAGCAAGCGTCATATTTGGATGGTCCACAAGGCTAGTGCTTCATTAAGGACATTGTATACAGTTGCCTTATGTTACCACAACAGCTGGCTTCAGGATGGAGCCAGAATTCGACGTACAGACAAAATTGAGGTTAAAAGCAGGGCATTTTTGCTACACACAAATATGGGGGCAGATTTATGAGAGGCTTGTGCTGTAGTTGCGTCACCTTTAGTGACACAATGGCGGCACAAACCTATCAGCCATATCTATGATGCCGCACAAAGCCACTTTGCTTGGTTTTGAATGGCCTCATAGATATGGAGTAAGGTAAGGCAGCGAAAATCGCTGTGTTGCCTTACTCTGCATTAGGGAGCCGTTGCAGTGCGTGTTCCCAGTCAACACCCATGGATTTTGGTGCATCCCCAGGTTTACAACAGCCTGTAAACTTGATGATGCGCCAAAACCTTACGCCTCCTCAGGGGAGTCCAAACGAGAAGAAATATCTTTATTTCTCCTCATGTTTTCTACTTTCTAGAAAAAAGCCTTACGATGCAGACACCCTTGCACTGTGATGCAAGGGTGCCTGCATTGGCACTAGGCAGCCAAAATGGTGCAGGCGCAGTGGGATAGGACAGGAATGCGCCGTATTGAATAGATGCAGCACATTCCTGCCCTTTTCTCTTGACGCAGAGCAATGCCGCGAGGTGACTTACTGCACTGCCCTGCACCAAAAGGCCATAAATCTGGGCCATGGTGTCTATTTCTTGTGACAGATGGAAAATGTTGTCATCACAACTTGTCGGAGCAGCAGTGGTGGCCACATTGAAGTCAATTGTAGTTTGTATTAGGGGCTAATATTGATGTAGAAGGCGCTGACAGCTCCCTCAAGGAGCTAACATAAAGAGAATCTGGGAAAAATTGCGTGCAGGTCTGAATGTAGGAATACATAACAAAACATGGGCAAAACACGTCTGCATGTGAAGGCGGAATTTGCAAAAAAACATTTCATGTTAGAGAAGCAAATCTGGAGGGTGGAGGGGGTCTGATTTTATCCAATTCTAGGTATGAATCCCACATTGAAAGAGTTATTGGGTCTATCATCTGAAGGAAATGTCTAAATGCAAGGGGAATACCTCCCAGGAAAGTGCTTGTTGGGTAAGTAGATGAAGAAAACACTAATATTAACAGCACTGAGATTGCTAATAACTGAAAACAATGATAGTGCTAGAGAAATGTTTGTGTGCACACCTGTCACCACAGATTTCTTCAGGAAGCTCTGACTAGGTTGGCTTGTTAATTTCATGGAACTGGGTTGGAGCTCAGGTGATGACACCATTTCTAGAAACACATCCTTGGACGTGTACTAATTTGGTAACTAATAATAGCATTCTCTGACGTAAGGGCCTGACCCAGGTATAAAAATAGCTGAAAAAGCACAGTGGCTTCCTACTTAGGGTGGAGGGTTGACAGTATTTGAGGCATCGCCCTCTGGTCGATGACTTGACTTATAAAATGAGTACCCAGCCAATTGGGTAATTGGAGGTTTTCTGTAAGAATTTAAAATCTTCATTGTACAAGGTAAATTTTCAGTAAAATAAGTCGTTCTTAGGTAGATGAATGGTTGAATAGGTGAGGGCATTAACGGATGGCAAGACACATGTTTGAGATAATGAATATATATCCAAAGAGATTTTACCAATCTTACAGACTGAGGCCGCAAACAGTAGCAATAACGGTGTTATAAAAAAAGCAATAATATGCCAGTGCAGGTAATGGGCTATTTTGTCAGCATTACTTGCAGGTCATTTTCAAGGTAGGATTGTGCTTTATGCTACAATAGGTGTGTTTACATTATTATGTTCATGATCTCACACAACGATGCTATGAGATACATGTTATAACTACGGCAGTGCCACGTCAGAGCCAGTAGGAGACTGCATACAGAGCATTGGCTTCCCTAATCAAACACACTGTGACGTGGCATAGCATGCATCTGTCAATCACACTCAGTTTTTCATTTACCAATTATTGCCTTAAAAACTGGCACAGAGACAACAGTGATGTCCTTGCTCTCCATGAGAAACAGCTTGAAATGCTAATATTTTAGATAAGTCTTAGAATACATTCCACTGTAATCAGGTTATTTTAGCATCATTTTATGGGAATGTTATTTTAGCCATAGGCCTGCAGCTTGTGCCCATTAGCCTAGAAAACAATTATTTTATTATTTTAGCGGAAGCTTCATTTGGTGCAGGTGTTTTTAGTCTTTTAACTGTTGTTTGCCCTGCTTAGAAATTGTTTTCATTTCTTAGCACAACATCTTCACTCTGTGCCTGCTCAAGGCTGTACATGATAATTTTGTTGGTTCAAAGCAGAACTTCACACTCTCTTTTGTGTCATGGAAAAATATGTAGTCTTATGTTAGGTCAGTATTCTCAGAACATCAGGTGTTTTATTATATAAAAAAACCTCTCTGGCCCCATGCGGCAGAGGGAAATTCCAGCCAGAAATTGCCATTGCATTCTGTTTGCTTAATTGCAGCTGTCTGATGATGCTAGATATGTTTTCCACCTACATGGGAGAAGACTCTCGGTAGACCAACAGCCCTCTTCACTACTGCCATATTCAGGTATGGTGAATGGTGTCTTCCAAAGGGGTCCTAAAGGGCAGATTAGGGCTAACACTGCTGTGCTCTAGTATAGAACTTTGGTGGTGTAGGTAGGAATTCCAAAGCCTAGCATTGTGATAATATGGTGGGACTTTTCTTATGTTTCACTTTTTTCAATACCCCTCTGCAATTATCATGTTTCATTATCCTAATCATTGCAGTACCTTCTTTTTTTAATCTAGGATGCAGTTAATTCAATAAAGTTAACTGAACCAATTTCTGCTTCTGTTTTTCTTTGCATGTGTGAGACAAATGTAATTGGGAGAAAAGGGTAAGATCTGTTCAACCACGATTTCCCAGAGTAATCAGAATGTCATGCGCATGGCTGCCGCAAATCACCTCTACTCGTGGGTACTGGTGAGTTACTGCTAGCTGGCCAGAAGAGTTAGGCCGACAGTTGTCACACAGTGTGGGATTGGACTCAGTTGCCCATAATCCGGTGGTGCTGCCACCCAATTCCAGCGGTCTCATTGTTATAATAAGAGCCAACACAACACCACCAATCCTTAAAAGTATCAAATCAGGCTGGTCTTTAAGGCTGGTGCAACATTAAGGCCATTGTAGGCAGTTTCCTTATGTGATTACCACAACTGGCTTCACGATAGAGGCTGAATTCAAAATTATGGCCAAACCTGAGGTTAAAAGTAGGGCACTTTTTGCTACATGCAAACATGGTATCTATTTCTTTTAATATGTGACAAACGTTTCCAGCTCAACCCTCGCCGAAGCAGTTGAGGCCACATTGAACTCATTTGTAAATTGTAAAAGGGGGGGTCATAGCAGTGTAGAGGGCCCCCTTTAGGTACTAACATGAAGAGAATCTGATATTAGTTGTGTACAAGTCTGAATGTACAGATAAATAGCAAAAGCTGTGCAAAATGTGTCCGCAAAGGAAGGGGGTATTTTTTGAATCAACATTTCACAGGGGTACCTGCTTTTAACACATGAGAGGAACATGTCCATCATTAGAAGAATAATTAGGTCTGTTACCTGAATGCTGAATTAAATTTCAAATTACAAGGTGACTAACTCCCCTGAATGTGTTTGCTGAGTAAGCACTTGACCTGCAAAAAGATAAAGATATCACCAACGTTGATACCCCTCACACTACTAATGACTGAAACACTAATACTCCTAGAGAAATGTGTGTGTGCACACCTGTAAGCACAGAGTTTTTCAGGAAGCTCTGACAAGGCTAGCTTGTTATTTTCTGGGAACTGTGTCGAAGCTCAGGTGATGACACCATTTAGAGAACAAACATCCTTGGATGTGTACTAATTTGGTAGCTAATAATAGCATTCTCTTATGTAAGGTCCGGACCCAGGTATAAAAATATCTGAAAGAGCATAGTGGCTTCCGGCTTTAGTGTGGACAGTTGCCAGCTTTGCATTCCTCTCTGATCCATGACTTGACTTACAAAATTAGTATCCAGTCAATTGGGTAATTGGAGGTTTTCTGTAGGAATTAAAATCTTCATTTTACAAGGTAAATCTTCAGCAAAACAAGTAGTTTGTAGATGAATGGTTGAATGGGTGAGCATCGATGGATGGCAAGAGGAATGTTTGAGACAATGAATGTATTCAGACAGATTACACCATCCTCAAGGGAGTAGGCGTCATACAGAAGTGTTAAAAGTATTTAAAAAAGCAATAACATGCTAGTGCAGGGATGGGCTGTGTTGTCAAGAAAGTCCATAATAGATACATAAATAGAGAGAATTAGCAACATTAATCCCCTGAAAACATTACACCAGGGATCAAATCCTACGGCAGAGTGACTCTTTGTTCTTCAGACCCTTTCTCATGACAAGATACATGAATTTCCCCTTTAATCTACACTTCTGTTCAAAGGCAGACTCATTAGATATTCACTGTTGATGGTATAGAACACTATATAAAATCTGCCACTTACCCACAAAAACTGTATTCATCATAATGTGCGGACTCTTATTTCTGTACTGACTATTCGGAAAAGGCAAACTCCAGCAGAAGGCAAGCAATAGATATCCAGGCTTGCTAACAGCTGTACCTTTTCAGGCAAAATGGTCAGAACTCGTAATGGCATCTTTGATTTCCAATGCATTAGTAACATTTGGTGAAATTAAATGAGTAAACAATACTTCCTTAGGCCAAGATTTAGCCTGGAAAAATATTACATCCAGATCTAATATCAAAGTTGCTGAGTCATAAACACGATATGAGGTCACTGGGTACACTACTTATTTAGAGGTGGGCTGTAAGGGACAGCCAACATAAAATGTCAGCTATCCCATTCTCACAATTTGTCCCCTCCCCACCCTTTTCTCGCTGCTCAGCTACACCCAGATTGAAGTAAAGTCATACAACGTAGGACAGCAAGTAAAGTTGCTGCACTGCAATGCGTGAACAGGAGAGAACAAAACAGCGACATATCTACTAAGATGTGGTGCTGCTCTCTTCTCTGCCTGTGCCTGTGAACCTTTGTCTGCCATGCACCAACGCAGACACCTTTGTGCCACAGTGCAAGTGTGTCTGTGTAGTTGAAAGCACAAGTTTTGTGCTGGAAGGGGTCTTTTCCAGTACCAAACACTTGCTTTAAGGCATTTCCCAAATTGCATGTGTGCTGTACAATGAAGCACACATGCAAAGTGGGGAAAATAAAGAGAAATGAAAACATTTCTCCTCATTACACCTGCTTTGAGGAGGCACAGACTTTTGGCACAAATCCCTGTTTACAGGTATTTGTAGCAAAACCCATAGGTGACTGCATCGCCCACAGACTGCCCCCTGACACAAATTAGCATAATGCAACACATTGCAAATGTTTATGTTACTTGGGTTAACATTCAATCGGAAATTGTGATTTGCGTTGGATTATAAATCCCACCACAACACTTCGCGTCTGGTTTTTATTACAAAAGTAACGCACACTCAATGCAAAGAGTTAGTAAATCTGGGCATGTAGGTCACTTTCAAGGTTGGGGTAGGGTTCATGCTACAACACGTTTGTTTACATTAGCACACATATGACCCCCACACAAGGATGCTATCAGATATATGCTGTACTCCCCACAGCTGGGCCACCTGAGGGCCAGCAGGAGACTGTATACAGAGCATTGTGTTCCCTAATGAAACACACTGTGACGTGGCATAGCATGCATCTGTCAATCACACCCAGCCTTTCATTCACCAACTATTCCCTTAATAGCTGGCACAAAGACTACATTGATGCTCCTGCTCTAGACGAGAAACAGCTTGTATTGCTAATACTTTTACACCTATCTTAGATTGCACTCCATCATTCCTTAAAAGTAGCAAGCGTCATATTTGGATGGTCCACAAGGCTAGTGCTTCATTAAGGACATTGTATACAGTTGCCTTATGTAACCACCACAGCTGGCTTCAGGATGGAGCCAGAATTCGACATTACAGACAAAATTGAGGTTAAACGCAGGGCATTTTTGCTACACACAAACATGGGGGCAGAATTATGAGAGGCTTGTGCTGCAGTTGCGTCACCTTTAGTGACACAATGGCGGCACAAACCTATCAGCCATATCTATGATGCTGCACAAAGCCACTTTGCTTGGTTTTGAATGGCCTCATAGATATGGAGTAAGGTAAGGAAGCAAAAATTAGGGAGCCGTTGCAGTGGGTGTTCCCAGTCAACACCCATGGATTTTGATGCATCCACAGGTTTACAACAGCCTGTAAACTTGGTGATGCGCCAAAACCTTACGCCTCCCCAGGGGAGTCCAAACAAGGAGAAATATCTTTTTTCTCCTCATGTTCTCTTCTTTCTAGAAAAAAGCCTTATGATGCAGACACCCTTTCACTGTGATGCAAGGGTGTCTGCATTGGCACTAGGCAGCCAAAATGGTGCAGGTGCAGTGGGATAGGACAGGAATGCGCCGTATTGAATAGATGCAGCACATTCCTGCCCTTTCCTTTTGAAGCAGAGCAATGCCCCAAGGTGACTTACTGCGCTGCCCTGCACCAAAAGGCCATAAATCTGAGCCATGGTGTCTTTTTCTTGTGACAGATGGAAAATGTTGTCATCACAACTTGTCGGAGCAGCAGTGGTGGCCACATTGAAGTCAATTGTAGTTTGTATAAGGGGGCTAATATTGATGTAGAAGGCGCTGACAGCTCCCTCAAGGAGCTAACATAAAGAGAATCTGGGAAAAATTGTGTGCAGGTCTGAATGTAGGAATACATAACAAAACATGGGCAAAACACGTCTGCATGTGAAGGCGGAATTTGCAAAAAAACATTTCATGTTAGAGAAGCAAATCTGGGGGGTGGAGGGGGTCTGATTTTATCTAATTCTAGGTATGAATCCCACATTGAAAGAGTTATTGGGTCTATCATCTGAAAGAAATGTCTAAATGCAAGGCGAATACCTCCCAGGAAAGTGCTTGTTGGGTAAGTAGATGAAGAAAACACTAATATTAACAGCACTGAGATTGCTAATAACTGAAAACAATGATAGTCCTAGAGAAATGTTTGTGTGCACACCTGTCACCACAGATTTCTTCAGGAAGCTCTGACTAGGTTGGCTTGTTAATTTCATGGAACTGGGTTGGAGCTCAGGTGATGACACCATTTCTAGAAACACATCCTTGGACGTGTACTAATTTGGTAACTAATAATAGCATTCTCTGACGTAAGGGCCTGACCCAGGTATAAAAATAGCTGAAAAAGCACAGTGGCTTCCTACTTAGGGTGGAGGGTTGACAGTATTTGAGGCATCGCCCTCTGGTCGATGACTTGACTTATAAAATGAGTACCCAGCCAATTGGGTAATTGGAGGTTTTCTGTAAGAATTTAAAATCTTCATTGTACAAGGTACATTTTCAGTAAAATAAGTCGTTCTTAGGTAGATGAATGGTTGAATAGGTGAGGGCATTAATGGATGGCAAGACACATGTTTGAGATAGTGAATATATATCCAAAGAGATTATACCAATCTTACAGACTGAGGCCGCAAACACTAGCCATAACGGTGTTATAAAAAAAGCAATAATATGCCAGTGCAGGTAATGGGCTTTTTTGTCAGCATTACTTGCAGGTCATTTTCAAGGTAGGATTGTGCTTTATGCTACAATAGGTGTGTTTACATTATTATGTTCATGATCTCACACAACGATGCTATGAGATACATGTTATAACTACGGCAGTGCCACATCAGAGCCAGTAGGAGACTGCATACAGAGCATTGGCTTCCCTAATCAAACACATTGTGATGTGGCATAGCATGCATCTGTCAATCACACTCAGTTTTTCATTTACCAATTATTGCCTTAAAAACTGGCACAGAGACAACAGTGATGTCCCTGCTCTCGATGAGAAACAGCTTGAAATGCTAATATTTTAGATAAGTCTTAGACTACATTCCACTGCCATCAGGTTATTTTAGCATCATTTTATGGGCATGTTATTTTAGCCATAGGCCTGCAGCTTGTGCCCGTTAGCCTAGAAAACAATTATTTTATTATTTTAGCGGAAGCTTCATTTGGTGCTGGTGTTTTAAGTCTTTTATCTGTTGTTTGCCCTGCTTAGAAATTGTTTTCATTTCTTAGCACAACATCTTCACTCTGTGCCTGCTCAAGGCTGTACATGATAATTTTGTTGGTACAAAGCAGAACTTCACACTCTCTTTTGTTTCATGGAAACATATGTAGTCTTACGTTAGGTCAGTATTCTCAGAACATCAGGTGTTTTATTATAAAAACACTTCTCTCTGGCCCTATGCGGCAGAGGGAAATTCCAGCCAGAAATTGCCATTGCATGCTGTTCGCTTAATTGCAGCTGTCTGCTGATACTAGACATGTTTTCCACCTACATGGGAGAAGACTCTCGGTAGACCAACAGCCCTCTTCACTACTACCATATTCAGGTATGGTGAATGGTGTCTTCCAAAGGGGTCCTAAAGGGCAGATTAGGGCTAACACTGCTGTGCTCTAGTATAGAACTTTGGTGGTGTAGGTAGGAATTCCAAAACCTAGCATTGTGATAATATGGTGGGACTTTTCTTATGGTTCACTTTTTTCATTACCCCTCTGCAATCATCATGTTTCATTATCCTAATCATTGCAGTACCTTCTTTTCTATCTAGGATGCAGTTAATTCAATAAAGTTAACTGAACCAATTTCTGCTTCTGTTTGTCTTTGCATGTGTGAGACAAATGTAACTGGGAGAAAAGGGTAAGATCTGTTCAACCACGATTTCCCAGAGAAATCAGAATGTCATGCGTATGGCTGCCACAAATCACCTCTACTCGTGGGTACTGGTGAGTTACTGCTAGCTGGCCGGAAGTGTTAGGCCGACAGTTGTCACAAGGTGTGGGATTGGACTCAGTTCCCCATAATCCGGTGGTGCTGCCACCCAATTCCAGTGGTCTCATTGTTATAATGAGAGCCAACACAACACCACCAATCCTTAAAAGTATCAAATCAGGCTGGTCTTTAAGGCTGGTGCAACATTAAGGCCATTGTAGGCAGTTTCCTTATGTGACCACCACAACTGGCTTCACGATGGAGGCTGAATTCAAAATTATGGCCAAACCTGAGGTTAAAAGTAGGGCACTTTTTGCTACATGCAAACATGGTATCTATTTCTCTTAATAGGTGACAAATGTTACCAGCTTAACCCTCGCCGCAGCAGTTGAGGCCACATTGAACTCATTTGTAAATTGTAAAAGGGGATTCATAGCTGTGTAGAGGGCCCCACTTTAGGTACTAACATGAAGAGAATCTGATAATAGTTGTGTACAAGTCTGAATGTACAGATAAATAACAAAAGCTGTGCAAAATGTGTCCGCAAAGGAAGGGGGTATTTTTTGAATCAACATTTCACATTGGAGATACAATTCAGAGGGGTACCTGCTTTTAACACATGAGAGGAACATGTCCATCATTAGAAGAATAATTAGGTCTGTTACCTGAATGCTGAATTAAATTTCAAATTACAAGGTGACTAACTCCCCTGAATGTGTTTGCTGAGTAAGCACTTGGCCTGCAAAAAGATAAAGATATCACCAACGTTGATACCCCTCACACTACTAATGACTGAAACACTAATACTCCTAGAGAAATGTGTGTGTGCACACCTGTAAGCACAGAGTTTTTCAGGAAGCTCTGACAAGGTTAGCTTGTTATTTTCTGGGAACTGTGCCAAAGCTCAGGTGATGACACCATTTAGAGAACAAACATCCTTGGATGTGTACTAATTTGGTAGCTAATAATAGCATTCTCTTATGTAAGGTCCGGACCCAGGTATAAAAATATCTGAAAGAGCATAGTGGCTTCCGGCTTTAGTGTGGACAGTTGCCAGCTTTGCATTCCTCTTAGATCCATGACTTGACTTACAAAATTAGTATCCAGTCAATTGGGTAATTGGAGGTTTTCTGTAGGAATTAAAATCTTCATTTTACAAGGTAAACCTTCAGCAAAACAAGTAGTTCGTAGATGAATGGTTGAATGGGTGAGCATCGATGGATGGCAAGAGGAATGTTTGAGACAATGAATGTATTCAGACAGATTACACCATCCTCAAGGGAGTAGGCGTCATACAGTAGTGTTAAAAGTATTCCAAAAAGCAATAACATGCTAGTGCAGGGATAAGCTGTGTTGTCAAGAAAGTCCATAATAGATACATAAAGAGAGAATTAGCAACATTAATCCCCTGAAAACATTACACCAGGGATCAAATCCTACGGCAGAGTGACTCTTTGCTCTTCAGACCCTTTCTCATGACAAAATACATGAATTTCCCCTTTAATCTACACTTCTGTTCAAAGGCAGACTCATTAGATATTCACTGTTGATGGTATAGAACACTATATAAAATCTGCCACTTACCCACAAAAACTGTATTCATCATAATGTGCGGACTCTCATTTCTGTACTGACTATTCGGAAAAGGCAAACTCCAGCAGAAGGCAAGTAATAGATACCCAGGCTTGCTAACAGCTGTACCTTTTCAGGCAAAATGGTCAGAACTCGTAATGGCATCTTTGATTTCCAATGCATTAGTAACATTTGGTGAAATTAAATGAGTAAACAATACTTCCTTAGGCCAAGATTTAGCCTGGAAAAATATTACATCCAGATCTAATATCAAAGTTGCTGAGTCATAGACACAATATGAGGTCACTAGGTACCCAACTTATTTAGAGGCGGGATGTAAGGGACAGCCAACATAAAACTTCAGCTATCCCATTCTCACAATTTTCCCCTCCCCACCCTTTTCCCGCTGCTCAACTACACCCAGATTGAAGTAAAGTCATACAACATAGGACAGCAAGTAAAGTTGCTGCACTGCAATGCGTGAACGGGAGAGAACAAAACAGCGACATATCTACTAAGATGTGGTGCTGCTCTCTTCTCTGCCTGTGCCTGTGAACCTTTGTCTGCCATGCACCAACGCAGACACCTTTGTGCCACACTGCAAGTGTGTCTGTGTAGTGGAAAGCACAAGTTTTGTGCTGGAAGGGGTCTTTTCCAGTACCAAACACTTGCTTTAAGGCATTTCCCAACTTGCATGTGTGCAGTACAATGAAGCACACATGCAAAGTGGGGAAAATAAGGAGAAATGAAAACATTTCTCCTCATTACACCTGCTTTGAGGAGGCACAGACTTTTGGCACAAATCCCTGGTATTTGTAGCAAAACCCATAGGTGACTGCACCACCCACTGACTGCCCCCTGACACAAATTAGCATAATGCAACACATTGCAAATCTTTATGTTACTTGGGGTAACATTCAATCAGAAATTGTGATTTGTGTTGGATTCTAAATCCCACCACAACACTTTGCGTCTGGTTTTTATTACAAAAGTAACGCACACTCAATGCAAAGAGTTAGTAATTCTGGGCAGTACAATATTGGGAGATGGCACTTGGTTTAGAACGTCGAGTCCTTCAACATTTGCAATGGCACCACTTCTGTGCAACACTGCCAGGCGAAGCTTATTGTGCTGGCACAGAAATCCCTGACCAACCAGGGCCCTAGAAATGTGTGGTACATATATACCTTTAATTTGGCAATGCATTTCCAGTACCCACATTTGTGAACATATTTTCACTGTGTCAGGCAGTTATGATGGATAGTGTGCCTTGGACATTTCCGTTCTCCCTGCCCCTCTCCTTCAATCAATCAAATCAATCAATCGGAGATTTGTAGAGCGCGGCTAATCATCTATAGGGTCTCAGGGCGCTGTTTGTGGGTGTGCTGCTCAGTCGAAGAGGCAGGTTTTGACGTCTGCAGTCTGCCTGAGTTTGAGAGGTAGCGTGTTCCATATTTGGCTACTAGGTGGGAGAAGGATTTTCCTCCTGCTGTGCTTTTCCAGATATTGGGGACGCTGCAAAGGCTGGGAAGAATGGAGATATCTGTTATGTACGTAGAAGGCAAGACAGTGGTTGAGTTATGCCGGTTCTGTGTTGTGCAGTGCCTTGAAGGTGTGGATCAGGAGTTTGTATGTGATGTGCTTGTTGACTGGGAACCAGTGTAGGTATCTGAGGTGGAAGGAGATGTGACTGTGTCGGGAGATGTCCAGGATGAGTCTGGCTGCTGCATTCTGGATTCTTTGTAGTCTTGATTGAAGTTTCTTGGTGATGCCGGCCTAGAGTCCGTTGCCCAGTTTGATTGTGACGAGTGCGTGGGTGACTGTCTTCCTCGTGTCAGTGGGAATCCACTTGAAAATCTTCAGCAGGATTCGAAGGGTGTGGAAGCATGAAGAAGAGACGGCGTTGACTTGGCGGGTCATGGATAGAGAGGAGTCCAGGATGATGCCCAGGTTGCATGCGTGGTCCATGGGGGAGGGGTCGTATCCTAAAGTGGTGGGCTAACAGGAATCATTCCAGGCAGAAGGGATGGAGCCGATTACAAGGATCTCTGTCTTGTCCAAGTTGTGTTTGAGGCAGCTGACTCCCAACCAGGCAGCGACTGCACACATCCTGCCACCTTTCTGTTTCCTTTGCAGAGTCCTCGGACAGGGAGAGGATCAGTTTGGTATCGTCGGCGTAGGAGACTATGTTCAGCACGTTTAGTTTTTGCCAAGTGGGGCCATGTAGATGTTGAAAAGTGTTGGGCTGAGTGAAGTTCTTTGGGGCACTCTGCAGCATGTTTCTTTGGGTTCTGATGTGAATGGGGTAGCCTGACACACTGTTTTCTTCCGGTGAGGAAGGACCTGATCCAACCAGTGCTTTGTCTCGGATGCTGGCGTCATGTAGTCTGTTGCAGAGGGTGAAGTGGGAGACTGTGTCAAACGCAGCAGTGAGGTTGAGGAGGATGAGTGTGGTCATGCCTCCATAGTCATATATGATGCCTATGTTGTCGGTGGCTGTTAAGAGTGTGGTTCCAGTGCTGTGGTTGCTTCTGAATCCGGATTGGGATGGGTCTAGGATTTGGTGTGTCTTGAGGAATTCAGTGAGTTGCTGCTTGATGGCCTTCTCTGTTAACTTGGCTCAGAAAGTGTAGGATGTTGGCCTGGCTTAAAGTGGGTACCTGATTGTACTTACACCTTGTGCCAGGTCCAGTTATCCCTTATTAGTAGATTAGTAGTGTTCTAGCAGCTTAGGCTGATAGACGTAGCTATAGCAGAGCAGCTTCGGCTGAACTAGGAGACATGCAAAGCTCCTACAATATCACTTATAACATATAGCACTATATCATTAGAATCACAATACTCAAAGTTACTAAAAATAAAGGTACTTTATTTTAGTGACAATGTGCCAAAATTATCTCAGAGGATATACTCCCTTAGGAGGGAAGTAAAATACACAAAATATACACACAAACCAAAATCAAGTAAGTAAACAGTTAGAAAAGTAGTGCAAACACTGTAGAATACAATAGGATGCAATAGGTCTAGGGGCAACACAAACCATATACTCTAAAAGTGGAATGCGAACCACGAATGGACCCCAGGCCTAGTGTAGTGTGTAGAGGGTCGCTGGGAGTGTAAGAAAACACTAAGGGTGTCTAAGATACCCCACTCCAAGACCCTGAAAAGTAGGAGGAAAGTTACCCTACTTCCCCAGAAACACACTAAAGTCGTGATAGGAGATTCTGCAAAGACAACAACTGACTGCCAAGCACTGAAGACGGATTCCTTGACCTGAGGTCCTGTAAAGGAAGGGGACCAAGTCCAAGAGTCATGCAAGTGTCCAGGGGGGGCAGGAGCCCACTAAACCCCGGATGAAGGTGCAAAAGGGCTGCCTCCGGGTGGAAGAAGTTGAAGATTCTGCAACAACGGAAGATGCCAGGAAGTTCTCCTTTGCACAGAAGATGTCCCACGGCGTGCTGGAGGATGCAGAGTTGTTTCCACGCAGAAAGACCACAGACAAGCCTTGCTAGCTGCAAAGGTCGTGGTTGAAGAAAATGGGTGCTGCCTGGGCCCAGGAAGGACCAGGAAGTCACCCCTTGGAGGAGGAGACAGAAGGGGCACTCAGCAGTACGGAGAGCCCACGCAGAAGCAGGCAGCACCCGCAGAAGTACTTGAACAGGCTTTCAAGAAATCTGAGAACGGCGGTCGTCTCAACACTACAAAGGAGAGTTCCACGAAGCTGGTGGTCAACTCAGCAAGTTGAGCAATGCAGGACCGAGTGCTGGGGACCTGGGCTATGCTATGCACAAAGGATTCCTTGCAGAATTGCTCTGAAGCCCTAGCAGCTGCAGATCACGCAGTACACAGGATTATTGTCTGGCATGGAGAGGCAAGGACTTACCTCCACCAAATGTGGACAGAAGGACCACTGGACTGTCGGGGATACTTGGATCCAGCTACCGTGTTCCAGGGACCACGCTCGTCAAAGTGAGAGGGGACCCAGAGGACCGGTGATGCAGAAGTTTGGTGCCTGCGTTAGCAGGGGAAGATTCCGTCAACCCACGGGAGATTTCTTCTTGGCTTCCAGTGCAGGATGAAGGCAGACCGCCCTCAGAGCATGCACCACCAGGAAACAGTCGAGAAAGCCAGCAGGATTATGCACTACAATGTTGCTGGTAGTCGTCTTGCTACTTTGTTGTGGTTTTGCAGGTGTCCTGGAGCAGTCAGCGGTCGATCCTTGGCAGAAGTTGAGGCGAGAGATGCACAGGAACTCTGGTGAGCTCTTGCATTCGTTATCAAAAGAGAAACCCATAGGAGAGACCCTAAATAGCCCTCGGAGGAGGATTGGCCATCTAGCCAGGTAAGCACCTATCAGCAGGGGTCTCTGACGTCACCTGCTGGCACTGGCCACTCAGAGGCCTTCCTTGTGCCCTCACATCTCTGCATTCAAGATGGCAGAGGTCTGGGACACACTGGAGGAGCTCTGGGCACCACTCCTGGGGTAGTGATGGACAGGGGAGTGGTCACTCCCCTTTCCTTTGTTCAGTTCGCACCGGAGCAGGGACTGGGGGATCCCTGAACCGGTGTGGACTGGTTTATGCAAGGAGGGCACCATATGTGCCCTTCAAAGCATTCCCAGAGGCCAGGAGAGGCTACTCCTCTCAGGCCCTTAAGACCTATTTCCAAAGGGAGAGGATGTAACACCCTCTCTCAGAGGAAATCCTTTCTTCTGCCTTTCTGGGACTGGGCTGCCCAGACCCCAGGAGGGCAGAAGCCTGTCTGTGGGTTGGCAGCAGCGGTAGCTGCAGTGAAAACCCCAGAGAGCTAGTTTAGCAGTACCCGGGGTCCATGCTGGAGCCCCGGGGATGCATGGGATTGGCACCCGAATACCAGATTTGGCATGGGGTGGACAATTTCACGATCTTAGACATGTTACATGGCCATATTCGGAGTTACCATTGTGAAGCTACATATAGGTATTGACCTATATGTAGTGCACGCGTGTAATGGTGTCCCCGCACTCACAAAGTCCGGGGAAATTGCCCTGAACCATGTGGGGGACACCTTGGCTAGTGCCAGGGTGCCCTTACACTTAGTAACTTTGCACCTAACCTTCATTAAGTGAGGGTTAGACATATAGGTGACTTATAAGTTACTCAAGTGCAGTGTAAAATGGCTGTGAAATAAAGTGGACGCAGGAATGCTTCAGCCCATAGGGATCTCCTGGAACCCCAATACCCTGGGTACCTAGGTACCATATACTAGGGAATTAGAACGGTTTTCTAGTGTGCCAATCGGAATTGGTAAAAATGGTCACTAACATGCAGTGACAATTTTAAAAGCAAAGAGAGTATAAGCACTGAGATTCTGGTTTAAACAGAGTCTCAGTGACACAGTTAGGCACCACACAGGGAACACATTTAGGCCACAAACTATGAGCACTGGGGTCCTGGCTAGCAGGATCCCAGTGAGACAGGTAAAAACAAACTGACACACAAGTAAAAATGGGGGTAACATGCCAGGCAAGATGGTACTTTCCTACAGAAAGGGAGCAGAGAGATGGGTCTGTAGTTCTTCAGCTCCTTTGGGTTGGTGGTGGGTTTCTTGAGTAGCTGATTGATTTAGGCGTGCTTCCAGTCTGATGGGAAGGTAGCGGTCTTGAAGGATCAGTTGATAGTTCGGCAGAGCTCCGAGACTATGGTGGCGCTTGCCAGGTTGAAGATATGATGAGGGCATGGATCCAGGGTTCTCCCGAGTGGATGGAGTTCATCAGTCTTTGGGTGTCCTCTTTGGTGATGGGGGTCCAGGAGTTCAGAATCTGTTCAGGTTCTAGGTCCGTGGTGGTGAGAGATGCTGGCGGGTTTTGGTTCCTGAAGCCTCTGTATATGTCCTGAATTTTTTGGTGGAAGAGGTGGCGAGGTCATTGCAGAGTTCTTGGGAGGGAGGGATGGATGGATGGATGAGGTGTCTGTCTCAGGGTTCGTGAACTCTTTGACGATGGCGAAAAGCTCTTTGCTGTTTTGAGTGCTGGTGTTGAGGCATACTTGAAAGGCAGCTTTTTTCATGGCTCTGATGTTTTGGTGGTGTGTGATGACTGCATTCTTGTAGGCTGTGCTGTTTTCTTTTGATTTGCTGATCCTCCATTTCCATTCCACTCCTCTGCAGGAGTGCTTGAATTCCTGTAGGCCTGCTGTAAACCATTTAGATGTTTTACTCTGTTGATATTCTGCTGGTTTCCTTAGTGGGGTACGTTGTCAGCGCATTCCGATAACCAACGGTGTAGATTGCACTGTTTATCCAATACTTGGCCTCCAATGCAGCATCTCCCATGGTGATGGTGGGCTTAGAGGAAAACCCCTGCCAATTCAGCAGGAAACTGAGAATGCAGCGAACCTTTGCATCCACGTCACACTGCTGTGCAGGTAAGCTGGACATAAAACGTCAGAGTCAGTGGATAATTACAGCTTAGTTTAACGTTTTGCTAGGATCAGTGCTGAGCAGTATTGCGATTATGGGTTACAGAAAGCTACGGATTAACTGTACCTAGAAACCACTAATAGTCAAAAATAGTGAGAATACTTATTTACATGCATTTTGCACCTACACTAAGGAAACCTGGCGTAAAGTTCAGGCTGGCCAATAAATATATGCCAGGCATAATAAGTTATTCAGATTGAGAGGCAGGGCTCTGGCCACTTCAGTGACCACATAGAACAAAAACATTTATGATGCAGTTGCTAGTTGTGGGTTTAGGCCATTTTTATATCAGATTAAAACAGAAATTAATTTCAGCAGTAAATATCATTTTAGTCTGTTTATTTCTCCAATAACAAATGCTGACGACAATTCAATCACGGTTGACAGTGATATATCTAATGTAAGGGGCAATAATATTGGTAGTAATCTAGGGCAGTGTGATTTACCGTTAAGTAATCTGCATACCTGAAATAGGTGGTATTTACTAGTGCAATAATTACCAAATGTCCCAAACGGTGGTACCTCCAAGATTTTGATAATGAAGCTCCATGAGGTCACAGGTAATTATACTTTATTGTTAGAGCACAGGGTGGAGTGAGACTAAAATGCATTTGGAATCAATAAAATGCTGAATTGTTAAATATGATTCTGCTTCTTTCAGTGGTTTATACATTGAAATGTAACATTTTAAGAACTGCATACGCTTTTATGGAAAGCTTGACATATTACTGTAATCAGTGCTTAATTTGTAAATAAAAATGTGCTGGTGCCCAAAGCCCTCCGCATAACCTCATTAGTGCGGGGGCTGGCCAACACTACCTCGCTGGTGCAGGTCACGACCAGTGGCCGACACGAGAGAGGGGGTTAAAAAAATCCTCTGATGTGTCCTCCGATGTGTCGCATTGGAGGATTTTTGTTTTAATGAGATAAAAAAACGGGAGACACGGAAGATCTTCCTTGTCTCCCCCCGCCCCTTTGTGAAGTCAGCATGCCACGTGGCACTCTGACGTCACTATCTGTTTTCTCAATCAGTCACAAGGCCGCTTCCTGCTCCGGTGGGGAAATCGGGCCCAAACTGGCCTCCCCGACATTCTGGAAGGCCTCTTTTGAAAGGGGAGATTCTCCCCTTTCAAACAAGGCCTTCCTGAACAGGCTTCCTGGCCTTCAATCGCAGCCCAGCTGTGGTCGAGGGCCAGGAAACGCCACTAGACCCCAGGGATTTTACGGGGGAGGTGCCCAGGGGCATTTTTTAAAAAAATAGATTTACCCCTGGGGGACCCCGATCTCACCCCACAGGGGTTTAAATTTAAAAAACAAAACAAAATAAGAATAAACAAAAATTAAGGATATCTACAGGGGCAATAATTTTTTTAATGGTTGTATGGTTTTCCTGTGGGCCATTATGGCCCCCAAGGAAACCATACAGCTATTAAAATATATATAGATCTATATATAGACATATCTAGGTAGATATATCTATCTATATACATAGATATATCTATATATAGATATCTATATACATATATAGATGTCTATATATATATATATAGCTTCCAAGTGCCAGACATCCAAGGCTGCTAGAACGGTGGCAGTCCGAGCGTGGATCTGGCTCTCCACAAACATTCCAACAATTTCTCCCAAAAATATTTTGAAGAACACTCGAACACAAAATGAAGTCCAAAAAGATTATATACTTTAATACAAAATGCCTCCTCACATACAACGCGTTTCAGCCGTAGCCTTGTTCACGTAAATATTTTTGGGAGAAATTGTTATATATATATATATATATATATATATATATATGTGCTACTAGTTCTCTTGCAGTTGCAGCTTGCGTCTTCAAAGCAATACACATACTTCAACTGACGCGTTTCAACTAGCTTTTAGGCAGCAATAAAAAAGTCAAGTAACTCTTGTGATTATGTTTCTGCTACAAAAGGATCTGACTTTTGTCTAGTGTCAGTTTTGATGCCATAAAGTAAGGCAGAAGGTTTATATGCCTACTGCAAAGATCAAATCTGTATTTTATGTAAATAGTTGAGTGGATTAGTAAAGTCAGCCATTACCTGAGCTATAATACAAATGAAATGTATGTGGGGGAGCTATGGAGAGATGAAGGGCACTTTTGCTGGGTGATAGTGAGGGAATCCGATGAGGAGGTCAAGGGAATGGGAGCACCAATAATGATTGTTGGGCTGGGCGCTAGAGGCGCTAAAGACTGTGACGATTGGTATGTGCCAAGGTGAAGTAATACTGTGTCTTTTTTTGAGTGTCTTGAAAGAAAGTGCTGATTGAGGGAAGAAGCGAATGTAAGGTGACCTCTACTATTGCACGTATCACACACACCCACCCACCAGCAATTTTGTGACTGTCTACGTAGGCTAGTGTTTTAGAGTGACAGTTTAGCCGGTAGCAGAGATCGCATCTCATTGGATCACTTTACTGCTGCTCAAGCCCTCACTCTGGTTATAGATGACAGCTGTTACATAGGATCAGAGACTGAGACAGCATCTTAGGGATAGGACAATGGCGCAGGCTCTGGGAGCAATTTTTCAGTCGTAGGAGTCCCATTCGATAACTCCTCTTCCATTGATTATGAGGAAGGGGATGAGGAGAGTCCTGCTGTCCCTTCGCAAGCACAGTCTGTGCAGCGGGACAACAGCAGGTTAGCCTAACCCAGAGAACAGGTGCATGCGGTGGCAAACACAGAGAGAGTGCTCTCTTGGGAGCTCCCCAATTTAGTTCAGCCCCAAATTCCACCGCCCAAATCGTATTGTGGAGACATCAAAATTATCTATCACAAAACAACCTGGTTTTGTAAGGCAAGCACCTGCATTTTTTTGGTCCTGGGCTCGGCAGCCACATAGGGAAACCTACCAAACCCAGACATTTCTGGAAACTAAACATCGGGGGGAGGTGTGACTTGTGTGGATTCCCCAAAGTTTTCTTACCCAGAATACCCTGCAAAGGTGAAATGTTGAATAAAAACTAAACTTTTTCTTGCATTTCTGTCACCCAAGTTACAGGAATATGCTGGGATCCACAAAATTCTTACCGCCCAGTGTTTCCTCACCTGTACTGATAAAAATGCTACCCCATTTGAGTGCCTGTACCTAGTGCCTGCATCAGGAATGGATCACCCCAGGGTCAACAGCTGCCCTCATGTAAGGATCAACATTGACCGTTGTATGATCTATTCCTTTTGCGGACACTAGGCCTACCCATACAAGTGAGGTACCATTTTTATCGGGAGATTTCGGGGACTGCTGGGTGGAAGGAAATGTGTGGCTCCTCTCAGATTCCAGAACTTTCTATCTCCGAAATGTGAGGAAAAAGTGTTTTTTTGCCAAATATTGAGGTTTGCAAAGGATTCTAGGTAACAGAACCTGGTGAGAGCACCACAAGTTACTCCATCCTGGGTTCCCGTAGGTGTCCAGTTTTCAAACATGCACAGGTTTGATAGGTTTCCCTAGGTGCCGGCTCAGCTAGAGGCCAGAATCCACAGCTAGGCACTTTCCAAAAAACACGTCCGATTTCAATGTAAAAATGTGATGTGTAATGTTGCGTTTCCTGTCACAGGCATTAGGCCTACCCATGCAAGTGAGGTACCATTTTTATCTGGAGACTTTGGGGAACACAGAATAGCAGAACAAGTGTTATTGCTCTTTGTCTTTCTCTACATTTTGTTCCTTCCAAATGTAAGACAGTGTGTAAAAAAGACGTCTATTTGAGAAACGCCCTGTGATTCGCATGCCAGTATGGGCACCCCGGAATTCAGAGATGTGCAAATAACCACTGCTTCTCAACACCTTATCTTGTGCCCATTTTATAAATACAAAGGTTCCTTGATACCTATTTTTTACTCCTTATATTTCACCAAATGAATTGCTGTACACCCGGTATTCAATGAAAACCCATAGCAAGGTGTAGCTCCTTTATTGGCTCTGGGTACCTAGGGTTCTTGATGAACCTACAAGCCCTATATATCCCCACAATCAGTAGAGTTCAGCAGACGTAACAGTATATTATTTTCAAAACTCTACCATAGCTGGAAAAAGTTATAGAAGAAAACTTGGACAGAAATGGCTCTTTTTTCACGTCAATTTCAATATTTTTTTATTTCAGCTGTTATTTTCTGTAGGAAAACCTTGATACAAATTACCCCTTGTTGAATTCAGAATTTTGTCTACTTTTCAGAAAGGTTCAGCTGTCCGGGATCCAGCATTGGTTTCTGTCACTAACTGGGAGGAGGCTAAAAGCACAAAAAATAGTAAAAATTGGGTATGTTCCAGTAGAATGCCAAAAATGTGGTTTTGTGATTGAAGTCTGCCTGTTCCTGAAAGCTGGGAAGATGGTGATTTTAGCACTGCAAACCCTTTGTTGATGCCATTTTGAGGGGGGAAAAACACACGCTTTCTTCTGCAGCCCTTTTTTCCCATTTTTCTGAGAAAAACAAAATTTTAGCTGTATTTTGGCAAATTTCTTGGTCTCCTCCAGGGGAACCCACAAACTCTGGGTACCCTTAGAATCCCTAAGATGTTGGGAAAAAAGGATTGAAATTTGGCGTGGATAGCTTATGTGGCCAAAAAGTTATAACGGCCTAAGCGCAAACTACCCCAAATAGCCAAAAAAGGGCTTAACACTGGGGTGGGGAAGGCCCAGCAGCTAAGGGGTTAAACATGTGGCTGCTGCAAATAAATGTGCAAACATGGAATACTGAGGCAGCGTAATCTTGAAGCCATCTCGGGCCTCTTTAATCCGTTTAAAACCACTCACTGCCCCTTCAGCTCACTCTTCCAGCTTTCTCCTTTCTCCCATTGTGACGCCTTTTAATTTTTCTTTTCGTCTGCCTTTCCCATGTAAATGCTTGAGGCATTAAAATAAGTGCCGGTGCTCAGCACCGGAAACAAGTACAAATTAAGCACTGATGTAATGAACTATTGTGTTGTGTTTTAAGGACAGCACTTTATATTAAAATACATATTATTATTGTTAGAAATGGGGTTTTTTGGTTGGCAGTCAGGTTACCCTCTGTCCAAGCAAGAACCCTCACTCTAGTAAGGGTAAGTCACACACAATCCAAGATTATCCTGTGCCCACCCTCTGGTAGCTTGGCACGAGCAGTCAGGCTTAACTTAGAAGGCAATGTGTAAAGTAGTTGTGCAATAAACCATACAATAACACAATATACCCCCACAAAAATACACCACACAGTGATTAGAAAAATATATAATATTTATCAGGATACTTGTAGGTCAAAACGAATAAAGATGCAATGTGAAATTGTAGAGATATCACTGGAAAGTGATATCAAGTGTCTTAAGTCTTTAAAAATCAATCAAAGTCTCTTTCAAGCACAAAGTACCTGGTTTGGAGTGGAAAATCTCCGCAAAGGGCCGCAGAAGAAGAGATACGTGGAAAAATGGTGCGTGCGTCGATTTCTCTCCAGCACACACAGACTTGCGTCGTTATTTTTCACGCGGGAAAGTCGTGCGTCATTTTCCGGCGCGCGGACAGTCTCTTTCTATGGGTCGCGGGGATTACCAGATGTCCTGGGTCTGTGCGTGGATTCTCCTGCTTGTTTTCCGGCTGCGCGTCGTTCCGCGGGGCTGTGTGAAGTTTCGCTCTCACGGCAGGCGTCGCGTCGTTTTCTCCTCTCAAGTCGGGGGGCGTTGTCCATGCGAGGCCGTGCGTCGAAGTTCCGGTCGCCCCCAAAGGCGTCACGTCGATCAGCATCTGTGTACGACGTTTTTCTCGCCGCGGAACTAGCTGTGCGTCGAACATTTCGGCGCACAAAGAGTCCAAATGAAAAAGAGAAGTCTTTTTGGTCCTGAGACTTCAGGGAACAGGAGGCAAGCTCTATCTAAGCCCTTGGAGAGCACTTTCACAGCCAGACAAGAGTACAGCAAGGCAGCAGTCCTTTGTAGAAAGCAGTCAGGTGAGTCCTTTAGGCAGCCAGGCAGTTCTTCTTGGCAGGATGCAGGTTCTGGTTCAGGTTTCTTCTCCAGCAAGTGTGTGATGAGGTAGGGCCGAGGCCCTGTTTTATACCCAAATGTGCCTTTGAAGTGGGGGAGACTTCAAAGAGTGGCTAAGAAGTGCACCAGGTCCCCTTTCAGTTCAATCCTGTCTCCCAGGGTCCCAGCAGGGGGTGTGGCAGTCCTTTGTGTGAAAGCAGGCCCTCCACCCTCCCAGCCCAGGAAGACCCATTCAAAATGCAGATGTATGCAAGTGAGGCTGAGTACCCTGTGTTTGGGGTGTGTCTGAGTGAATGCACAAGGAGCTGTCAGCTAAGCCCAGCCAGACATGGATTGTAAGGCACAGAAAGATTTAAGTGCAAAGAAATGCTCACTTTCTAAAAGTGGCATTTCTAGAATAGTAATATTAAATCCAACTTCACCAGTCAGCAGGATTTGGTATTACCATTCTGGCCATACTAAATATGACCTTCCTACTCCTTTCAGATCAGCAGCTACCACTCCAGTACTGTATGAGGGCAGCCCCAATGTTAGCCTATGAAGGGAGCAGGCCTCACAGTAGTGCAAAAGCTAATTTAGGAGTTTTACACTACCAGGACATGTAAACTACACAGGTACATGTCCTGCCTTTCACCCACACAGCACCCTGCTCTAGGGGTTACCTAGGGCACACATTAGAGGTGACATATGTGGAGAAAGGGGAGGTTTAGGCTTGGCAAGTACTTTTAAATGCCAAGTCGAGGTGACAGTGAAACTGCACCCACAGGCCTTGCAATGGCAGACCTGAGACAAGGTAAAGGGGCTACTTGCATGGGTGGCACAACCAGTGCTGCAGGCCCACGAGTAGCATTTAATCTACAGGCCCTAGGCACATATAGTGCACATTACTAGGGACTTATAAGTAAATTAAATAGTCCAATCAGGTATGATCCAAGGTTACCATGTTTATAGGGAGAGAGCATATGCACTTTAGCACTGGTTAGCAGTGATAAAGTGCACAGAGTCTAAAAGCCAGCAAAAACAGTGTCCAAAAAGTGGAGGGAGGCAGGCAAAAAGTTAGGGGTGACCACCCTAACGCTGTCAGGTCTAACATGTGTCCCCCCCAGCTGAAAGAGCTACCCGACCTCCTGGGAGCTCTCATCGCTAAGGCGGAAGTATCTGGAGAGACCATCAGCGTTGGCGTGGTCAACCCCTGGGCGATGCTCCACCGTAAAGTCCATCCCCTGTAGGGAAATGGACCACCTCAAGAGTTTGGGATTCTCACCCCTCATCTGCATGAGCCATCTGAGGGGCCTGTGGTCTGTCTGAACCCGGAAGTGAGTCCCAAACAGGTAGGGTCTTAGCTTCTTCAGTGCCCAGACCACAGCAAAAGCTTCTCTCTCAATAGCACTCCACCTCTGTTCCCGTGGTAATAGCCTTCTGCTAATAAAGACTACTTGTTGGTCTAGGCCTTCCTCATTTAGCTGTGCTAGGACCTCCCCTATGCCATGCTTTGAAGCGTCTGTCTGCACAATAAATTCCTGGGAATAGTCAGGGGCCTAGAGCACGGGGGCCATGCACATGGCTTCCTTCAGGGCGTCAAAGGCTTTCTGACAAGCCTCTGTCCAATTCACCAACCTAGGTTGTTTCTTGGAAGTGAGTTCTGTCAAGGGTGACACTATGGTACCATAGCCCTTGACAAATCTGCGTAGTATCCTGTGGGACCTGTGTTCTAGGTGGTTGCCAGGCCTTGATAGTTTCAATCTTGGCCTTGAGTGGCTGCACCTTGCCAGCACCCACTAGGTGTCCCAAGTACACCACGGAACCCTGCCCAATCTGGCACTTACTAGCCTTGATGGTCAGGCCTGCCTGTTGCAGGGCCTGAAGTACCTCCTTGAGGTGGAGCAGGTGTTCCTCCCAGCTGGAATTGTAGACAGCTATGTCATCCAGGTAGGCTGCACAGAAGGCATCCTTGCCAGCTAGGACCCCGTTAACCAGCCGTTGGAAGGTAGCCGGGCATTTTTCAATCCAAATGGCATCACCCAGAACTGGTAATGGCCATCAGGGGTTGAAAATGCGGATCTCTTTAGCCCCCTCAGTCAGGGTGTCTACCATGGTGGCCCTTTTGGTAATACCAGCGTTTCATTACCTCTTGACTGGCCTCAAGGTTACTTTGGGCCTCTTTCCAGAAGCGGGTCATCTGGTTGCGGAGGGTCAACATGTAGCTGACCACATCCTGCGGGGGTACCTTTGGAGCACTCTCCAACCCCTCCTTGACAATGCTTAAGGGTCCCCTAACAGGGTACCCATAGAGAAGCTCAAAGGGACTGAACCCCACCCCCCTCTGGGGGACCTCTCTGTAAGCAAAGAGAAGGCGTGGTAAGAGGACATCCCACTTACGCCTCATGGCCTCAGGGAGGCCACCAATCATGCCTTTCAAGGTCTTGTTGAATCTCTCCACAAGACCATTAGATTGGGAGTGATAGGGTGTGGTGAACTTGTAGGTTACACCACACGCATCCCACAGAGACTTCATGTATGCAGACATGAAGTTAGTGCCTCTGTCAGACACTATCTCCTTTGGGAATCCCACATGGGTAAATATTCCCATCAGAGTTCTGGCCACCACCTGTGCAGTTACGGTCCTCAGAGGGATTGCCTCTGGGTAACGGGTGGCATGGTCCACCAAAACCAGGATGAACCTGTTGCCTAGGGCAGTTTTGGGGTCCAATGGACCAACAATGTCGATGCCCACCCTTTCAAAGGGAGTGCCAACGACAGGAAGTGGAATCAGGGGGGTTTTAACCATTTTCCCTGCTTTACCACTGGCCTGGCAGGTAGGGCAAGATCTACAGAACTTATCTGAGTTTGTCCTCATTCTGGGCCAATAAAAGTGGGTGACAAGCCTGTCAAAGGTCTTGCCTTGCCCCACATGTCCTGCCAGGGGAATGTCATGAGCCAGACCCAGTAGGAAGGTTCGGTAACACTGGGGGACCACCAGCGCACGTGCTGACCCAATGGCCGGAACCTTAGGCTCACTGTAGATGAGAACATTCTCCCAATATAGGTGGTGATCGTCAGAGGCTTCACCGGCTGCCTGGTCTGAGGCTTGCTTCCTCAGACCCTCTAGAGTGGGACATTCTTTCTGCGCCTGGCAGAATTCCTCCCTGGTGGGTTCACCCTCAACTTGCCAGCCAGCAAGCTCAGGTAGGTCACCTAGGGTGGCAATGTCTTCCCCAGTTGGCTAGGGAGCCTACTCCTCAGGAGCCCCGTCAACCACTGCAGGAACTTCTGGGACCGGTTTCCCACACCCCGTGCCCCTCCTCTTGGCAGTTCTCTGGGCCATTGTTCCAGGCTCCAGACGCCGTTGACTTCCCTCTCGGTCAGCCATGGCCTGTGTGGTCATGCAGACCCACTCAGGTAACCCTAACATCTCCAGGTGAGATCTGAGCTCTACTTCTTTCCAAGCAGTATGCTCAAGATCATTGCCTAACAGACAATCTACAGGCATGGCAGGACTCACAGCTAATTTCAGAATACCAGAGACACCCCCCCCCCCACTCAAAGGGAACAAGAGCCACCGGTAGGTGACTCTCACGATTGTCAGCGACTATGACCTGGTGGAATGTATTAGGGACTATCTGCTCTGTTGACACCAGCTGACTCTTGATAGTAGTCATACTGGCTCCTGTGTCACGCAGAGCCTCCACCTTCTGCCCATCAATGGTGACCCACTGTCTGTACTTGGAAGTATTTTGGGGCATGTGGGCTTTGGGCACCATTTCTCCTTCTCCCAGGAACACTAGGGAAATCTCTATCTGCTCCCCAAAGCTATCTGGGTCCATCTCCCCTCCAAGCGCTACATTAGTCAACCCAGGTGTCTGCCCGGTAGTGGACGGTGCCCTCTTGGAGCACTGGGGGTTGCCTTTATAGTGACCATACTGGTAACACTCCATGCATTTGGGGTTGGATTTCCCTGACCTATCATATGTCCCTGGCTTTTTCCCAAATCTGGAAAAGGAATGGTTGCCACCCCCTCCCTGGGAATTCTTTTGGGGGCCTTTTGAGAGTTCCTTATCTGTAGGTTTATCTCCCCCCTCTCTCTTCTGTTGGGAACCCTGACCACCTTTGTGGCACATTTGGGTATAAAACAGGGTCTCTGACAGTGAAACTGCACCCACAGGCCTTGCAATGGCAGGCCTGAGACAAGATAAAGGGGCTTCTTACGTGGGTGGCACAACCAGTGCTGCAGGCCCACTAGTAGCATTTAATCTACAGGCCCTAGGCACATATAGTGCACATTACTAGGGACTCATAAGTAAATTCAATAGTCCAATCAGGTATGATCCAAGGTTACGATGTTTAAAGGGAGAGAGTATATGCACTTTAGCACTGGTTAGCAGTGATGAAGTGCGCAGAGTCTAAAAGCCAGCAAAAACAGTGTCCAAAAAGTGGAGGGAGGCAGGCAAAAAGTTAGGGGTGACCACCCTAAGGTTGTCAGGTCTAACAATTATTATAATACATGCTGCTATTTTAGCAGTGGTGATGGTGTGGTACTCTGTACAACAGGACAGACACGCTTTTGTAAATCCCAGAGAAGTACTGAGGTAAATCTGCACACGTTAAAAATCACATTACAGCCCAGCAGGTGATGCAATGACAGCTTGCGGGTCACTTTCAATGTAACCTTTGTGTTTCTATTACAATGCACATGGCCCCACATCAGGATGCAGTGGGATACATACTGTTATCGCGACCTGCGCTAGTTTCACGACAGCAGGAGCAGGGCCACCTTAGGGCCAGCAGGAAACCTTCTTCCTAATCAAAGACACTGTGAAGTGGCATAGCACGTATCTGTCAATTACGCTCGTCTTTCAACTCACGGACCATTCTCTTAGAAACAGGCACAGACACAACAGTGACGCCCTCCTCTAGATGAGAAATAGCTTGTAATGGGACTAATTTAAGACTGTCTTTTTTTATTTCCAAAAAAACGCAACAGTGTGTTGCGTTAAAAAAAGTTACACCGTTATGCACATTTTTTGCACAAGGTAAGCACTATGTACACAAAGTAGTGCACCGCGACACAAAGCTATGCCTCGTAGAGCGACATCCCAAGACACAACTTGTCCTCGCAGGCCGCAGGTCGGAATTGGGCGCTACAGGTCAGTGCTGAGTCAAGCAATGGGCATTTGCGTCGCTTTTTTGCTTTAACAAATGAAGCAAATCACAATATGCAGTGGCCAGGAGGTTGGCAGAAAGAGAAAAGTGAATTCCACTGAGGAGAATGAACTTTTGATTTCTGAGGAGACAAAAACAAGAGAAGTAACTGTCACCTCCAAATAACTATTATGTTAGAAAGATGCCTTCTGAAGAATGATGGTTGATAAAAATAATGCACTACTGTTGTAGAATGCAATAAAAGGTGGCATCCTTGCAAGCCTAGGACTAGGGAGAAACTGGCAAAGAATGGGAAGGCTGCATGCCAAGAGGGCGGAGGTCCTACAATAAATGAGAAATTAACACCACAGGAGGAGCAGGTGGCAGCACCCATCAGACCGGAGATGGCTGCAAGCACAGAGGGCACAGGCATTGCCAATCTGGAGGCTTTACCAACATAGCAGCGTAAATGTAAATAAAACATTGATCTGCTCATTTGTTGTTTATGTATGCGTTAAACACAGATGCCTCTAACTAGCGCATGTCAGCCAAATCAACATTGTTTCCAAAGTCTGTTTCACAAGTGTCTCAAGGAGGTTCTTGAATAGCAGTTGTTGGTTAGTGCACTTAATAGTGCATGCTTGACATTATGTTGCCTGTCTGATTTTTTTTGCAAGCCAATGGTTTCCTATGAGTTTACTCGGAGAACAAAACTATGGTTGCTCTCTCTCTCAGCTTAATAAATATAGACTGTAGGAAAGTACCATCTTGCCTGGCATGTTACCCCCATTTTTCACTGTATATATGTTGTTTTAGTTGTATGTGTCACTGGGACCCTGTTCTCCAGGGCCCCAGTGCTCATAAGTGTGCCTGAATGTGTTACCTGTGTAGTGACTAACTGTCTCACTGAGGCTCTGCTAATCAGAACCTCAGTGGTTATGCTCTCTCATTTCTTTCAAATTGTCACTAACAGGCTAGTGACCAATTTTACCAATTTACATTGGCTTACTGGAACACCCTTATAATTCCCTAGTATATGGTACTGAGGTACCCAGGGTATTGGGGTTCCAGGAGATCCATATGGGCTGCAGCATTTCTTTTGCCACCCATAGGGAGCTCTGACAATTCTTACATAGGCCTGCCACTGCAGCCTGAGTGAAATAACGTCCACGTTATTTCACAGCCATTTTACACTGCACTTAAGTAACTTATAAGTCACCTATATGTCTAACCTTTACCTGGTAAAGGTTAGGTGCAAAGTTACTTAGAGTGAGGGCACCCTGGCACTAGCCAAGGTGCCCCCACATTGTTCAGGGCCAATTCCCTGAACTTTGTGAGTGCGGGGACACCATTACACGCGTGTACTACATATAGGTCACTACCTATATGTAGCTTCACAATGGTAACTCCGAATATGGCCATGTAACATGTCTAAGATCATGGAATTGCCCCCTCTATGCCATCCTGGCATTGTTGGCACAATTCCATGATCCCAGTGGTCTGTAGCACAGACCCTGGTACTGCCAAACTGCCTTTCCTGGGGTTTCACTGCAGCTGCTGCTGCTGCCAACCCCTCAGACAGGTTTCTGCCCCCCTGGGGTCAAGCCAGGCTTGTCCCAGGATGGCAGAACAAAGGACTTCCTCTGAGAGAGGGTGTTACACCCTCTCCCTTTGGAAAATGGTGTGAAGGCAGGGGAGGGGTAGCCTCCTCCAGCCTCTGGAAATGCTTTCTTGGGCACAGATGTGCCCAATTCTGCATAAGCCAGTCTACACCGGTTCAGGGACCCCTTAGCCCTGCTCTGGCGCGAAACTGGACAAAGGAAAGGGGAGTGACTACTCCCCTGACCTGCACCTCCCCTGGGAGGTGTCCAGAGCTCCTCCAGTGTGCTCCAGACCTCTGCCATCTTGGAAACAGAGGTGCTGCTGGCACACTGGACTGCTCTGAGTGGCCAGTGCCACCAGGTGACGTCAGAGACTCCTTCTGATAGGCTCCTTCAGGTGTTAGTAGCCTATCCTCTCTCCTAGGTAGCCAAACCCTCTTTTCTGGCTATTTAGGGTCTCTGTCTCTGGGGAAACTTTAGATAACGAATGCAAGAGCTCATCAGAGTTCCTCTGCATCTCTCTCTTCACCTTCTGCCAAGGAATCGACTGCTGACTGCGCTGGAAGCCTGCAAAACTGCAACATAGTAGCAAAGACGACTACTGCAACTCTGTAACGCTGATCCTGCCGCCTTCTCGACTGTTTTCCTGGTGGTGCATGCTGTGGGGGTAGTCTGCCTCCTCTCTGCACTAGAAGCTCTGAAGAAATCTCCCGTGGGTCGACGGAATCTTCCCCCTGCACCCGCAGGCACCAAAAAGCTGCATTACCGGTCCCTTGGGTCTCCTCTCAGCACGACGAGCGAGGTCCCTTGAATCCAGCAACTCTGTCCAAGTGACTCCCACAGTCCAGTGACTCTTCAGTCCAAGTTTGGTGGAGGTAAGTCCTTGCCTCCCCACGCCAGACTGCATTGTTGGTAACCGCGACTTTTGCAACTACTCCGGCCTCTGTGCACTTCTGGCGGAAATCCTTTGTGCACAGCCAAGCCTGGGTCCACGGCACTCTAACCTGCATTGCACGACTTGCTAAGTTGGTCTCCGGCGACGTGGGACTCCTTTGTGTAACTTCGGGTGAGCACCATTTCACGCATCCTCGTAGTGCCTGTTTCTGGCACTTCTCCAGGTGCTACCTGCTGCTAAGAGGGCTCCTTGTCTTGCTCGATGTCCCCTCTACCTCCTGGTCCAATTTGCGACCTCCTGGTCCCTCCTGGGCCACAGCAGCATCCAAAAACGCTAACCGCACGATTTGCAGCTAGCAAGGCTTGTTGGCGTTCTTTCGGCGGGAAAACACTTCTGCACGACTCTCCACGGCGAGAGGGATCCATCCACCAAAGGGGAAGTCTCTAGCCCTTTTCGTTCCTGCAGAAACCTCAGCTTCTTCTGTCCAGTAGAAGCTTCTTTGCACCCACAGCTGGCATTTCCTGGGCATATGCCCATCTCCGACTTGCTTGTGACTTTTGGACTTGGTCCCCTTGTTCCACAGGTACCCTAGATTGGAAATCCACCATTGTTGCATTGTTGGTTTGTGTCTTTCCTGCATTATTCCTCTATCACGACTTCTTTGTCTTTTGGGGAACTTTAGTGCACTTTGCACTCACTTTTCAGGGTCTTGGGGAGGGATAATTTTCTAACTCTCACTATTTTCTAATAGTCCCAGCGACCCTCTACAAGGTCACATAGGTTTGGGGTCCATTCGTGGTTCGCATTCCACTTTTGGAGTATATGGTTTGTGTTGCCCCTATCCCTATGTGTCCCCATTGCATCCTATTGTAACTATACATTGTTTGCACTGTTTTCTAAGACTATACTGCATATTTTTGGTATTGTGTACATATATCTTGTGTATATTTCCTATCCTCTCACTGAGGGTACACTCTAAGATACTTTGGCATATTGTCATAAAAATAAAGTACCTTTATTTTTAGTATAACTGTGTATTGTGTTTTCTTATGATATTGTGCAAGTGACACTTGTGGTACTGTAGTAGCTTCACATGTCTCCTAGTTCAGCCTAAGCTGCTCTGCTAAGCTACCATTATCTATCAGCCTAAGCTGCTAGACACCCTATACACTAATAAGGGATAACTGGGCCTGGTGCAAGGTGCAAGTACCCCTTGGTACTCACTACAAGCCAGTCCAGCCTCCTACATAGACCTAAAACAACAATTTGTCTTTTTGAAATAATCATCATGGGTGTATATATGTGAATAGTCATGTGCCACCCACACCACTGTTGCTTCTGTCAAACTCTTGTTAATGGTAGCCTGAGCATAGGAATGATTCCTATTACTTGTCACACTGTGAGCATTAAAATCTTATTGAGAGAGAGAGAGAGAGAGAGAGAGAGAGAGAGAGAGAGAGAGAGAGAGAGAGAGAGAGAGAGAGAGAGAGAGAGAGAGTGAGTGTGAGTGTGAGTGTGAGTGTGAGTGTGAGTGTGAGTGTGTGTGTGTGTGTGTGTGTGTGTGTAAGTAAAACTGGGTTGATGTGAGCCCTTCTTCGGCAGCGGCCTCAATCATTGTCAGGGTGAACTACAAAAAGTCACTAAATTACCCTGTGTTTAATCCTCTGGTAGTCTGGCAGAAAAGCAGTCCGGCTTAACTAACAGACAATGTTATACAGCACACAAACTGTGAAAACACAAGTAAAACTCCACACCAATTTAGAAAAATAGAGTAACATTTAATAAAGTATTTAATGCCAAAGCAACAAAAATCCAATTAGTAGAGCTGGATAAAGGGATCTGGTTAATCCCACTGAAAAGGTTTCCTTCTAAAGTCTAGCACGAAGAGTTATGTTCGCAGGTGGAGGTAGCTGTGAGGAGCGGTGAGAGCATTGGAGATGGTCGCCGCTGTAGCACAAAGAGCAGGCCCAGCGACACAGGTTGTCATTGCTGTAGTGCGAACATCCTGTCAAGTGTCACGGACAGTTACTGATGGAGCTTTGCCCTGGCGGTCATCGCGGACTGTTGCAGGTGTGCTGATGCGGAGGGTGAGGAAGCAGGAAGATGATACGGCGTTGACTTGTTTGGTCATGGTGAGAAGCTGGTCCAGGATGAATCAGAGGTTGCGTGCGTGGTCTGAGGGGGTTGGTGCGGTGCCTAGGGCCGTGGGCCACCAAGAGTCGTCCCAGGCGGACGGGGTGTTTCCGAGAATGAGGACTTCCATTTTTTCTGAGTTCAGTTTCAGATGGCTGAGTTTCATCCATTCTGCGACGTCTTTCATTCCATCTTGTAGGTTGGTCTTGGCGCCAGTGGAGTCCTTGGCGAGGGAAAGTATCAGCTGAGTGTCGTCGGCATGGGAGGTGATGTTGATGTTGTGTTTGCGTACGATGTCGGCGAGGGGGCTCATGTAGACATTGAAGAGAGTCGGGCTGAGCGAGGAGCCTTGTGGGACGCCGCAGATGATCTCGGTGGGGTCTGAGCGGAACGGAGGGAGGTAGACTCTTTGGGAGCAGTTAGAGGAGGTCGCTGGGGTCCACCGTAGGTTTCTTCAGTAGGGCGTTGACTTCTGCGTGTTTCCAGCTCTCGGGGAAGGTGGCAGAAGCCAACGAGCTGTTGATGATGGTCTGGAGATACGGGGCGATTATGTCGTCGGCTTTGTTGAAGATGAAGTGTGGGCAGGGGTCCGAGGGGGCACCGGAGTGGATGGAGTTCATGGTAGCTTTGGTCTCCGTGCTAATGTGAGTCCAGGCGTTGAGGGTGATGGCTGGGGTTGTAGGTTCTGTGGTGGTTGGCTGGGTCTGGTGTCCGAAGCTGTCGTGTAGGTCGGAGATCTTACGATGGAAAAAGGTGGCGAGGGAGTTGCAGAGGTCTTGTGAGGGCGTGATGGCGTTGGAGTTGGCGTTAGGATTGGAGAGCTCTTTGACAATGTTGAAGAGTTCTTTGCTGTTGTGAGTGTTCTTGTCCAGTCTGTCTGTGAAGGAAGTTCTTTTGGTGGCGCGGATCAGTTGGTGGTGTTCGCGGGTGGCGTTTTTGAGGGCAGACATGTTTTCTGCTGTGTGGTCCTTGTGCCAGGCTTTCTCGAGGGTACGGCAGTTTTTTGGGGATTCCTTGAGGGTGTCTGTGAACCATCAAGGTTTTCTGGGGCTGGTCTGTCTTGGGAGGCGTCTGAGGGGTGCGAGGTTGTCCGCGCAGTTGGTGATCCAATGCGTGAGGCTGAGGGCTGCGTCGTTGGGGGTCGGTGGAGAAGGTGGGTTGGTTGTCGCTGAGAGTGGAGAGAGCTGTTCCGTGGGGATTTTGTTCCAATGTCTGCATGGGATGGGTTGTGAGCGGAGGTGGAGAGTCTCGCGTCTGAAGGTGAAGTGGACACATCTGTGGTCGGTCCAGTGTATTAAAGAGGAGTGGCTGAAGAATACGTGGTTGCTGGCTGAGAAGATGGGGTCGAGCATGTGTCCGGCGATGTGGGTGGGGGTGTTCACCAGTTGCTTGAGACCGAGGTTGGCGAGGTTGTCGAGCAGGGCGGTGGTGTTGGGATCGTTGTTCTGTTCCAGGTGGAAGTTGAGGTGACCGAGGAGGATGTAGTCCGGCGAGGCAAGGGCGTGCGGGGAGATGAAGTCAGCGATAGATTCGCTGAAGAGGGCGCGTGGTCCAGGGGTTCTGTAGATGAGAGTTCCTCTGAGGGTGGTCCTGGGGTCGGTATGGATCTGGAAGTGCAAGTGTTCGGAGGCGAGGGGGGTGTCTTCGGTGGAGGTGGTGACGTTGATGGAGTCCTTGAAGACGATGGCGATTCCTCCACCGACTTGGTTGGTGCGGTCTCTCCTGGTGATCTTGTAGCCGTCGGGGATGGCTATGGCGATGTCGGGGGCCGAGGAGGCATTCATCCAGGTCTCAGTGATGAAGGCGACGTCCGGTGGAGTCCAGGAGGTCCCATAGTTCAATGGCGTGCTTGTGGACGGAGCGTGCGTTGATCAGGATGCATTTGAGGTGGTTGTTGGCGCGTGGGCTGGAGGGCGGGGTGGAGTCCCGGTGGAAGATGAGTTTGCAGGTGAGGCATGCAAAGGGTCCATGGGTGCGTTTAGGGTTGGCTTGGAAGCAGGTTCTGGAGCGGCCCGGGTTGAGAGCGTGGAGGGAGTTGGGGTCGTAGCGGTGCTGTGGGGTTTGGGAGTGCTGAGGGCCAGGGGTCGTGGCGCTGGCCGCGGTCCAGGCACAGCGGGCGCCATAAGAGGGAGGAGGGGGGGAGGAGGGGTCAGCTGGGGGCGGGAGGCAGGGCGACGAATGGGAGCGGGGGGGTGGGCCGAGCAGGAGGTGGCGGCGGGAAAGCTGAGGGTGGGGGGGGGTCAGGTAGAGGGGAAGGGAGAAAAGATAGGGAAGGGGGGATTACAGAGGAGGAGAGGAGTCAGGAAGAACAGAAGAAGAGGAGAGAGAAGAGTCAAGAGAGAAGAGAGAAGAGAGAAGAGTCAAGAAGAAGAGGAGAGAAGAAGAGGAGAGAAGAGTCAAGCAGAAAAGGAGAGAAGAGTCAAGAAGAAGAGGAGAGAAGACGAGAGAAGAGGAGAGAAGGAGAGAAGAGTCAAGAAGAAGAGTCAAGAAGAAGAGGAGAGAAGAGTCAAGCAGAAGAGGAGAGACCAGAGAAGCAGAGGAGGGAAGCGTACAGAAGATGAGGAGAAGGCCACAGAGGAAGAAAAGGAACACGCAGAGAAGAGCACAGAAGAAGAAAAGAACACACAGGACGGAGTGCAGAGGAGAAAAGAAGAACACAGATGAAGAGCAAAGCAGGAAAAGAACGCAGTGAGGAAGAGGAGAAAAGAAGAAGAACACAGATTAAGAAAGAACACGCAGGCCGGGGTGCAGAGGAGAAAAGAAGAACACAGATGAAGAGCAAAGCAGGAAAAGAACGCGGTGAGGAAGAGGAGAAAAGAAGAACACCACAGATGAAGAAAACACACAGAACGGGGTGCAGAGGAGAAAAGAAGAACACAGATGAAGAGCAAAGCAGGAAGAGAACGCGGTGAGGAAGAGGAGAAAAGAAGAAGAACACAGATGAAGAAAGAACACGCAGGACGGGGTGCAGAGGAGAAAAGAAGAACACAGATGAAGAGCAAAGCAGGAAGAGAACGCGGTGAGGAAGAGGAGAAAAGAAGAAGAACACAGATGATGAAAGAACACGCAGGACGGGGTGCAGAGGAGAAAAGAAGACTATTAATCTACATTCTATAATAACTTATGCCCTTATTGGTAATAGTTTAGTTTATAAGACATTTATTGAGGTTTATTAATGATTGTTAAATGTATTTTAAAGCATATTAGTTTGAGTAATCCATTTGGTCGTGGAGATTGTTATATTAAGTATGCAATGTTACATTTTCAACTATTTTTTTTATTTACTAAGTTCAGACTAAACATGCTGCTCGCTGCAGCACCTAAATGAGGTCTGTGCTTTTGAATACACGTCCCTGTTTACTAACTTTCTAATCTGTTTGTGTTACTTCTCTAACACTATCCCAACATATAGTGTTACGGTGTGATTTAATATCCACCGCAAATCAGGATTTTCATTAGATAGTGATCCAAAATAATGCATGCGTGTGCCATGCACTGCCTTGCATTACTTTACATTCCATGGCTGGCGTGTGGACTTTCCCATACAACCACCTTTGGTTTTTGAGGCAAATCCCTAAATACAAAGAATGGCAGCAAGGGTTTTTCGCCAAAATGCAATATCTCAGGCACAACAAGGATAAATATTGTAATCGTTTCTTGTTTTAGAAACTTTGCAAGTAGGAAAAAGCCTAAAAGCAGAGTTTAGTTGGAAAGGACCTATTCCAGTATAAAGCCTATGCTTCACAGAATGCACACCTCCTTGCACTATTACATAAGTGTGTCTTTGTTGGAGTATGGCTGTCAAAAGTGCAACACAGCAGGAAGAGAGGAGAACCACGCCACATCTTAATATATCTGGTGGTGTTCTGCTCTCTCCCTTTCAAACAATACAGCTTAGAAGTCATGCAATACAGCACTGCAAATAAAGTTTCTTAGTTATTCTGGGCCTCAGTGTGCCACAATTACTTATATTTTACACAACGTAGATCATCAACTAAAGGAGATGTGTTGCACTGCAGAAAGGGGAGATAAAAGCATCATACCATGTTCATTATTCAGTGGTGGAGTTTGATTAACCATGCAGTGGACCGCTTTTGGCTGCCATGCATTAACCGGCACAGACTTCCACATTACTGCAAGAGTGTGTGTATTCTTTAACATGTATATTTTGAAGTGGAAGCCCAGACTTCTTGTAATATAGATACCCAGAAAATGTGTTCTTGATTTGCACGTGTGCTAAACATTGCATCATGGATGGGCATTTGGAGGAACACGGTGAAAATACAAAATGTTTACATGTCAACATACACATTGTGCACTGTTGTTGTACACTACTTTTATAAAAGATGTAATTTAGCACTTTCTTTTTCATATTGCTGAGAATAATACAATTGGTTAGATTACCCATATTTTATGCATAGACAAACTATTGTTTGTAAATTTATATAAATGGGCCCATTCTTTTTGGGTGCTGTAGTAAACACATCAAAATGTCATATGGTTTGGCAAGTACAATACTAGAGCAAAGACAGAGAACATAGTTAACTCTGATATGATCTGATTTACACAAAAAGATTAACCTATTTGTGACCTTCAAAGTAAGACAATGTATCTTGATAATGGATAGACCAATAACAGCATCCGACCTCTACATCTCAGTAAGTCATTTTTGGGGGAAGTAATCAACTATCAAAGGTGCATAGGAGTTTGTACCATACTTCAACTAATACACAAGCCCAACTACATTATCATGACAGAGGTAGTTGTGAAAATTGAAAAAAGGTGAACGTCAGTTAATTAAAGATTATTCACAGTTAAAAGAAACAGCACCATGCATCCAAAATGTACACAATATTAAGGACAGTTTACATATAATGTCATGATTTGGTTCACTGAGGATACCACCGGTCCAATAGAAGAGGGCAATAACATGTGTGGTTAAAGTAAAAGAAACAAGTTCCTCCATCTTTTGGATACTGACTGCAGAGGTGTTCCACAATTCTCTCAGTGTAATATTAAGAGCACCAGTGTCAGAAGGTGGACACTGAAGGTCAGGCTTGGACAGGTGCCACCTCCAATATGTGTTTAACTTTTTCCAGAGACAGGTAAAGCCTGTCATTTTGAGTTTTAAAGACTTGTCATGTTCATGATCATCTGAAAAAAAATATTAGATTGATATAACATGAGATTACGTTAAGGCATAGCTAAATGTTTATCTGTTATTTCAGAACAGTTCACCAAATTGACCAGTATACTTTTATAATATGAACATACCTTTTTATGCTGGTTATACAGTGTTTTAACTGGGTTTTATGCCCCATGAACTGACTCACTCTCTCTCTATATATATATGAAAGATACAATATTTGATAATGTTTTGTATTTTTAGTGTTTAGTGAACGGTCTTTGTGACTATATGGATATTATAGATATATAAAGTGGCCTGGATTTTTTTCTTAATAGGGTATGTTTTAATTATTGAAATATATGTAATTAATTATTTTTTTATATTTTTAATTGCTCAATATATTATGTGTATTGTTTCTGTTGCCTTGTTAGCATAATATCAAACAAAATAAATAAATACAAGTAATGTTGTTATTTAACTATCACATATTGATGAATAAAGCTTGATTTCAGTGACTGGAAGTTCTGGATCGGGGTTTAAAAAAATGCAAAAACACTTGATGCTGCAAAAGAGGAGCAAAGATTGATAAGACCCGGCCAAAGTCAAGGAAAACCTGCAATAACTCCAGTAACAATTTTAACAACACCAGCAGCCCCCGCAAAAGCAGCACCAGAAAACACAGCACAAAGGCTGAATTCAAAAGGACATTTGAGGGACAAAACACAGAAGTCACATGCTTAAATACAAATTATGTGCAAAAGTGGCAAAACACAAAGATTGAGAAATCCTCCTACAGCATTAATCTGCAATCACACCAACTTGCAATTTTATTGCAAGGATGCCAAGAAGCCCTCTAAACAATTGGCCAGCACATTTTTATAACATTTGTTTTAGTAGATATTTTAGTAGGAATGGGGTAGAGGATTTACTCAATTATGGGTTGTATTATATGATATGGGTGTGGGGCCTAATCCTACAGTACACTCACAAATACTGTATTGGTTCCAGTCAGGGTTAGTTACTTAACCTCTTGCTCAACCCTGAGTAGCTGGGACTGAGAGCAGTAAGGAACTATGCGTAAAGCATTTAACAGCACCAAATAACGAAATGAGAAAGCAACAACAGTAGAAAGAAGACATCATTTTATAAAAAATAGACTATATTTTAATGAATGTTTAGATAACTTAATGAACAAAATCCACCAGAGGGTTCCAGAGATACAGATTTCAGAAGATATTATCACTTTAAATGCAATTGCTACCAAGCAATGGTCAACAAAAACTTTGGAATCGTTTGAAACAGTTAGTTTGGCTACTCCGGTTGAGTGACCAATTCTGGTAGGACCAGGATTGAGGGGCCATAGTGGACATTTTTGACACCATAACGTTTTTAAAGCAAGATCCAAACTTTACAAGACAACCGCCGTGAACATCAATGGAGTGGTCCTGATGCTGAGGGATTGTTAGAAATGGGGTTTTTGGTTGGCAGTCAGGTTGCCCTCTGTCCAAGCAAGAACCCTCACTCTAGTCAGGGTAAGTCACACACAATCCAAAATCAGCCTGTGCTCACCCTCCGGTAGCTTGGCACGAGCAGTCAGGCTTAACTTAGAAGGCAATGTGTAAAGCATTTGTGCAATAAATCATACAACACCATAGTATAACACCACAAAAATACACCACACAGTGTTTAGAAAAATATAGAATATTTATCTGGGTAATTGTAGGTCAAAACGATCAAAGTTGCAATACGAATTTGTAAAGATATCACTGAAAAGTGATATTAAGTGTCTTTAAGTCTTTAAAAAGCAATAAAGTGTCTTTCAAGCACAGAGTACCTGGTTTCTGGTGGGAAATCTCCTCAGAGGGCCACATGAGAGGAGATGCGTGGAAAAAGGGGTGTGTGCGTCGATTTCTCCTCAGCACACACAGACTTGCGTCGTTCTTTTCCACGTGGGGAAGTCGGGCGTCGTTTTCCGGCGCGCAGACAGTCTCTTTTTGTGGATCGCGGGGATTACCAGATGTCCCGGGTCTGTGCGTGGATTCTCCTGCTTATTTTCCGGCTGCGCGTCGTTCTGCGGGGCTGCGCGTCGAAGTTTCGATCTCACGGTAGGCGTCGCGTCGATTTCTCCTTGGAAGTCGGGCGGCGTTGTCCTTGCGATGCCGTGCGTCTAAATTTTGGTCTCCCAGCAGGCGTCGCGTCTATTTCTCCTTGGAAGTCGGGCGGCGTTGTCCTTGCGAGGCCGTGCGTCAAAGTTTCGTGCTCACGGTAGGCGTCACGTCGATTTCTCCTGGAAAGTCGGGCGGCTTTGTCCTTGCGAGGTTGTGCGTCGAAGTCTCGATCGTCCCGAGGGCGTCGCGTCGATCAGCGTCGGTGTGCGGCGTTTTTCTCGCCGCGAAACAAGCTGTGCGTCGAAATTTTCGGCGCACGGAGCGTCCAAGTGAAAGGAAGAAGTCTTTTTGGTCCTGAGACTTCAAGGAACAGGAGGCAAGCTCTATCCAAGCCCTTGGAGAGCACTTTCACAGCCAGACAAGAGTTCAGCAAGGCAGCAGGGCAACAGCAAGACAGCAGTCCTTTGTAGAAAGCAGACAGGTGAGTCCTTTGAGCAGCCAGGCAGTTCTTCTTGGCAGGATGTAGTTTCTGGTTCAGGTTTCTTCTCCAGCAAGTGTCTGATGAGGTAGGGCAGAGGCCCTGTTTTATACTCAGTTGTGCCTTTGAAGTGGGGGTGACTTCAAAGAGTGTCTAAGAAATGCACCAAGCCCCCTTTCAGTTCAATCCTGTCTGCCAGAGTCCCAGTAGGGGGTGTGGCAGTCCTTTGTGTGAGGGCAGGCCCTCCACCCTCCCTGCCCAGGAAGACCCATTCAAAATGCAGATGTATGCAAGTGAGGCTGAGTACCCTGTGTTTGGGGTGTGTCTGAGTGAATGCACAAGGAGCTGTCAACTAAACCTAGCCAGACGTGGATTAAAGGGCACAACAAGTTTTTAGTGCAAAGAAATGCTCACTTTCTAAAAGTGGCATTTCTAGAATAGTAATATTAAATCCGACTTCACCAGTCAGCAGGATTTTATATTACCATTCTGGCCATACTAAATATGACCTTCGTGCTCCTTTCAGATCAGCAGCTGCCACTTCAACAGTGTATGAGGGCAGCCCCAATGTTAGCCTATGAAGGGAGCAGGCCTCACAGTAGTGTAAAAACGAATTTAGGAGTTTTACACTACCAGGACATATAACTACACAGGTACATGTCCTGCCTTTTACCTACACAGCACCCTGCTCTAGGGGTTACCTAGGGCACACATTAGGGATGACTTATATGTAGAAAAAGGGGAGTTCTAGGCTTGGCAAGTACTTTTAAATGCCAAGTCGAAGTGGCAGTGAAACTGCACACACAGGCCTTGCAATGGCAGGCCTGAGACAAGGTTAAGGGGCTACTGAGGTGGGTGGCACAACCAGTGCTGCAGGCCCACTAGTAGCATTTAATCTACATGCCCTAGGCACATGTAGTGCACTCTACTAGGGACTTACAGGTAAATTAAATAGTCAATCATGGATAAACCAATCAATAGTACAATTTACACAGAGAGCATATGCACTTTAGCACTGGTTAGCAGTGGTAAAGTGCTCAGAGGTCAAAAGCCAACAACAACAGGTCAGAAAAAATAGGAGGAAGGAGGCAAAAAGTTTGGGGATGTCCCTGTCAAAAAGCCAGGTCCAACATGACCCCCTACCAGCCTAAAGCCAGGGGAGAACAATCACTATCCTGATGTACTTCCCTGTTTGAGGCGACAGAACAAGGACCCAGGCCCACAACAGCAGGGGCATGCTCCAGTTCTTCGCCTTCCTGACTCCAATTGGATCCCTCTGTCCATACTCTCAGGGCCCACTAAGCCCATCCATGGGGAACCTTTCTCCTTTCCTGCGGATCCCATCTGTGCAGCACCTAACCTTACTTTGCTCACAGATGTATCCCAGGAGCAGGATAGTACCACCAGGACCAACACAGTGGTGTTGCCCATTCTATCCCCGGGGTGTGACACTTGTCCCCTCCCCAGGGATAACTCTGTCCACCCGGACAGCAAGCCACAGTGGTTACTGACAGTTGTCAGGGATGAGAGCCAGGCCCCAGGCCTCTCAAAGCTCTCCCACCACTGTGGCTGTGGAGAGTGGGGGGCGGTAGCCCCAGGTGCTGGGCACCCTTTAACCACTCTCCCTTCCACCAGGTCATGGATGACAGCCTGAACCTGGTCCTCCCCTCTGGGGCTCTGTACCCTCCCTCCTGGAGCGGTACCCCCAGAGTCCACCATGGTCAGGGTGCTTATAGAAGTCGCCCTGTACCATTCCTCCACCAGTGCAGGGCTGTTAACCTGCAACTGGCCCTCCAACCTGGGGTCTGTACCTTCAGGTTGGACTAGGGCCCGGGGTGAGGCTTCCCTCCCCCTGCCCTCCCTTCTGGGGTCCAGCACCCTCCAGCTAGGAGTGGCCTCCTCAGAAGACAATAGGGTAGGGGCACTGTTATCAGTAGCCCCTCTCTCCAGGTCCGGGGGGACACCCTGAACCTGGTCTTCCAGCCCAGGGTCTGTACCCTCAGACTGGATCACTGCCTGGCAAACCAGGACTTTCTGGGAGGCACACCTACCCCCCACCAGGTCAGAGTTTAACCTCTGCACCTGACCATTCAACTCAGAGTCGCCACCCTGAAGTTGAACAATTGCCTGGCACGCCAGGACTTCCTGGAGGGCACACTGACCCTCCACCAGGTCAGAGTTTAACCTCTGAACTGGGCCATTCAACTCAGAGTCACCACCCTGAAGTTGAACAATCGCCTGGCACGCCAGGACTTCCTGGAGGGCACACTGACCCTCCACCAGGTCAGAGTTTAACCTCTGAACCTGGTTCTCCAACCTAGGGTCACCATCCTGAGGTTGGACAACTGCCTGGTACACCAGGGCTTTCTGGGGGGCACACCTACCCCCCACCAGGTCAGAGGTTAACCTCTGAACCTGGATATCCAACCCAGAGTCACCACCCTGAGGTTGAACCATTGCCTGGCAGGCCAGGACTTTCAGGGAGGCACACCTACCTCCCACCAGGTCAGAGTTTAACCTCTGAGCCTGGTTCTCCAACCCAGGGTCACCACCCTGAGGTTGAACCATTGCCTGGTATACCAGGACTTTCTGGGGGGCACACCTACCCCCCACCAGGTCAGAGTTTGACCTCTGAACCTGGTTAGCCAACCCAGAGTCACCACCCTGAGGTTGGGCAGTTGCCTGGCACCCCAGGACTTTCTGGGAGGCACACCTACCTCCCACCAGGTCAGAGTTTAACCTCTGAACCTGGCCATCCAACCCAGAGTCACCACCCTGAGGTTGAATCTTTGCCTGGCATGCCAGGACTTCCTGGGGGGCACTCTCACCCCCCACAAGGGACACGCCGTCCCCAAGGGCCACACAAGAGTCTGGTTGGCGCAGGTCTCCCGACCTCTGCCCATCCGGCAGAGTCTGGGTTTCCCCCAAACCAGAAACGGTCTCACCTGGGTCATTCCTGGGGGGCTCTGCTCTCAGAGCTGACCCCTGACTTTCAAGATCCTCCACTGGGGTCTGCCACCCCCTCTCAACCCTATGTCTGGACTTCTGCACCCCCTCACTAGGAGTGGTACTGCCAGACACCAGAACTGTTGGGATGCTGTCTACAGTCATCCCCCCAAGTTCTTCTGACACTGCGGGGCTTCCCTCAAAAGGTGGCCCTACGGTACAGGTTAGGCTCTGAGACCTACCTGGGACACTACAATCCTCTCCCACCTCACTTGGTCGGGAACCACCTAGACCACTCCCTTCAGGAGCACCCCCAAATGCCTCTTCAGACTCTCTGGTACTCACCCAAAAGTCTGCCTCCACTGTAAGTTCCCTGGGGTCAGAGAACTCACACTCCACCTGGTGTTGACGTAGCTCTGGAAAATAAGGACCAGACATATGCTCTCCAGCAATTACATCACTCTGCCCTTCACATGTATTAACCACAGTACCCTTCACCCAACCACCCAGTAACTCAGCCTTGGAAAAGCACTCTATGTCACCCTCTTGAGACTGGTGAGACAGTATCTGCCTGTCCCTGACACTCAACCCATACTCTTCTGGGATGTCTCTACACTCTATACCCAGGACGTCCACCAGGGGGGAACCCTTTTTCTCTGTCACTCTCTGCAAGAGTCAGTAAAGTGTCCCTCCCCCCAGTAGGAATATGACTCCCTGTGCCAGTTCCCCAATCCTTCTCAGGGACCCTGTACATAACGGGAACTACCTCATACTCTTGAACCACCTGGGGTGTGTCAACTCCCTTCTTCAAGTTGGGCACCACATCTCTGGGCTTGTGCCCTTCTTCAGCAGTACTGGATGCAAGATTTTTGCTGCCACCATCTGAACTGGACTCAGCCCTTCCGGCCTCCAGTTTCAGCTCTTTACAGCTCAGCTCCTGAGCTGCAATCTTTTCTTCTTCCAGGGCTAAGAGACTTGTTGCCTCAGCCCTTTCAAGAAACTCATCTAGTTCTTCCACCCACCGCTCTCGAGCTCGGAGCCATTCTGCTCTCACTGGATCTCTTTCCTCATCTGAGTCGTCATCCTCCTCATTTGAGTAGTCCCCCTCCTCATCTGAGGGGTATTTAGTCATTTGGTTTTTTTCTGCCTCTCTCTCGGCCCAGACTACGTAGGCATGTAGCATTTGCATCTTAGTAGATTTCCTTGATACAGGAAGGCCCCATTTTCTGCAAAGCCTCCTTAAGTCAGCCTTAGTGAGGTGGTCAGTAGGCACAAAGTGTGAGTAGGTAAGCAATCTCATTGCTGACAAGGTCTTACCGGCAAAAACCAAAATCCAAAGTCCAAAATATCAATAGTATATCCAGGAGGTCATCAGAGAACCAAAAGCAAAAAAAAAAAAGATGAAAGATCAAGTTGACCTTCAACTGTGGGTAGGTAGTGAAATACTTAGCTACTGTCTGTCACTGCACAAACACAAGTCCTATCCTCACCGCTGATCACCAATGTTAGAAATGGGGTTTTTGGTTGGCAGTCAGGTTGCCCTCTGTCCAAGCAAGAACCCTCACTCTAGTCAGGGTAAGTCACACACAATCCAAAATCAGCCTGTGCTCACCCTCCGGTAGCTTGGCACGAGCAGTCAGGCTTAACTTAGAAGGCAATGTGTAAAGCATTTGTGCAATAAATCATACAACACCATAGTATAACACCACAAAAATACACCACACAGTGTTTAGAAAAATATAGAATATTTATCTGGGTAATTGTAGGTTAAAACGATCAAAGTTGCAATACGAATTTGTAAAGATATCACTGAAAAGTGATATTAAGTGTCTTTAAGTCTTTAAAAAGCAATAAAGTGTCTTTCAAGCACAGAGTACCTGGTTTCTGGTGGGAAATCTCCTCAGAGGGCCACAGGAGAAGAGATGCGTGGAAAAAGGGGTGTGTGCGTCGATTTCTCCTCAGCACACACAGACTTGCGTCGTTCTTTTCCACGCGGGGAAGTCGGGCGTCGTTTTCCGGGGCGCAGACAGTCTCTTTTTGTGGATCGCGGGGATTACCAGATGTCCCGGGTCTGTGCGTGGATTCTCCTGCTTATTTTCCGGCTGCGCGTCGTTCTGCGGGGCTGCGCGTCGAAGTTTCGATCTCACGGTAGGCGTCGCGTCGATTTCTCCTTGGAAGTCGGGCGCGTTGTCCTTGCGAGGCCGTGCGTCGAAATTTTGGTCTCCCGGCAGGCGTCGCGTCGATTTCTCCTTGGAAGTCGGGCGGCGTTGTCCTTGCGAGGCCGTGCGTCAAAGTTTCGCGCTCACGGTATGCGTCGGGTCGATTTCTCCTGGAAAGTCGGGCGGCTTTGTCCTTGCGAGGTTGTGCGTCGAAGTCTCGATCGTCCCGAGGGCGTCGCGTCGATCAGCGTCGGTGTGCGGCGTTTTTCTCACCGCGAAACAAGCTGTGCGTCGAAATTTTCGGCGCACGGAGCGTCCAAGTGAAAGGAAGAAGTCTTTTTGGTCCTGAGACTTCAAGGAACAGGAGGCAAGCTCTATCCAAGCCCTTGGAGAGCACTTTCACAGCCAGACAAGAGTTCAGCAAGGCAGCAGGGCAACAGCAAGACAGCAGTCCTTTGTAGAAAGCAGACAGGTGAGTCCTTTGAGCAGCCAGGCAGTTCTTCTTGGCAGGATGTAGTTTCTGGTTCAGGTTTCTTCTCCAGCAAGTGTCTGATGAGGTAGGGCAGATGCCCTGTTTTATACTAAGTTGTGCCTTTGAAGTGGGGGTGACTTCAAAGAGTGTCTAAGAAATGCACCAAGCCCCCTTTCAGTTCAATCCTGTCTGCCAGAGTCCCAGTAGGGGGTGTGGCAGTCCTTTGTGTGAGGGCAGGCCCTCCACCCTCCCAGCCCAGGAAGACCCATTCAAAATGCAGATGTATGCAAGTGAGGCTGAGTACCCTGTGTTTGGGGTGTGTCTGAGTGAATGCACAAGGAGCTGTCAACTAAACCTAGCCAGACTTGGATTGAAGGGCACAACAAGTTTTTAGTGCAAAGAAATGCTCACTTTCTAAAAGTGGCATTTCTAGAATAGTAATATTAAATCCGACTTCACCAGTCAGCAGGATTTTATATTACCATTCTGGCCATACTAAATATGACCTTCCTGCTCCTTTCAGATCAGCAGCTGCCACTTCAACAGTGTATGAGGGCAGCCCCAATGTTAGCCTATGAAGGGAGCAGGCCTCACAGTAGTGTAAAAACGAATTTAGGAGTTTTACACTACCAGGACATATAACTACACAGGTACATGTCCTGCCTTTTACCTACACAGCACCCTGCTCTAGGGGTTACCTAGGGCACACATTAGGGATGACTTATATGTAGAAAAAGGGGAGTTCTAGGCTTGGCAAGTACTTTTAAATGCCAAGTCGAAGTGGCAGTGAAACTGCACACACAGGCCTTGCAATGGCAGGCCTGAGACAAGGTTAAGGGGCTACTGAGGTGGGTGGCACAACCAGTGCTGCAGGCCCACTAGTAGCATTTAATCTACATGCCCTAGGCACATGTAGTGCACTCTACTAGGGACTTACAAGTAAATTAAATAGTCAATCATGGATAAACCAATCAATAGTACAATTTACACAGAGAGCATATGCACTTTAGCACTGGTTAGCAGTGGTAAAGTGCTCAGAGGTCAAAAGCCAACAACAACAGGTCAGGAAAAATAGGAGGAAGGAGGCAAAAAGTTTGGGGATGTCCCTGTCAAAAAGCCAGGTCTAACAGGGATGCAAGCAAAGTATGCTCTGGCTGTGGTGCGTTCGAGGGGGTGTCTCTGTGGGTGCTTCTTCTTCCACAGATGAAGTGGGGCAAACTTGGCCAGAGATCAGGGGTCCTTAGAATCATGTACGCTGCAGTAGCAGGCCAGCCGATGGTGGGCAACTGGTCAGTCTGACCTGCAGTTGGGGCAAAATCCTTAGGTGGGATGGGTGTCACAAATCCAGACTTGGATAGCACTCCTGAGTCAGACAGACTTGGGTGCAACTTTTGGCTATCTTGGATTTGTCCTCTTTGGTAGCCAGCCGAGTCATCTTGCTGTGCTGCCCTGGGCCACAGGGTAAAGGCAGGAATGTGCTGTATTTATCCAATATGGCTTATTCACATCCTTTATCCTTGTGCTGGTGCAAGGGTACCCGAGATGTGGGCAGGATTGTTTTTGTACAGGAAGGGGTACTTTCCTCCACAAAACAATCCTAAGAGCCGTTTTCTTCTTTCATTTTGTGTGCTGAAGAATGCAGCACACTTAGAAAGAGGAAAAAACAAGGACAAATATTTGTCCTCGTTACTACTCACCTGGGGAGGCATATCTTTTTGGGGCATTTCCAGGTTTTCAAAGCCTTGTAAATCTGGGAATGCATAAAAAACCTTGAGAGTTGCATGGGAACACCCACGCAATACACATGAAATGCCTACCCACGGCAGAGTAATAGAACACAGCAATTGGCGCTGCATTGCATTACTCTATATTTTTGGAGGCACTCAAAGTGGCTTTGTCGCTTCAAAAGTATGACAAGGTTTGTGGCGCTCTTGCACCATGTTGCGTGGTGCAAAAGCGATGCAAACCGGGTCATAAATATGGCCCCTGGTGTGTGTATTTCTTATAAGAGACATTACCAGCACAGCCTGTTGGCTCAACAGTGGTGGCCACTTTGAACTCTGATAGATTTAAGAAGAATCATAGCATTGTAAAAGGCAATGACAGCCCATCCAGATGCTAAAATTAAGAGATCTGTGAAAAATTGTGTCCAGGTCCAAATGTGAAGAATAACAAAAGCTGGACAAAATGTGTCTGCACGTGAAGGAGGTATTTTCAAATGAACATTTCACGTCAGATGTGCAGTGTAAAGGGGAACCTTAATTTAACCCATGGGAGGTATGTGTCCAATATTAGAAGAGGTATTGAGCCTGTCACCTGCATGACCTTAGTAATTGCAAGGTCAGTAATTAACCGGAATATATTTGCTCGCTAAGTATACGTCATGAAAACATCAGCGTTTACAACCTCGGGAGTGGTTTTGGCTGGAACACTGATAGTCATGAGGAAATGTTTTCCTGCACATCTGGCAGACTTCTTCAGGAAGCTCTGGCTGGATTACCTTGTTATTTTCATGGAACTGGACTGGAGCCCAGATGATGACGCCGTTTCATGAAACACGCCCTTTGCCCAATTTTGCAACTAATAATAGAAGTCTCTGATGCAAGGGCAAATTCTGTTACAAAAATATCTGAAAATGCTTAGCTGTTTCCTGCTATAGTATGGATGGTTGCCAGCTTTGGAGGCATCGCTCTTAGGGTCCCTAATCAAACTTTCAAAATTACTACTCAATCTATTGGATTTATGAAAGGTCACTTTATTAAATAAAATCTTCATTTTACTAGGCAAACCTTTCATGGAAACGTCAGTTCTGGATAAAGCAATTGTTGAAGGCTGTCTGCCTGGCAATAACCGCAGAGGAGGGTTTTGTCCCAGTCTCTCTGTCCAAGCCAGAGCACAGAGAATTTGTGAAAAATAAACATCATCAAACAGGCCTCAGCCCTATATGATGGAGCAAAAAAAATGGTAAGAACCTCAATTACTTCTCTGTTTCTTTCCATCACTAACAAACTGGCAAGATGGCTCAGTGAGTTAATCGCCTTTCATCAATGCTGTGAGCTACAGATCTGAAATCTAACGGGGGCAACTGAACCTTTCATCTTTCCCAGGTTGTTAATCAAATTATCTCATCGTATCATTATCACAGCACCAAGAGACACCAAAATAGTGGCATGAAGTATCAAATAAAACAAGCAATTACAAACCCAACAGGGCTGTTTATTTTATATGTGAAAGTTTGAGAATAAGTGAGTGAATGTGTCACAAGAAAGTCATCACTGAACAGACTTCCCCCATCAGTAGTGCATTCCAGACTGTAGCTTCATCTGGTGTATTTTAAAGTCATCCAATCAATAGTCTTGTTAGCAGACGCAGTTCCACCCACTGCAGCACTGTAGGACCCTAGCTCTCTATATGGTGCACTAAGAAGTAGTACACTGTGCAGAATCCGGATCCCCAATTGGCTTGCAGAGGCAAATGTAGATAATGCCAATGCTCTATTTGTGGTAGTGTGGGCGAGCAGCATCTCAGAGGGAAGTGCCAAGCATTTGTTGTACTCGCAGAGGCAATAAATGAGACACACACTCAAATAATAAATCTGAAACCAATTTATAACAATCATTTTCAATGCAACGGGTTTTGCATTAGTTAGAGCTATTAGCCTTGTAAAGCAAAAAAAAAACGCAGTGCGATCGCGCTATGCAAAATGCAGCGTGATCGCGCTGCTTGGAAAATAAACAGATAAAGTAGTCCGGACTCCAGGCTGAAAACATCGAGCCTCGTATGTTTTGCTACTTTACCAGTGCTGTGTAGGTGGGCTAAACATCGGAAAAGGCATGACATATGCATGCCTTTCATAAATGAAAGCAAGCGGATTTTAAAAGGCAAGCCCACAAACCAATGTAAGTGACTGACGTGGCACGGGCGTGGTTTGAAGCCCAAAGAGAGATTACAGAATGGACAGAGCACTTTGTGCTCGCCCATAAAAAGTATGCTTCTTTTTATATGGTTTTAGAAACTAAGAACTTTGTCATAGGTAAGTATGATCTTAGGTAAAAAAAAAAAAAAAAAAAAATTCAATTACAAAAGTAGCAACAGTGCAACTTTCGAGTTTGTCAATGTTAACCTGTGGAAGGACAACAATGCTTAGCAAACACACAGTTATCAACGACTTAAGAGACCAATCTTAGACAGTTAAGTTAGCTAAGTAAGTACTGGGCACAGATCAGGACCACAGCAGCAGGTCGCTCTGGGCAGCACTGGGATGGTCAGGTGCAGTGGTGCAATAAGGCATCGGGTGCCCAAAGGTTTTAAATAGGATTGGCCATTGTGCTAACAGGCTGCAGGCTCTAGCTGGAAAGCCAGTCGGGCAACAAATGTGGGGTTGCTCAGGAATGTAGGTGCACCTTTGGTCCTCTTCTCCAAGGCCCAGGAGAAACAGACGCATGGTGTCCTTTGGTGCCAGATTTGCATGTCCGGGAGCACTCGCGGTTAGAGGGTCCTGTGTGTTGAGGCTGCAGGCATTGTTGTGTAGTCCTGGAGGGGTGAAACCACAGTGGACACGAGCTCAGAGGAGCTGGAGAAATGGTTGGCACCAATGACCCACTTCGGATCGGGTCGTAAGCAACAGGTGCAGTGGTTGCTGGAGGTGTTGGGTTTTCTCTCAACTTAACGCCGCAAGAGAGGGGGGCCTGTGTGCAGAGGCTGCAGGCAACTTCATGGAGTCCAAGAGGGGTGAAACCACAATGGGCTCGGACTCTGGGAGCTGGGGAACCTTGTCGGCGGGTTCAGTGGTCACGTCGGGTGTTGAGTCTTTACAGTTACGGAGACTGCAGATTACTTTCCTGGGATGTTGTTTGAGAGCAGGTCTGCTCTAACAGGAGTCTTGAATCTTTATTGAAGGCAGGCAGTCCTCCTGGCTTTCTGGAGGCTCAGCTGCAGGATGAGTCAACTATTTGGGCTGAGTCCGTCAAGGGTAGCAGACAGACTGGTGGGGTTGGTACCAGGTCAGCTGCTTCTTTTTCTTTTCTGCAGATGTGACTCCTGTGTGTCCTTTTCTTCTTAGGTCGTCAGAATCTGAGTTCTTGGGAAAAGGGGTGCCATCTGAATTCTCAATTTAGGGGTGTTACAGGGAGTACCAGGTGGTAGCCAATGGGCTGACCACCTTTAGGGTGACTATATCCTTTCTATGACCACTTCCATTGGGAAGGGTGCATAGCCCAGACCCTAGTGGCCCAATTACTTCCAAGACAATAAGGAGGAATTTAAAAAATGGTGTCTGCTTCAGCTCATCCACCTCAGGGGTGGGACTGGCATGAAGTGGGCACACCTCCTAATCTGCCTAATTTCCCACCTATCTTGCTACCAAAAGTGGGTTCAGGACAGGGAAGTTGCTCATTTCCACCATTTGGAGGGACCTGGGTTGCATTACAAAGGCGACTAGGCCTTTGAAGCTTCCAGCCCTGGAATGACCATTCTGCCTGAAGGTGTCAACACACCCGTACAGTGCAGGCTATTGTCCCTGGCTCTCACCTTAGGGGGCCAAACATTGTTAAGGGGGCTGAAAAGGTCAGGGCCATTCAGTAAACACACTTGCAGGCTAGTAGGCTTTTCATGGAGAACCTCTAAAGTGTCTTCTTGTGCATTTATTAATAGAACCCTCACTGGAATCAGTGAGGGCTTACTAATCTGAGATGTTTGACACTAAACAACCCTGGGTTTAGAGAAGCCATCATGTAGCTGGGAAACTCTTAGAGACCAGTGTCCATCCCATGCATTTAAAATGGCTTCCCTGTTCAACTACTATGTCTAAGAATCAACAGAGACAACGCAGAGGCATATCTGCTCGTGCAAATATACCCTCAAATGTAATATAATGCGCCCTGCCTTACGGCTGTACGGCCTGATAGAGAGGTGACTTCCATATAACGCATGCAGTGTTAGGGGACAGGGCATGCAGGCTGTGTGCCATGTCGTTTTTTCAATTTGGTCTGCACCAAGACACGCAGCCTGCAATGGCAGCCTGTCATGTGCTTGGTAAGAGGTCCCTTAGGGTGGCACAAGTTGTGCCACAGCCCTTAGGGACCCTCTTTAGTACCCTAGGCACCAAAGTACCATTTACTAGGGACTTACAGAGGGTGCTAAAGGTTTTGCCAATTGGGAAACAGCTGTGCAGTTTTAGGGGAAAGAGATCTGGCACTGGGGACCTGGTTAGCAGGAACCGTTTGAAATTACATCAGATACCGGACAAAAAGTGGGGGGCTAACCATGCCAAAAAAGGGTTATTTTCTACAAGCACAAACCCTTTATATCTATTATTGGGGGATGACGAAGAGCAGGTTCCAGGGCAGCCTTCATCAAGTGTGGCAGTAGGTCTTTAAGGAGCTGAATATTAGGAGGATTGGCAGTGCAAATACAGTTGAACTGCAGAGCTGACAAGCTCATAGAATTAAGTTTAGTATCATAGCACTTTGAAAAGTCTTGCAAATATTAGTGATGTAGCCTACAATGGAGACTGGCAGAATCTTTCCACAGAAGAGAACTTAGAGACCCACTCAGCTTTCAACCACACTACTGCTTATGGTTACTCACTCAACAATGCAGAACACATGTATCCTGCTGAGCTAGTAACCATGATAAAACCAAAGCGCAGCAATTGAGCAGTATATTACTTATCACTCAATCAATCCCCGAAGATCTGCATTTTGTGTTGGGTGCTAAATTCTTACACATACATTACCATAAGCCCTTTGTCATAATTTTTAGATCAAGAATAAAGTGATTTTTTTGTGTGGTTGCTTGACTGGATGGGTTACACCTCAGATTACTCCGGTTTCAGCAAACAAGTCATTCCTCAAACGTATATCTCGTTTCTACAATTGTCCTGTCGCAATGGGCTATTTGTTTTCCAAACTACATTCATATCAATATAATTTCCATCTGCCTGTAGCTCTTATTATGTTGATTATCTACCACCTCCTGCAGTCTTCTATTGAACCTGGTCAACTGGTCTCACATTACTTTTCCCTATTTATTCCTCCATTACTTTCTCCTCCTACTACCTATATAAGATCAGCAAATATTCGCTATTACTCCATTTACTGTTGCTCTCTGCATTTCCAATTTGTAGTTCTCCCCTATTGCTTTAATGCAAATGGCTTATCTTAAAATGGCTAACTGCTGTTTCTTGCAAAGCAATCTTTTACCTCTGATGAGGGAGACATTAAGCACTAAAATAGAATGATGAACATCACTGAAATAAAATAAAACATTTTCAAATTAAAAAACGAAAAACAAAGGCATTGCCCTACAAAGAGCGAACAAAGGTTGTAGTATTAGATTATTAAGATTGTACGGAAATAGGCAATACAAAACGGGCGCACGTGAAAGTAGCACAGGCACCAAAGGATGATGGTCACCGGGGCACAGAAAAAGATGCATTGGTGGTCACAAGTTCTACTTGCACAAAGGAGCACAGGGTGACAGGCAGAGGGCGCTGTGTAACAGGGGCACTGGCCATGGGCAGCAGGATGCACAGAGCCACACGGAATGAATAGGTGGATAAAGTGTGACGAAGAGCTCAAGGTGTCCCGTGCAGGACACGAGGAGCCCATCCGGTCCTGTACGCATCATCACATTACTGGTCCCATTGTGCATTTTGGGACTGGAAGTAGAATACAGAGGAAAGAATAACGGTCTGCATGAGCTATTTATGACTGATATGAGGAAACTGAAACATTTTGGACTACAAGGGGCATTACGCCTTCGCTCTGCAATCCACTTGACAGCTTTGCTTGTAAGCAAGAGATATTATGCTGTCTATTGGTCTCCAATGCAGGACATGTACTCAAGTAGCCTTTCGGTCAGCTTGTTGCTCGTGAGTGGATGACTTAGTTGGCCATCTCATTTGTCTGCTCCAGATTTGATGGCTTTCCTCCCTATTCTTGTATTTGTCCTGCACAGGAGTATTTCATGGCGTAGCCTTCCAGTGCTAACGTTAGACCTTGCTGGGCACTGCATGGAAAGGACTAGTTTCTCTCCTTCTCTCGCTCCTTCTGTTCCACCATCCATTCACGTACCCATCCCTCACCCAGCATCCTCTTGTGCTCCAGCTGCCTTGCTTTTTTGCCACCTGACATGTAGCAGCAAAAAGCTATCTTAAAATGGTTTTATGGCCATTCCAAGATGTACACCCGCTTGGATGCATTCAAGTGCAGTGGTCATCTTCCAATGGCTTTTCTTTAACAAATACCATTCAAAGATGGCCACAGCGGATGCACACCTATCCACGCTTAAATGAGATTTCTTTAAATAAATCAAAATGCATTCAAACATGTTAATCTTTTAAGGGAATTTTTTTAAAAGACGATGGGTTTTAGGGATTAGACCTACTGGCTTTTCAAATACGCAGGAAACTATTTATGGACAGATGCCATACTTAATATTACTAGCATGTGCCAAAACGGA